>NC_048223.1:32936705-33006340 GCF_002007445.2 Ailuropoda melanoleuca
CTCCCCCCCCCCCCCCCCCGCACTGTGTCAAATAAATAAATAAAATCTTTTTTTTAAAAAGAAAGAAAGAAAGAAATTGTAAACAAAAAAGAAAAAATCAAAAATCAATCAATCAAGATTTCATGTTGTTCGGTTGTAGGTAGGGGTGCTTTATATATTCTGGATATTCATCCCTTGTCAAATATGAGTTACAAATATTTTCTCCTAATTAGGTTGCCTTTTCACTCTGTTGACAGTGTCCTTTGATACGTGAAAACTTCAATGAAGTCCAGCTTATCTATTTTTTTCCTTTTGTTGCTTGTGCTTTTGATGTTATATCTAATTGTCATGAAGCCTTTCCACTGTTTTCTTCTAAGAGTTTCATAGTTTTAGCTCTTACATTTAGATCGTTGATCCATTTTGACTTAATTAAGGTAAGGACCTAGCTTTATTCTTTTGCATGTAGATATCCAGTTTTCCTCTTCTACCTTTTTTAAATTTATTTTTTATTTTATTTATTTTATTTTTTAATGATTTATTTATTTGTTTATTTGACACAGAGAGAGAGACAGGCAGGNGCTTTATTCTTTTGCATGTAGATATCCAGTTTTCCTCTTCTACCTTTTTTAAATTTATTTTTTATTTTATTTTTTAATGATTTATTTATTTGTTTATTTGACACAGAGAGAGAGACAGGCAGTGAGAGAGGGAACACAAGCAGGGGGAGTGTGAGAGGAAGAAGCAGGCTCCCAGCGGAGGAGCCTGATGTGGGGCTCGATCCCAGAACACCAGGATCACACCCTGAGCCAAAGGCAGACGCTTAACAACTGAGCCACCCAGGCACCCCTACTTTTTTTTTTTTAATTGTGAATTAGAATACAACTTATTAAGAGTTCTTGTAAATTTCTGGAAAGAAAGTATGGAAGATAATTAAAAGTTAAAAAATTATATAAGACACTATATCACTTGAGATTGTAATTTGGCCACATTTTACAGAAAACTCAAATAGGAGTGCCTTAAACATAAAAGTCCAGAGCTAAGTAGTTCAGGGCTGGTGTGGCCATTCTGTGGTCACAAAGAGTCCAGGCTTCTCCTCACTTTCCTTCCTGCTGTCCTTAATGCTGGCTTACATGCCAAAACTACCTTTTTGTTTTAACATTTTTCTTTAACTCTGGCTTATTTGGAAATGATTTTCTTTCTTTCTTTTTTTTTTTTTTAAGATTTTATTTATTTGTCAGAGAGAGCACAAGCAGGGGGAATGGCAGGTAGAGGGAGAAGCAGGCTCCCCACTGAGGAGGGAACCCAATGTGGGACTCGATCCGAGGACCCCGGGATCATGACCTGAGCTGAAGGCAGACGCCTAACGGACTGAGCCTCCCAGGCATCCCTGGAAATGATTTTCAAGTTTAATATTGATGAAAGGTCTGAACTAATTTTATTTTCAAGTTGCTAATCCATTTCCAAAGCAATTATCTTTCTTTTCCCCATTATTATTTTGTAGCACCTTTATGGAGATATAATTCACCTACCATACAATTCACACACTTAAAGTATACAATTCATTAGTTTTTAATATATTCAGAGTTGTGCAGCAATTGTTACAATGTTGGAACATTTTCATTACCCCAGAACAAACCCTGTATCCTTGAACAACACCCCCTCCCCTTTATCTCTCAACCACCCAGCCTTAACGAGCTGCTAATCTACTTTCTGTTTCCATAGATTTGTGTATTCTGGACATTTTATGTAAGAATCACACAGTAAGTGGTTTTTTGATAACTGGCTCCTTTTACTTGGTGTAATGTTTTTGAGGTTCATCCATGTGGTAGCATGCATTAGTGCTATATTTACTTTATTCCTTTTTATAGCCAAATAATACTCCATTGTATACATACGGTACATTTTATTTATCCATTCATTAGGTGATGAATATTTGAGTTATTATGAATAATGCTGCTATGAACACTTGTGTACAAGTTTTTATGTGGACATATGTTTTCAGTTCTTTTGAGGATATACCCAGGAGTGGAATTACTGGGTCAAACATTTATATTTAACCTTTCAAAGAGCTGCCAGACTATTTTCTAAATAGGCTGCACCATTTACATTCCCACCAACAGTGTTATGATTTCTCCACATCCTTGCCAATACTGATTATTATCTTTTTTATTATAGACTGACTTCCTAGTGGGTGTGAAATGGTATCTCATTGTGGTTTTGATTTTCCTGATGGACAATGATGATGAGCATCTTTGCATGTACTTATTGGTCATTTATATATCTTCTTTATCCGATTAATTGTATGTCTTTTTTATCAAGTGTGCTTAGCTATTCCATTCCATTTGGCTGCTTATTCTTTTATCAGAGCCACACATTTCTCTCTTTATTTTTCATGTTCTAATGTCTAGTAGGACTACCCTCTGAACTTTGCCCTCCCTCCATTTACTTCTTCTGAATGATCTTCGTTGTTCTGTCTTATCAAATTATTGGGAAGAAATTTACACATTGCTCACGTGCTAACAAAATAGAGACACCTTGGTTTACAACCATTCTTTATATATTTCTTACAAGTATCCTGATATAGTTCATATGCATTCCAAACATCCAGTGGTGATTTATGCTGGAATTGGTATACCTGTAATTTGTGATTTTAGTGAATATTATTGCAATACCTTTAGAAAAACAGTTGACACACATGAAAGTATTAACTCGAGTAAGTTGATGTCAGGGGATAATGCTTCATTTGTGGAAAGAGGTTTCATCTAAATATTTCTCCTAGTTGTCCCTTAGCATCAGTAATTGCTTACTAAGCTAGTCTCTTTGCATAAATTTCAATTTTCCAGCATTTGATTAATCTTGACAGTTGGGATTCTCCATGGAAACAGTGGAGCAAGATGCTATACCTTCCAAAAAAAAAAAAACATAAAAATAATGCTCTTATTTGTTGCCTGGCAACAGTACTCCTTGTTTTTATTCACAGGATGATTTATTTTTGCTGACTGGTACAACTTTGGCAGGGAAAGACAAAGGAGAAAATAGTTCTCTCCACATTCAAAAATTGATAGTGCAGTTTAATCCATTTATTTGTTAAAGACCCAAGTGCATATCTCTAAACAACATAAAAAGCATAGATAGAAGAGCATTGAGCATATAAAACGTAAAGGTAGAGTGAGTATGATCAGAGAGGACCCTTCGTTATGGATCTCTGATGACAAAGGGTCTTTGATTAAGGGGTATGCTAGACAAAACTGTTGTGATTCTCAAGCAGTATGAGTTCAAGCTGCATTTATAAGGTTCAAGAGTAGGTCTCAGTCTAAATTTCATTCCAGCCTCGTTGGTCCCTGTGATAGGTGGTATTTTTTTTTTCATGATTCTTCCTTCATTTTCTACCTTTGCCATGGTTTACTGCAGGTAAAGGGCAGTTCTCTACCTCATTTGCTTTGGACTTCGTCTATAGAATGTGTGTGGATGTAGCATATGCCATGTCTGTCCGTTCACATGTCTGTATGTGAATTTGTGAAATTTGGCTTAACCTTCCACATTTCTGGCAGGTAGCCATCACCCCTTCAGCCTGGCTCCTGGAAGGGAATCAAGTGGAGCAGACTAGAATCTAAGGCCAAGGCAAGCCTGGCCAACCCACATGAGGCACACAGAGCAGTGAGAGAAAAACAAATGTCTATTGCTTGAATCACTGACATTTGGGGGTTGTTTGCTATATAGCATTATTGCAGTAAAACCTGACCAATAGAATCATTGAGAAACTAATTGTTCTTATTAATGCCTACCATGAGCAATCACACAGACTTTAGAATTTGCACTCCAGATTCCAATTAGGTGGCCCCCCTCTTTCCAGTCACCAATCAGATGGAACAAAGCCTGTTTAAGAGACCAATGAGCTTATCTTGAGGATGCTAAGGATGTTCTGGAAGGTGAGAGATCTATTTTTTTCAAATCTGTATTTATAAACTAGGGACAGATATTCTAAGAATACTATTAGTGGAAAAAAACAATTTACAGAACAACTTGGATGTTCTCGTTTAGGAAAATTTCAAACATGCACTATGGCAGCTCCAGAATTTCCATATAGAATTTCTATGTATGTGAGCTGAATAACAATCTGATTGGAAGGGAGTTGGGGTGGGTAAATAGGCTTGACGCTGCATTTGCATAGCACTTTCATATGACTGAAGAAACTCCCAATTGGCTGCATTAAAGAATTGGTTGAAGAGAAGCTGATGGAGACTATATGTGAATTCTAAAGCTCCACACTCCCAGGCCTTCCTTGGACCATACAGTGCCTATATTAAGTATATCTATAAATACACAGAGAGAGGGCTGGAAGGATATATACCAAAATGTAAATGGAAGTTATAAAGGAAGGTAGAATCTTGGGGAATCTTTTTCCTCTTCTTTTTATTTTTCCATATTGTTTGAATCTTTTGCACTGAACATACATTATTTCCCAAAAATATAATGAAGTTATTTTTCACAAGGAAGAGGAAAGAATCCTATGACTTCTAATTTTCCCCACACCTCATTTTAATCATCTCAGTGGTGCCCCCAGATCCCCAAATTTCAGCTCTCCCACTATGGCTTGCCTGTTTTTAGCTCCAGTCCTTCTATGAAAACAACCAAATGTAAAAGAAACAATGCAAGGTATAAAAATGGAGCCCTGCCCTGAAGGTAGGGATTCCAGGACCAACCCTCAACTTCTCTGTAGGACTTCAGCCTTCACATCTGAAAAGGGAAGGATTGGACTAATCAGAGGTTACAAACTCAAATGCCTGGAGGAGCCAAAGAGAGACAGAGGAGAGAAGCAGGTGGGCTGGGGTGGTGGGGTCTGTGTTGGACCAGTGAATCCCAGCCCAGTGTAAAGGAGGCACTGCTGCAGGCCTGGACTGGCCAGATCTTCCAATTTATTGAGAGGCTGGAAATCAGTTTTTTCTAGGAAATCTCCTGATTTTTGAATATTGGCAATCTATGAATTCCTTACAGGACAAATTAACCTCACCTATGAATCCATCTGGCAGCTGGTAAGCTGATGCTGGGTCAGATGTTCTTTAAGATTCCTTGTTTCACTCTCCTGGAGTGTCAGTAGGTGCCACCTAGTGACAGGGACTGTCATAGTTGCCAAGAAGTCCTTTGTGGAAAAGGACAGCTTTTTAAAAATTAAACAGATCATTGACTAAGAGGCCATTTATTTGTATTCCAAAAGTGTATCTTACTAAATGGCCTCTCAGGTGTAATTAAAATATACCAAAACATGATTTACTCACTGCTCATTGGGAATACAGGATTATGAAAAGTGAAGAACATTTTTATTGACCACATTCTGGGCACTGTTCTGTTCTAAAGTATTATTTTATTTAATCCTCATGATAATCCTATGGATTAAGTATTATTACCACCTTGGTTTTATCAGATGGGGAACCTGAAGCCCAGAGATTGTGTAACTTATACAAAATAACACAACTAATTTGTGGTGGAGCTGGGATTCCAACCCCAGCAGCCTTAATCAAGAAGGTACACTCTTAAAATAATTACTCTAAACTGAAATTAGGCTCTTCCCCTAAATCCTCAGAAGAATGCAGAACTGGTCCCAATTCTGAAGCAAGAATTCATGGTTAGAGTTTTATAAGGCTTGGCTTTTTACCAAAGAAAATCCCCCAAAACCTAATCTGGCTATCTGAACAAACTTGAAACTTGAAAAACGTAAGATTTTCTGGATTCTGACCTGAATAGCAAGGATATCTAAAATTTGTGGAGTTTCCCTAAGTATTTCATCTTTATTGTAATATAGGTTAATACAAGGCTTATAGGGGTGAGGAGGGATAGAGCCCAAGTGCCCATTGGATGCGCTCTTACTTTTCCATCTTAAAAATCCCTCTCAAGGACTCTTCCCCTTCAACTGTTGTCCCAATTCACTGCTCCCCTTTACAGAAGGGTGTGGTACCAATTCCTCTCCCCAGATTCTCTCTTAAACTTTGTCTTAAGCCCACATAGTATTGTTCTTACCACATTGCCTTTGTCAAGGTCACAGTGACCTCCACACTGTCCACCCAATGGCCATTCTCAATCTTTACCTTTCTTGACCTATTGGCAACATTGGATCAAGTTGATTGCTCCTACCTCCTGGAAACACTTGTTTCACTTGGCTTCTGTGCCTCTACAGTGCCCAGGTTTCCTCCCTCCATACTGTGGTTCTCTCCCTGGTCCTGTGCTTGTTCTTTCTCATCTCCCAAATCTTGTAACAATAGAAGGCTTCAGGGCTTGGACTTGGACCACTCCTCTTTTCTACCCTCACTCTCATGACAAATTCGTCCCCTCTCATAGCCTTCGATACCACTGCATGCTGATGACTCTCCAAGTATCTCTAGCTGAGACCTCTTTCCTGAGCTCCAGACCTTTAAGCCCAACTGCCCACTAGACATCTGTATTTGAGACTGATAGTGCATTTCAGTCTTATCAAGTTCAAACGGAGCTCCTTACCTTCTACTCCAAACCTACTCAGGCCTCCATCTTGGTCCTTGGTTTGGCATCTTCCTTGACTCTTTTCTTTCTCTCATATGGCCTCCACCCCCATCCAGTCTGTCAGCAAATCCTGCTGGCTCTGCACTCAGAGTATGTCCATGTACAACCATTTCTAACCATTTGTGCCGCTATCATTCTGATCTAAGCCCCCATAATCTCTCACCTGGATCATTTAATTAGCCTCCTTTCGGGTTTCACTACTTTCATTCTTGCCTCTTAAAATCTATTCTCATCATGGCAGCCAGAGGGATCGTGTTAAAGCCACCCTTCTGCTCAAATCCCTCCAAAGACTTCCCATTTCTCTGAGTGAAAACTATAGTCCTTATGGTGACCAAGAGGCTCTGTATCATCTGGGCCCCCTGTATCTCTTTCTTTCATCTTGCAATACTCACCCATGCACACACTCCTCTCCAGACGTTGATCTTTGCTATATTCCTAAAACATGACAGTGTGGTTACATGCTAGAGCCTTTGTAGCATCTGTGCCCTCTACTTGAAATGATTACCCCTCCTGGATATCCAGATGGCTCAGTCTCTTTTCTTCTTCTAGGTTTTACTCAACTGTCACCTTCCCAAGGAAGCCTAACCTGCCTATCCCATAAAATTGCAGTCCCTCCCCACTCTCCCGTAAACATTTTTATCTTGCTCAACTTTTTTTCTCATGGAAGCTTTTCACTTCTACCATATTATAGAATTAGTGTATTTATTATATTTATGGTTTATTGTCTATCTCCTCCCACCTAGAAGGCAAGCGCTATAAGGGAGGGATTTTTGTCTGTTCTGTTCTATAATATGTCTACACCATCCAGGATAGTGCTTTCATAGTCAGGAGGATGTACATTAGGACTTTTGACATTATCTATAACGAATTGCACCATTATATTGTTTGGGATTGTTTTCTGTTAAAATTGTTAAATTTGTTAAATGCAAAAACATAAAATACATTACAAAATATATCTTAACAATATTTGTTACCCTGTTTGGGCATTTCAAAGATTTTTTTATTTATTTGAGAGAGAGCAAGAGAGAGAGAGTGGGGGGCAGGGACAGAGGGAGAAGGAGAGAGAGAATCCCAAGCAGACTCCATGTGGATTGTGGAGCCCAGTGCAGAGCTCAATCTCAGGACCCTTGGAATCACGACCTAAGCCAAAATCAAGAGCCCAACACTTAACCGACTGTGCCACCCAGATGCCCCATGTTTGGGCATTTAAAAAATATGTATGAATATATCTCCTTAAAAAATGGTGGCCTGAGCCTTTCGGATCTCCAAGGGACCCTTAAGAATTCTCGTGAAAAAGAATCATTTTCTTGTGAGCCAAGTTTATGCCCATTGTAGTTCTTGTGGTTTCCCCGGCTTCACCTCAACCAGAAGGATTGTTATTGCTAGAAAACCCAGGGTAGTTTTAAAGTTATTTAATATCCTTTTGACCGTTTGGATTATGTACCATGTGTCTGAATTATCTGTTCAAAAGATAAATAGTAATTGTAAAAGTTTTACTTCCCCCTTTGAATTCTTAGTAATCTTCAAAGTTAACAAAGTAAGCATAGCTGATGCCAATAAATACTTGCCACTTGATTTCTGGTAGACTTATTAACAATGCTTGATGGCTGCTTTGAAAACGTAGTCTTAGTGTAGAAATTAAATTTAGATATATGAGAGAAAACCTCAAGTCATAACCATGACTTTTAAAAATCTTTTAATCAAAGTATAACAGACATAAGAGGGCATATTAAGTGTTTACAGTTCAACGAATTTTCACAAACTAAACTCACTCACATAACCAGCACCCAGATCAAGAAACAAGACTTCTAGCACTCCAAAAAGCCTTCGTCAAACTCGCTTCCAGTCACTAACCCGGCCAAATATACCCACTCTCCTAAATTCTTTTTTTTTTTTTTTAAGATTTTATTTATTTATTCAACAGAGATAGAGACAGCTAGCGAGAGAGGGAACACAAGCAGGGGGAGTGGGAGAGGAAGAAGCAGGCTCATAGCAGAAGAGCCTGATGTGGGGCTCGATCCCATAATGCCGGGATCACGCCCTGAGCCGAAGGCAGACGCTTAACCGCTGTGCCACCCAGGCGCCCCTCTCCTAAATTCTAACTGAATAGTTTTGCCTGGTTTTATATTTTATATAAATAGATCTGATATAAATAGAAAACGGCTTCATTTTTTATTTATTTTGCTTAGCAGTATTTGTAAAATTCACCCATTTTGTTGTCCATAGTTGTAAGTTGTGAATTTTCATTGCTTTATGGGATCCCATCTCATGAACATACCATGATTTATCTAGTTGACTGTTGATGAGCAGTTGAACAGTTTTCAGTTTTACAGTTACAAATATTCCTTTTATGAATATTCTAGCTCATGTATATTATGGATTGAATGGTATCCTCCAAAAAAGATATGTGAAGTACTAATCCCTGGCTCCTGTGAATGTGACCCTATTTGGAAATAAAATCTTTGCAGGTGTAATCTGCAGAGTTAAGCTGAGGTCATACTTGATCAGAGTGTAAGAAGTGGAGGAGAGACACAGAGCCAGAGCACACAGGGAGAAGATGGCCCCGTGAAGACTCAGGCAGAGATTAGAGTAATACATCCGTGAGCCAAGGAAAGCTAAGGATTGCCGGCCATCACGAGAAGCTAAGAGAAGGACAGGGAACTGATCCTCTCTCACAGCCCTCAGAAGGAACCAGCCCTGTCTACACCACGATTTCGGACTTCTAGCTTCCAGAACTGTGAGAGAATAAGTTTCTGTTCTTTTAAGCACCTAGGTTAGAGGTACTTTCATTTTCCAGAACCCCCTAGGAAACAAATACAATGTCTTTTGGGGAACTTAGGCTGAACAGTTATCAGTGAGTGATTTTACACTCAGACCAGTAGTGTATGAGAGTTCTAGTGGCCCCACATCTTCACCAGCACTTGGCATCATCAATCTTTTTATTTTAGCCCTTCTGATGAATGTTTGGTAGCATCACATTGTGGTCTTAATTTCCCTAATGACTAATGACGTTGAGCATCTTTGCAACATCTTTTCCAATGTGCTTATTTGTCATCTGTGTATCTTTGTTAGTGATGTGTCTGTTCAAATCTCCTCAGTTTTTATTGGGTAAGTGGTTTACTTACCCAATAAAATTATGTTTTGAGAGTTCTTCATGTATTCTGGATACAAGTCCTTTATCAAAAAGTGTTTTGCAAATATTTTCTTCCAGGTTATTGCTTGTGTTTTCTTTCTCCCAGTAGTATTTTTCAAAGACAGAGAGGTTTTAATTTTGAGGTACTCTCATTTATCAATTTTTTATCATGGATTAAGCTTTCGGTTTTGTATCTAAGAAATCTAGCCCAAAGATATTTTTTCCCTCTGTTTTCCTTGTGAACTGTTTCACTGTCAGTTCCTCAAAATCATTTCCAGTTATCTCAGAACAAAACCGCATTTTCAACTGCATAATATTCTTCTGCCACAGGTTCAGAAAGAACAAAAGAATCCAAGTAAATGAATCACAGATTCAATTAATTGATACGAGTAAGAATAAATTATGCTGATTGGAATTATCATTATCATTTCAATCTTAGCAGGGTATGAAATTAACTTCTAGATAGTAGCTAGATTAGGGCATCATGGTTTTACTGGTCATTTCAGTTGCAAATGACAAAAACCCATGCAAAAACAAGAGTATTAGGGATATTTCTGGCTTTAAAAATATCTGGAGCTCAAACCTCTCTCTCACTATCCCTTCTGCTTTCTTCTGGCTTATCCAAAGTCTCAAGAAGGATCTACCAAGTCACGACAAACATGGCACCTTCTGGTATCACAAAGCAATGGAGAAAGAGTGGTCTTAGAAAAACTGGCTTTATTTTGGAGAGAAATAAAATTGGATCCCTCCATAATACTGAGACAGGGAAACTGAAGGGACTCCATGAAAAAAAAAAAAAAGCTGTTATTTTTTTTCTTTGCTCTTTTTTCTGCTTCCTTTCTTACTGGGACCTGCACCCCTGCCTTACACATGCTTCAGTGTGTGTCCTCCTTATAAAGTCAAGGAGTTAATGATTTCTTTGGAGTCTTCAGTGCAGTAGATAACATCTAAGGAGTGACAGGGCGGGGTGGTTATGAACGTTCTCCAAGACCACTGACTCCAAACACTTTGAACACCAAGACCGTGGCTCTAGGGCATAAGTGACTTATGGAGGACACCCGAGCACTTGTCCTTGTTCAATCAGTTCCTGGATGCCAGAGAGGACAGTACACCAGATCACCATCTTCAGTAAAAACTCCAGACCCCCAGGGTGCCTGGGTGGCTCAGTCAGTTGAGCATCTGCCTTTAGCTCAGGTCATGATCCCAGGGGTCCTGGGATGGAGCCCCAAGTCGGGCTCTCTGCTCAGTGGGGAGTCTGCTTCTCCCTCTGCCCACCCCTGTTCCCCCCCATGCTCTCTTTCTTTTGCTCATTCTGTCTCTCAAATAAATACAATCTAAAAAAAAAACAAAACCCTCCAGACCGCCAGGCAAAGATGAGATTCATCCTCCACTTCCTTTTTGAGTCTCCCAGACGCTCCCTCTGTATCTGCTCTCTTTGTATCTTTAGTAAACTGCTTTCACTTCCTGCTGGTTCGCATTTGCTCGAAGCCAAGAACCCTCTTGGCTGGTTCTGCAGGACCCCCTCTGGGTCCTTGGACTGGCCTGCCTGCATCAGTACCACAAACACAGGTGAACTCCAGATGGACGTAAAATCAGTATATAAAGTTAAAATGAAAAAATGTGGGAGACAATCTATGTTGAGAAGGACTTCAATGAAACTCAGAATTACACACCATGGATAAAACTGATTATGCTCAGTGAAGGGGCAGAAAGCAGGAGGGATGCAGGGCAGCTAAGGCAGGGTGGTGTGAGGTTACACTTGCTCACAGCAGGTTTCCTCAGCAACTGCTAGAAAAGAAGATAGGCAGAAGAGGTGGATAGCTGCTGCCTATGGTTGCCAGATTTAGCAAAGGGAGGTGAGTTTATTTTAATCTGTGAGAATGTACTCAGAGCTGTGGACTTTTAAAGCTTTTATTTTCAAAGAAAGCACCGGGAGCTTTTTCTCCTGCTGCGTGCACAAGCCTTCACAGAAAGGGCAATGGTGGGTGATGTCTGTACAGAGGCTCCAGCTACACAAGCTCCATAAGCAGTCAGTGAATTCCCAGGACGCCAAGACCCTGTAGGAAGTTCGTTTCCATAAACCAAGACAGAAGTGCCTGCTGACTGTTGTTAAACAAGAAAATTCAACCAAGTAAATTTTAAAGATCTAATTGGCTTTATTCACTGATTGATGAATCAGGTGGCATCCCATCTAGCAAATAGGAGCTCCAAGGAGCGTACAAAATGACTTTCATAGGCAGAAGAGGGTGGCACAAGGACATTATTAAGAAGAATGGATTGTTTGCGGAAAGGTCACCTTCCTTTAGGGGACAACGGGGGGGGGGGTCCATCAGGCAGATTGTCTCATTAATGCTGACCAGGTGATTCCAGACTGTTGGCTTAACATTCCACCCCTGGAAGAGGCTGAATCTGTAATTGATTTGGTCTGTAAGTCTCAGTTTGGTGACGTGGGCTTAGCACAAGTAACTCCATTGGGGCCTATTGTCTCCTTTTTATTTTATTTATTTATTTATTTATTTATTTATTTTTAATAATTTTTATTTTGTTATATTAGTCACCATACAGTACATCCCCAGTTTTTGATGCAATGTTCCATGACTCATTATTTGCATATAACACCCTCCTTTTTACTACCATCTATGATGATCTAACTAGTGATATTGGGTTCTACCTTCCTTGCATTTCTGGATATTAAAAGCCAACCTGTTGATGAAAAGTGTGAACTTGTCTGAGTTTGAATCGGCTCCACCTCTTACCAGCTACGGTCTCTGTGCCTGAGATATCTCATCTGTAGAATAGAGATTATAATACAACCTACATCATAAGGCTTTGGTGGAGAGTCATGAGTTAATGCTGTGAAATATTTGAATAGTGCCCTCACACTTGGTAAGAGCTATAAGAAATACCGGCCATTCTTATCAAGGCCACTTGGGATTTCTTCTTCTTGGTCCAGGTTAACCCACATCTATTTTACATCTACCAACAGTACCTACCTTTGGTAAGAGTCCGGTTTCCTGTGTACCCTGCAGTCAAGTCCAGCTGCCCTCCCTGGATGGGAGGAAAACCTGTGTGCTTCTAGCTCTTGTGAATTTAACAAAGCTAGAAGCTGTTGTCTTTCTAAAATTCTCCATGGGGCAACATGTAAAAATGTTATTATTAATATTGCTTTTTTAAAAAAAATGGAGAAGCTGAAGCATGGAATGATATAAATAATGAAACTCACACCGCTGGTTCCTGGGAGGTGAGATTTAAACCCAGGCATTTTGGTGCCAGTCACCCCCTTCTCCTCTTTCTGGAGCTGGCATTCTGTTGCCTGTGCCCCTGTCCCTCCCAGGGCCCTGCTCTTTAAGGCAGGGCAGAAGGGCAAACGGTTCCCCAGGCCCTTGCTTTTTAATTGGCAACACCTGGAGCTACAAAGGCCCCCAAAGCCCACAGGGATGAAGCTATGTGGATGAAAATAGTGAGCGGGGGGTATGATTTTAGGCTTACGCACTCAGCCTGGCAATTTCTTAATCTTCCTCCTAAAAACATTGTGACAGCAATTACCCTCCTCCCCCCAGTTAAAGCTGCTCAATAATAATGATAATAAAACAAACATGACAGAGTGCTTATGAGGTGCCAGCCCTGCACCAAGTGCTTCACATGTAGTATCTCGTTTAATCCGCTACACAATCAATGGGGTCCTGTTATTGCCCATGTTTCCATTTTTCAGATGAGGAAACCGAGGCTTTAGAGGACAGAAGTGAAGGTGGCTAGGAAGCTGCTTAAAGATCAGAGGAGCCCCATCCCTTGCTCCTGTATCATTTTATTTCCAGAATGCCTCCTGAGCCACTAACTTCACCATAAACCTGCACTCACCATCACCAAGACCACGATAAAAGGAAATCAAATGATGGGCTTGATAGAGATAATGAACACATAATTTTACGTTTCCAAAGCTGTACTTGTTCTAATCTGTGCCAGAGTGGGAAGGAAGAAACAGTGTTAACCTTCATTAGTCAGTCCTCCCCCACCAGCCTGATTCAGCCCCTTAAATAATAGATATAATTACACTGAACAATTGGGTGTTTATTTCCACGTCTAGACACAGCTCACATTTGAAAACAAAAGAGAACAGAAAAGAGAGAGCATCCTGCTGCTTTTTAATTCTTTGTGTCATACTTTTTCTCGAATTGGATGCTTCTCTTATGAGCAGGACTTTTTGAAAAAGTCTTTTTTTTTTTTTTTTTTTTGGTAGAGGAATTGGCTTTAGGAGTAAGACAATAATAAATTTAAACAGCCCCTAGCATGAGTAGAAACAAGTCATTTTAAACCACAGAGGATTTAGAAAACCATGAATGGATGCTAAAACCAGTGAGTGAAAGTTTGAAGAGGAATTTTATATTTTATATTTACAGAGTATCAAGAGTTGTCCCCGCAAATTACATAGTAATTGTAAAGGAGAGAATAGTAACTTGACAGTGGCAAGACCTGGCAGTCACCAACTTTATCAAGTGATCCAAGCCAACATCACCAATATTGGGACGAACCGACGTCAGGAAAACACATCAGACACCTCCGGAAGTGATGCCCTGAGAGAGAAAACGTCATTTCTCCCGAGATGCGTAAGAAGATTGTGAAGAAATCAGGAAGAAACCAGATAAACTCAGATTGGGGATGTTTTACAGAATAACTGACCTCTATTCTTAAAAAATGTCAATGTCATGAAAGACAAAGACTGAAGAACTGTTTTCAGATTAAAGAAGAGTGAAGTACAGGGGCGCCTGGGTAGTGCAGTCGTTGGGCGTCTGTCTTCGGCTCAAGGCGTGATCCCGGCGTTCTGGGATCGAGCCCCACAGCAGGCTCCTCCATGGGGAGCCTGCTTCTTCCTCTCCCACTCCCCCTGCTTCTGTTCCTTCTCTTGCCGGCTGTCTATCTCTGTCAAATAAATAAAAAAAAAATCTTAAAAAAAAAAAGGAAGCGTGAAGTACAATTGAGTGGTTTTTAGTATATTCGCAAGAGTGCACAACCATCACCACTCTCTGATTCCAGAACATCTTCTTCACCCCAAGAAGCAGCTCCCAAACCCCTTAGCCATCACTCCCCATTCTCCCTCCCTCTCTCTCTCTGCCAGTGCCTGGCAACCACTGATCTACTTTCTGTATCTATGAATTTGCTATTCAGGACATTTCATATGCACAGAATTATACCACAGGTGCTCTTTTATGACTGATTTCTTTCACTTCACATGTTTTCAAGGCTTACCCATGTTGTTATGAGTATCAGTACTTACTTCCTTTTTATGACCAAATGACATTATGTTGTGTGGATACACCGCATTTTGTTTGTCTGTTCATTACTTGACAGTCGTGTGTATATTGTTTCCATTTTTTGGCTGTTATGACAAGTGCTGCTGTGAATGTTTATATATAAGTATTGGCTGGAACTTATGTTTTCAGTTCTCTTCAGTGTATATCTAGGAGTTGCAACTCTTAGGTCACATGATAACTCAGTTTTTGAGGAACTGCCAAATTGGTTTTGAAAGTGGCTACCCCATTTTACATTTCCACCCCAAATGTAGATTCCAGTCTCCCCACATCCTCGCCAACATTTGTCTTGTCCATCTTTTTATGAGAGCCATCCTAATGGGTGAGAAGTGGTATCCCATTATGGCTTGGATTTGTTTCTCTCTAATGAATAATGTGCTTATGGGGGATTTGGATATCTTTGGAGAAATTTCTGTTCAGATGCCTTGTCATTTTTAAATGGAGTTGTCTTTTTGTTGTTGTTTTATTATTGAATTCTAACAGGTCTTTGAAGAACTTTTTAGAACTTTACAGTAGACCTTTCCCAGATAAATGGTTGCAAATATTTTCTACCATTCTGTGAATGGCCTTTTCATTTTCTTGAGAGTGTCTTTTCATGCACAAAAGTTTTCAGCTTTGATGAAGTCAAATGTATGTGTTTTTTTCCTTTGACTGCTGTGCTTTAAGTGTCATTTCTAAGAAATCATTGCCTTATCCAAGGTCCCAAAGATTCATGCCTATGTTTTCTCTTAAGAGTTTTATAGTTTTAACCTCTTTGGATTTTGATGGCAAAGTTATACCATATCTGAGTGCTCTGCTTCAACCCACTGACCATGAAGAAACCAGTTTTGAGTGGGCTCCCAGACTAATGAAACACTACGCAGCAAACCTATTCTGTGGTATAAACTCCCCTGCCACTGGGTACTTCTGACATAACACTTGAATGTTTGTTGCTAAATAAAAGTATCAGACAAAGCCTCCAGCGGCACCATAGGAACATCATAGCATGGATAGGTGAGGTTTGGGAGCAAAGCCATGCCCTCCTCTGCTATTAACTATTCTTCTTTCCAGAAACAATTTCTGGTTTGCCACTAAGCCCTGATAGAAGCTGAATGCTTGACTATGGGAAATCGAGTAACTCTATGAACTGGATGCTCTCTGATCGGCCAAGATATGAGGCCAGTCACGTGCAGCATCGGTCCATCCTCAGATGGTAGTGGTCTCTACAAGAGCAGATTGGAGTGGGTCTAGAAGGCATCGACAAGGTGTAAAGCAGATGACTCGGACTTGGTTGACACCTGTTCCTCCTTCGACATCTGCTCCTGCTGCATTGCTCCCCTACATCAATGCACACCCATCTCCTCGTGGAGAGTTTCCTAGGACCAGCCTTGGAGAAGGAAAAATCTCCTTCTTGGGTCACAGACGCACACTATGTTGACTAAGAGCTGCTGTGCTGGTCAGTGCAAATACATTTCTGTCATCACAGAAAGTTTATTAGACAGTGCTGGCTAGATTTTGCTGATTGCATTCCTCACGGTGTATTAAGTATTGCCTGACGTATTTCCTGTAGTCGGATCTTGAGGTTCAATCTGCTTTGTGGTGGTTTTTTGGTTTTTTTGGCCAGACTACTTTATGAGTCATATTGTGTTCTTCAACTAGGAGGCTCATAACAGCTGGTTGCCCCTCTTAGGATCAGCTGTGGATAATCAGTAATAGATCCATTATTCCATTAGACATCGCAAATTAGCGATATTCTCATTTTGTCATTTCTTCGTGATGCGTTAGCTGGAATACTTCTGTAAAGAACACCTCCTCTCATGTACCTCATTTCCCCAAGTAGAGGTACTGGAAAGACAGCATACATAGCTGATTCTTTACCTCTATTTTCAAGGTTTCCAAATGAGTTTGTTTACTAGCGTCTTGCAACAGTCTCCAAATAATATTTTGAACACCACTATGGATTTGTGGATTTAATTTATGTGTCTTGATCCACTGAAATTTTTAAGGCTCAGATGGTCTCCTGTTTGACCAGTGCAACCTCTTCACTTTGGCTTCTGAATACTGTTTTTTTTTTTTGAAAGAGAGAGAGAGAGAGAGCACTTGAGCATGAACTGGGGGAGGGGCAGAGGGAGAGGGAGAAGCAGACTCCCCGCTGAGCAGGGAGCCTGAGGTGGGGCTTCATCCCAGGCAGGTTAAGCGAACTGACTGAGCCACCCAGGTGCCCCTGGCTTCTGAACACTTTTAATGTCAATCTCTGACAACTTCCTTACTAGCTCATCTGACAAGATGTTCCAGGCTTATTTTGTACGTTGTATGTTTCTATCCCAGGGTTGAAAGCAGCCATTTCCTGAAAGAACCTTTCTTTCCCAGTGGGAAATGGTCTTTGAAAGCCACACTCTGGGTGGCAGGGATGCTCATTTAATTGTTTCTAGACCCTTTGAACAGGCAGATCTAGGAAATACACACAGAACAGAAATGCCAACAGTCTCATAGAAAAATGCACTAGAAGTTTAAAAAGATGGTTGACAAGAAAAGAAAACGCAAGTGTCCCCTAACCATATGAAAAGAGGCTCAATCTTCTTTGTAATAAGAGATTATTAAACCGATCCTGACATACAATTTCTCATCTCCCATATTGACAAAATGCAAAGGTTTGACAACACAGTCTCTTGGCCAGGCTGCGCTGAAACAGGCACTCAGATCTCGCTGGTGGAAATGCACGCTGGTGAAGTCCATATGGAGGGAAATTTGTCCCGTAAAAGTACATAGGAATTTACTTTGTGACCCAGTAATCCAACTTCTGTGAATCTGTCTCAGAATACTCAGGCAAAAATGTGGACATATGCATGAAGCTACTCATTGCAGCACAAAAGATGAGAAACCACCCAATGTCTATAAGAGAAGGCATGATAAATCCACACGATGGAGTGCCATGTGGCTATAAAAAGGAATGAGAAAGATTTCTAGAAGGGCTCTGAAATGATATCTAAAACATGATTATACACACAAAAAAGAGAGATGGAGAATGTGTAGAGTATGCAATATTATATCTGTGTGGAGGGAAGGACTCAAATATACATGTACAAAAATATACATATGGTGACATAATAAAAATATAAATATCTAGTATCTGCCTTTGGTTCCTGACACAGAGCTCCTAAAACCCTTATAATTTCCTGAGTGATGGGGGTGACGAGTGTCTTTTACAGAGCTCTTTAATCTCCCAGCATTTCCTGTTAGGGGAGCCTTTTGTATTAATGAGGCATTGCGTGGTGGGCTCCTAGACAGCTTCAGGATGGGGGCTGGTCACCAGAAAGACCAAGCTGTGATCAGAAGCTTGGAACTTTCAGCCCCACCCTCACTATCCCCTCTGGAGGGTAGAGGGGCTGGAGATTGAGTTCATCAATCAGGCCTCTGTGATGAAGCCTCCATAAAAATCCTTAAACTACGGGGATTGGAGAGCTTCCAGTTCGCTGAATATATCCACATGGGAGGAAGGTGGTACACCCCAAAATGAGGACAGACGTTCCTGCACTCAGGACCTTCCAGATCTCGTCCTTTGTATGTCTTCCTCTGACTGTTCATCTGTATACTTCACAACTTTTACAATAAACTGGTTAACATACAGAATATTCTCTTGCGTTTTGTGAGTGATTGCAGTGAATTAGTAAGCCTGAGGGGTTGGGATTGTGCCAACCCCTGACTTTGTAGCCAACTTGGACAGAAGGTGGATTGCCTGGAAACCCAATACTTGTGACCAATATTTGAAGCGAGTCTCAAGTATGGATTGTAAGTGATAGAATAGAATTAAATTAAAAAACGCCAAGTTGGAGTCTGGAGACTTGGAAAATTTGTTGATGTGGGGGAGAACACATATTTGGTGTCAGAAATGTAGTAAGTAGAGAAATAGTTCATTCTGGTTTTTTTTTTAATATGTCAGTACATAGTCAAATACATCTGTGTATGTCAGTATACAGTCAAATCTAGAAAAATAGAAGGCTCCCTCATTTTGGACTGCAGAAATTACTGAGAAACAGCACCTCTCTGCTGGGGATACCTTGCTGATAGCACAGAAATGTGGAGTACATGTGGTTCACTTAGAGACAATGAGAGGAACGCACTGCCTGGGAATGAAGCCTATTGGGAAGAAGAAACAGTCAAAACATAGAGACACATCCTCACCCACATCTTCTGAGAAACTAAATCTGGTCAGCTTAACCTCTACACCTTTCAATCAAGTGCACCAATACATCTTCTTCTGCTTAAGCCAACTGGAGGTGCAATCATAAGAATCTTGAATAATAGGGTATCAGGAAAGTCTTCAGCACTACAAGATTATGTCAGAGACATCCAGAAAACCACCATAAAGCAATTATCTTAATAAAGATGTCTAATGACATATTTGGTTTCCCAGTATATATAAAAGTTATGTTTGTAATATATGAAATGTTTTAGGTGTGCAGTGGCATTGTTAAAAAAAAAAAAAAGAACAGGGTAGGTACCTTAATTGAATGCTTTATTCCTTAAAAAAAGGTAACTATATCTGAACTTCCAGCTCTAGTATCATTGATGGCACACCACATTACAAGTATAATATTAATGAAAAAATTGGAAATGTTGCACATTTACCAGAATGTAATAAGAAACACGGAGTGAGCCATGCTCCTAAAAAAATGGCACAGACTTGATAGACATGTAACAGACACAAAACATATTTGTAGAAAACAATATCTCCCCAGAAAAATAAAGCTAAGTGCAATAAAACAAACTATGCATGCATTCCCGTATGAAAGTAAAGCTGGAGGAGCGTGGACTGCCTTTGGCCAGTCCGGCCTGGAGGGCGGCCCTGCTGTAAGAGACACCTGGGAACCTAGATAACCCATCAGCCTGGGAACATATCTGGCAGTCAGTCCACATGGGGACTGCCCATTGCCAAGGTCAGGCTGCCGCTTCAGGTGAAGTTTTGGGAGGTGGGCTTCCTCCTCCAACACGGGGAGTTCTGGACCCATCAGAGCTACACTGGCCTGGGACTGTCCTTGGCAAGCTGAAAGGGTGCATACTGCCCATGTGCCAGCCCCAAAGTTCAGGGGACCCAGGGACCTGGAACAGGCAAGGGTCTGGAGAGATGTGGTCACGGGGGTCGTTGGGGGTACCGGGCATGTGTGTGATGCCGAATGCCAGTCTACACGACACTCCGCTCCCCCTCCCTAGCTCAGGTGTTCAGGTCGTGGTGGAGAAATCTGGACTGTCCTGGCAGGGTGGAGCCACACAGGAAGATGTTGGGGTTCCCTGGAATGAGAGACACCAGGGAGAGCCTTGATGGCTGGAGAAGGCCGGGATGCCCTCAGGCAGCTGGTCCAAATGGGGACTGAAAGTCCCTGTTTGAAGATGGAGTGTCTGGAACGTAACCCGGGGGTGGGCGCTGGACTGGGTCCTGCCGAGTTCCACGGGATGTCTGGGTTGGCCTTCGCTGAGAGACACTGGGAGCGTTGATGGCTGGGGAAGCCGGGGACCCCGTGAGGCAGCTATTTGCTGGCTCCGGCTCCGGCTCCCTGCATCCTGAGACGGTGCAGTACAGGCGGCGGGTCCGTCCAGGAGCACCCTGGGCCTGGGGCGCCCCCTTGTAGCCGGAGGCCCGCCCACAAGGAGTGCATGGACTGCGCACGCGCAGCTAGCCGCGGGTGTGGGAGCCCCAGATGTAGGCAGAGGCGGGGTCACTGGAGCCCATTCTCTGGAGTATCTGGTGTCTGCCTGATGCCATGCCTCCTTTGACAGCAGTGCCCACATTCGCCCCTGAAGGCAAGGCCGGAGGAAAGTAGATTGGCTTGCCAGGGAGGGGCTTGGTATACTGGCCAGGGCTTCTTCAATGGAAGACACCCGGGAGCCTTGGTGCCGAGAAGCCAGGCTCCCTGCCACGTAGCTAGCTCAAATGGAGCCTGAGCGTAGCCAGTGGAAGGCTGCTGTGGCAGAAGGAACTTCAGGGTTGGCGTTTCTTCGCCTGGGAGGCTATGCAGATGTTTTGGGACCCATCTAAGCTCCACAAGCCTGGAGGGTCCAGGCTGCCCTGGAGAGGGCCCTGAAGTGTTTACTGTGCATGCGCCAGCCACCTGCTTAAGGGCATTCGGGGTGCAGACGTGGATCAGGACATGCGTGTGAAAAGGCCTGAGGCCATTTGGCAGGCTGTTGGGGTCTCAGAGCATCTGCCTACGTGGCAGGACCGGCCTGGGTGGCCGCTGTGTTAGCCTGTGGTAAGAGACACCACCTGGGACCCTGGGAGACTGGTCAGCGTAGGACCCGGTCAGACAGCCTAGGCAGATAGGGTGTGCCCACGGCTGACTTCAAGCTGCCACGCCAGCGGGATTTTGGGGGGAGTTGGGCTGCCATGTCCCTGAAGGCGATGACACCGGACCCACCCGAGCTCCAGTGGCCTGGAGGGCCCCAGCTGGCCCGGGCGGGCTGATGGCGTGGGTGCTGCCTATGGACGGTCCCGCCGCATGGGTCAGGCGAGCCAGAGACCTGGCATGGGGCTAGGATGCCATGAGACCCAGTCAGGGGTGCGGGCTGAGGGTGGTACAAGTCACGTGCTCAACGGGGCACATGTCCCCTCTGGGGCCCGAGCCCGGAGAGTCTGGACTCCCTTGCCAGCGTGGGGCCCATTGGCTTGTGGCTGGGGCTTGGGGGTGGGGCAGAAGGGCCCCCTGAATAGCACACACCTGGGAGCCCTGATGGCTGAAGTTGGGACCCCCATGAGTCAGCCAAGCCAAAGGGAAACCGCCTGTTGTCCATTCACTGTGCCACCTGGGCCTCACAAAGCACCTGCCCCAGTGGGCTCCCTGA
The DNA here is from genome assembly GCF_002007445.2 of Ailuropoda melanoleuca. Taxonomy (NCBI): domain Eukaryota; kingdom Metazoa; phylum Chordata; class Mammalia; order Carnivora; family Ursidae; genus Ailuropoda; species Ailuropoda melanoleuca. The sequence goes on from NC_048223.1 coordinate 32,958,471, forward strand.
GCCCTGAATCCAAGCAAGCTGTTTGGGATGCTGCCTCCCCCCTACCACTGGCTCTTGCTCCGAGGCCTCTGGCGCCCCCTGCCGTCGGAGGCCTGTTGAACCAGGTGTGGACAGGGCCCTGGCACTTGGCAGCCTGCAGGAGAGCCAGGGAGCCTGGGAGCTGAACAGGGCAGCTGTAGGGTGAGGCAGGGTGCCAGGAGCCAGGCCTCCGCAGGGAGCCGGCATCTGCCCAGTTCCAAACCTTGTTGGACACCAGTGTGCGTCTTTTGCCCCTGAAGGCCAGGCTAGAGGACTGCCTTGTTAGGGCGGGGCCTGGGTGAGTGGACTGGGCTTCGTGCAGCAGGAGACACCTGGGAACCTTGGTTGCTCTAGAAGCCAAGGACCCCATCCGGGAGCTAGTTCTCATAGAGGCCGACTGGGGCCCACTTATTATAGCTGTGGCTGCAGAAGAAACTTCAGGGATGGCTTTTGTCTAGCAGGAGGCTATCCAGGTGCTTTGGGAGCTGCCGGGGGTCCCAGGTCCTGGAGGGCCCAGGTGTCAGAAGGGGGGCTGCCATGGTCCATGTAGACTTGAGGAATCCTGGTAGGTTCTGGGGAGCCCAGGACCTGGACTTTGGCAGGTGTATGGAGAAACCCTATGGTGGGATGTGCCCATGGGTGATAAAAGACACCTGCCCAGTCCAAGGGCTAATGTACCCATGCACCCTTCCCCCTCTAGGTAGAACTGGAGTTAGTGTTGACTGCCTTTGGCCAGTCCTGCCTGGAGGGCTGCCTGTGTAGCCTCCAGTAAGAGACACCTGGGAGCCTGGATGACCCATCAGCCTGAGAACCTATCTGGCAGTCAGTCCACAAGGGGACTACTGGTCACCAAGGTAAGGCTGCCGCCTCAGGAGAAGTTTTGGGAGATGGGCTTCCTCCTCCATGGCAGGGAAACACAGGGGGTTCTGGACCCACAGAGCTATACTGACCTGGGGGGGACGAACTGTCCTTGGCAGGCTGAAGGAGTGTCTATGTCCCAGCCCCAAAGTTCAGGGGACCTGGGGACCTGGAACAGACAAAGGTCTGGAGAGATTGGGGCACGGGAGTCATTGGGGGTACTGGGCACGTGTGTGACATGTGGCCAATTGACACTAATGGGCACGTTTCCCCTGCCCCCCCCCCCGCCCAGGGCAGATGTAGAGAAATCTGGATTGTCTTGGCAGGGTGGGGCTACACAGGAAGATGTTGGGGTTCCACGGAATGAGAGACACCCGGGAGAGTCTTGATGGCTGGAGAAAGCCAGGTCACCATCAGGCAGCTGGTCCAAATGGGGACTGAAAGTCCCTGTTTGAAGATGGAATTGGTGTTACCAGATTCACAGTTAAAGTGATGGATTAATCTATTTGAGGAGCAATGTTGGTATACCATGTGAATGGCCCTAAAACAGAGATTTTATTGGTTTCCTTTGCTGTGGCCCTAATGGGGTTGAAGGTGTCATTTGGACACCTGTTATTGGGTTGGGACTCTGTGGATTTCATTTATGAACTTTACTCCTTAAGACCTCATCCAGAGGAACAGGTGCTCCTCTTAGGGCAGTATAAGCCCCATGCCTCATCTCAGGCTGCTTGGGAAAATCAAATAATTAGTAAAATTCCATCCTTTTTGTATGTCCTCAGTAATATAAAAAAAAATTAGGCTGCCATGCTGTTGGTAGACGGGGACAGAGCAAAGAGGACTAGCAAACCATCTGTAGTCACTGTTTTCCTATGTCCTGACAATGAGCTGGAATCTTTCCTGCTAATAACCGCAGAGGAAAGATTTCCTCCACTCCAGGGGCTTCAGAATGGGCACTAGGACTGAGAAAGCAGAACAGCAGAGCGAGCGCCGTGAAGCAGAAATTCCAGGTCCGCGAGTGGCTCATACTTGTATTTGTATTCGTTGTCATCTGGTGCTAGTAGAATCTTCTCCCTAGCTGCTGGTGCGGGTGCCGTGTTCACTCTAGAGCGGGGGGTCCAAGGCACTACGCTTTCTAGCTTTAGAGAAGAGTGTGTGGCTGATAGTACCAAGCGGAGCCCCGTCCCTACCGGGTGTATTGGTCCTCCAAGTTTTGAGGTGCACCCAGTCCCCAGGGTCATAGGAATGAGGTTAATTTCAGGACGCAGAGGGAGACCAAAGTTTCCATACTTGCTGAGCCCTCCACCACATGTCGGAGATCAGTTGCATGTTTGATGGTCAGAGAAGCCACAGGGTCTGATGGCAAGGAGGAGGCAGAGCCCTTAGGAAAGGGCCTCCCAGAAGTCATCTCAAACAGGCTACGTTTTACCTGACCCTTTCGGGAGGTTCTTATCCCAGTGAGAGCTATTAGTAATAATTTTGGCCATTTTTTCTGTGTTTCCTGGCATAATTTTGCCAGGGTTTTTATCAGGGTTCTGTGAGCCCGTTTGGTCTTCCTGGAGCCCTGAGGTCTCCAGGTGGAGTGTAACCGTCATTTAACATCCAAAACTTTGACCGCCTTAGAAGTGATTTTGGAGCGCTGACCTGGGTCACCCAAGTTGGTGAATTATTTCTTTTGATAAGGCCTTTGTTATTTATTTGCCCTCTCTGTCTTGCAGGGAAAGCTTTCAACCCATCCAGTGAAGGTATCTACAAGTATCAAGAGGTGTTCAAAACCCCAGGGGCCACTGACATGACAGGAAACTCTTTGCCAGTCTTCCCTCGGTAGTGTTCCACAAGTCTGAGCTGCCTTGGCCAGATGGGGTACCGGAGGCCAAGTTTGTACATTGTCTGGCAGTAGACCCACCGGTTTCCTATTTTCTGGATAGTCTCTTTTATCCCTGGAGTGCTTAAAACCTTTGTTAACCGTGGGCGTAAAGCTGCTTTGCCATAATGAGTTGAGTCATGTGTATTCTTCAGAAGCCTGTAAGCAGTTTGCTTAGGTGCCCAGACTTTGCCATTGTCGTTGACCGTCCGTTCTCTGATTCTTGGGGACTATTGGTGGTCTCCCCATGAGAATGCATGGGAATAAACTTACACAGAGGCACAGAAGGGGTAGTGGCTGCGTCAGCCAATTTATTTCCCTTTATTCCCTCTGAATTTCCTCTCTCATGGCTCCTAAAATGGACCACTGCCACCTTTTTCGGCTTGTGCACTGCTTCCTAGCGGGCTGTGGATTTCTTTGCTGTGTTTGATTTATTTCCTTTGTGCAATAATCCTTCATACTGTTCCCTGGGCAGGGATGACAGAGAAGGTGTATTTAGAATCAGTGTGGATCGTTAGCGCTTGGTTTTCACCCAATCCCAAGGCTCTGGTTAGTGCAATTACTTCTGCCTTTTGGGCTGAGGTGCCTGGGGCCAGCTCTTAGCCTCTGTGAGGGTGTTCAGGGACACCACTGCATAACCTGCCTTTCTTTGCCTGTTCTCTGTGAAATTGTTGCCCTCTCTGAACCAGACTTCTGCACCGGACAGAGGTTCAGTTTGAAGATCTTTGCGACTAGAGTAAACTCGATCCGTTCCTTCTGGGCAACTATGGGTAGCGGATTGACCAAGGTCAGGAAGGAGGGTGACTGGGTTTAAATTGTGACACGGCTTCAGCTGCATCTGAAGGGTATCTATCAGCATGGCTTGATACTGCAATATTCTGTGTCGGGACAGCCACAGATGGCCCTTGGTTACCAGGAAACCAGGGATGATCAGAGGCTGACCCATGGTTAGGTTTTTGGCCTCTTTCATCAAGAGGCATGGGACTGCTGTGGTTCTCAGGCAGGAAGGCCAACCCCTGGCCACCGTGTCCAATTGTTTAGAGAAATAAGCTACCCTTCTTTTTAAGGCCCCTAGCATTTTGGGCCAAGACCTCTGTAGCTATTCCTTGTCTTTCATGTGAGGTCTGGTAATGCTTGTCAAGCACATCCAGTGGTTTGTCAAGGTCTGATAATGCTACAGCTGGGGCTTTCATAAATAGAGCTTTCAGCATATTGAAGGCTTCATCACATGATCTTTCCCACTCAGATCTGTCTCAGCTTCCTGGAGTTTATCAGACAAGGGTTTTGGGACAATTAGCCCCAAATTAGGAATCCAAATAGAGCAAAACCCAGCCATTCCCCCGAACCCATGCAATGTGTTTGAGGGTCTCTGGTGGGGCTGGCTGGCATCTTGCCATTTTTCTTTCTTGAGGAAGGCCTCATGGTCTCTTTGAAGTAATAAACCCCAAATATTTTATATTTTCTTTTGAAATCTGGGCCTTTCTTTTGATACTGTGGATCCCTTTCTGGCTAGGAAATTTAACATAAATACAATATTTTTGTCAGGAATGTCCTGAGTGGGGCGGGCTGTTGAGGTATCATCCATGTCCAGTGCTCTTTTCTAGACTTAGCTTTTTTGGATCTTGTCCTAAGATTTCCCCAAAGACAGTGGGGAGATTTTGAATCCCTGGGGTGAAACAGTCCATCAGTATTGCTGTTCATGATAGGAGCCAGGGTCTTCCCACTCCAAGGCAAATAATTCTTGAGATGCAGATTGAATGGGATATAGAAAAAGGCATCTTTTAAATCTAGCGTAGTGTAATATGTATTATTACTTGGCGAATTGACTAACGGGGTGTACGGATTGAATACAGCAGGGTGTATGTCTTGAACACCCTCATTAACAGCTCAGAGATCTTGAACAAATCTGTATTCCTCACTCCCTGGCTTTTTAAATGGGTAATGTTGGGATGTTGCATGGACACCTACGAGGCCTGATGAACCCTTGCTCAAAGAGCCTATTTGTTACCGGAAGGATTCCTTTTACAGCTTCTGGTTCTGGGGGGTATTGCTTTACCCGGGGCCAGTGATCTAGCTGCTTTAATTCTACCTTCATGGGCATGATGCTGACCACGCTTGCCTTGCACCCAGTCCTCTCACTTAACTCGGCTTAAAACATTTTGTGGAATCTCCTCTCCTTTAGGTATTGACATATCTTGTACCTGGGGACTTGGGTTTCTATAGTATCCTGTTCCCAACTGATCAAGGCCCCTCATTTGGATAAAATGTCTCATCCCAAGAGAAGAACAGGGTACTCTGGTACCTAAAGAAAAGAGAGGTTTAGTAACTTGTACTCTATTTTACAGGTCAAAAGCTCCAGAAATCTGCTGGTCTCTCCTTTTCCTGAGACTCCTTTTAGGTTACATTTTCCATAGAAAGGCTACTCTTTGGGGTGTTCAATACAAAGAAGGTGGCTCCAGTGTTAAGGAAAAATTCAACCTCCTTTTCCTCCCACTGCTAAGGTTCCCCCGAGCTCCTCATGGGAGATGAGGATCTGATTGCCCGGGACAATGGAGGAGCCCTGTGGTCCCGTCACATCTCATCTTAAGTGAGGGGCAACGGGAATGATTTGGTTGTACTTATCCCCTTCCTCTTTTGGGGGCGATTTGGGCAATCCCATTTCCAGTGCCCCTCTTGCTTACAGTATGTACATTGATTAGGCCTTAACTTTGTTGGTGGTCTCTTGGTACCATGGCGGGGGCCAGGGGCACTCACCTGCAGTGTCTTCTTTTCCTCCCCTGGGCTACCACATGCGGACTGGAGAGCTCCGGCACCTCCCTGTTATTGAACCCCTGAAGGTCACCTCTATAAGCTTAGTGGAGTTAGTGTCAGGACCTATGGCAAATTTTTGAAGTTTCGGAGGGCTATCTGGAGCACTTTGAGATATGAATTAGGTATTGAGGACCACTTGCCTACCTTGGGCCTTAGGATTCCAATTTGTATTCCATTTTAGGCAATCCTGCAGCCTTCCTAAGAAAGCTGATGGATTTTCATCTGTCCTCTGCAAATGTCCCTTAGTTTGGATCAGTTTAGGAGATCTACTTATTTTGCATAGCTTTCAAAAGCAGACTCTGGAAATGCCCTAAATTCTCCTTCCCTTCTAAAGAGTTAGGATCCCATTCAGGCTCAGCCCCTGGTACTGCCTCCTCACTTGGTCTTCTGGAGCCTAACCTGGGCTCATACTCCTTATCACCCTCTTCTCTGGCTTTTGTTAAGATCACCCTCTTCTCTGGCTTTTCTGCTGCCATTAGGAGTGGTGAGCAAAGCCTGGATGTCTGCCCAGTTTGGATTGTGTGTAGAAAAGATGCCCTGCGTCAGATTCGCAACCTCAAACGGGTCGGCCCACAGCCCTTCGGTGCCTCCCAATTGTGTAAGTCTGAAGTGGTAAACCAGATGTGCACATTAATGAGATGTCCACCACCATTAGGTACTTGCCTTCACGGAAATATTCCAGTCCCAGGCTTCAAACTGGTCCCTAATCTAGTGGTGCCATCTGGCAAGGGAGGGTGAAGGGAGAAACCAGAGGAGAAATCAGAGACTGTTGATGTGGGCGGTGCATTAATAAAGGATTAGGAGTAACTACAGTTGGGACCAAAGGAGTTAGGTCGAAGTATCAGGGGAGTAAGGTGGGGATCCCTTAGAACTTGTAACTGACTTAGAGTTGGGGAAAGTGGTCTAGGTTTTTTTCTAGCTTAAAGTAGCTCTTCTTTGTCAGATGAATCCTTTAATATGGGAAGCATTTTGGGGGTTTTAGGTTCAACCTTCATTTTATATATGTGACGTTGCCTCTGTAGACGCTTATTCTGATAGTGCTGCAAAGCACTGAACATAACACTTCCCATTTCGTTGCTCTTTTACAAGACAAGCTCCATTGCAATATGGTGTTAGAATGTAAAGTTTCATTCTCCAGCCATTTCTCTTCACCTTCTAAGGTATATTGTGGTCAAGCTGTGTTACAGAAGAAGATTGTCTGCTTTCAAGTTAAGGGGGAAAGCCTTCCAGTTTTGGAGGATACAGTCCAATGGGCTCTCCTTGGGGATGAACTTGCCCTCACCCCCATATTCTGGATTCTTCCTTAGGGTCTCCTTCCAACTCCCCCACCCCAATGGTCCAGTGCTTTCACTGCCAAAGTCAGGTTTGATTCCGAGTCAAGGAACAAGGCAGCCAGGGTGGGGATTCAGATGGAGCAAAAATTCACACAATTTAGTGAACAAAAACACACTATGCAAATATTAGATCAGCCAGGTCTGAGATGCCTTGCAATCTCCCAGACCCTAAGTGCCAGATCTCAGAACTCGTGTCTGGGGTCCCTGACAAATAGAACAATCCAGCCTCTGATCAGTCTCAGATAGATGGCTCCCGCTTTGCTGGGCTGAGGTATCTGATACCCTGAACGGCCAGGTCGTGCGGTCTTTTGCTGCCTCCTTCACCCTGGCATTTCTTTGCTGGCTTGCCCAGACTTTGTGAAACAACTTGAATTAATGTCTTGAATTAACAACTTGAATTAACTAGCTGTGCCTCAGACCTGATGCTCACCTCTGTGGAGATCCTTCCTTCTGAGAAAAACCCACAGTGAAGCCAAGGATTGTGAGGTGAGGTCAGAACGCGGGGTGGGGGGTCCCGGGCACCAAGAACGGAGAGTCCTCTGAGGCATCCGTCCCAGCCCTGGTAGCCCGAACAGGTTAGCCTGGGATGGGCTACCGCTGCCCACTGCTCTGTTCTTTGGAAACCGGGTAACCAGAGGATGGAACCTCAGAAGGATTCGTGACCCATCTGGGTCGCCAAAATCTGTGACCGAAATAAAATGGACATTTGTTTCTTGGTGAGTTGCAGGTATGGATTACACTAGATGGAGTTGTTACACAAAGGAACCTTTATTTGCAGCCAATAAGGAGATCACCAGGAATCACTTCCCAAGCCACGACTCTAAGCAGGGATGAACCGGATTCTGTTAATCTGGGGTTTGGGATGAATATTCAGAGGGGGGGTTTCATCATTATAGGTAAAAGGCGAGCATAGGTTTGCGCATGTGCGCTTAGAAAACATACCTATAGGTGCATCTTATGTTATGTGAGTGAGGCTTACGTTCCTCCCAGGGCCGGGATCCTAACAGTATAATGAAGTCAAGGTAACAGTAGGGCTCCTTACGGCTCCGCTGTGCAGGCGCCCCCTGGTGGTTGAGCTCCAGGTGAGTTGGAGCTTTCTCTTTCTGTGCCAGAAATATGTTAGTTTCTAAAAGATAAAATTGATAGTTAGACCTGAGTGCAGGGGGTCCTGCCAGTGACGTTATCTACCTCAATTAAAGCCCTGAATTATAAAAATGCTCATATTCCCTTCAAAGACAGGGCCAGGTGGGGTTGGGTGGGGTATAATCCAGTAAGAGGAACCTGGGAATCCTGGTTGCTGGAGAAGCCGCGGACCCCTGCAGACAGCGAGTCCAAATGGGAACTGAGATTGGCCAATCTGCAGCTGCCACCAGAGAGTGATTTTCAAGGGTGGGCCCCCTCCGCCGATGCAGGATTCGGTGCCTGGCTGCAGCACCAGCCCCTTGGACTGTCCGGGCTGCTCAGGTCAGGCGAAGGGCATGAAGTGCGTATGCACTTGTAGCGAAACTCAGGGATCCAGGGACCTGGAACGGGGCTGTCGTCCTGAGAGGCTGGGTCTGAGAGGCTCTTGGGGATGTCAACCTTAAAAATAAAATGGCCAGTTATTTTACCAGCAAAACACATTTATTAGAGAATTGCAGGAAATTGCCATTTGTGACAAGCAAACTCTGGCAAACCACAGGCAAGTCTGAAGAGATCAAGGGAAGGTCGGCTTTTAAATCGGTTTCAAGAAGAAATTAAGGAGGGTTGTTTTGATCCGAAGTTCACTGGAGAACAAGAGTTTGAGGTTCTGATGATTTCTCATTGGCTTGCGTTGCTGCTGGGGCTGGGAGCTTTATCTTCAAGGCAGGAGGTGCAGTTCCAATGGGGAAAATGTCCTCCCTTGATCTTCCTAGTTGTGCAGGCTGCGTTCAGTTGTGCAGGCTGCATACATGAGAGCTCCCCCTTCAGGGCTCCCTGACTCCATTTTTATGAGGGTTCCTTGACCCCTTTTCACACTTGCCCCACTTGATCAAGAGCTATCCTCAAGGGGCGCCTGGGTGGCTCCGTCGTTAAGCGTCTGCCTTCAGCTCAGGGTGTGATCCCGGCGGTCTGGTGGTCTGGGACAGAGCCCCACATCAGGCTCCTCTGCTGGGAGCCTGCTTCTTCCTCTCCCACTTCCCCTGCTTGTGTTCCCTCTCTCGTTGGCTGTCTCTCTCTCTGTCAAATAAATAAATAAATAAATAAATAAATAAATAAATAAAATCTAAAAAAAAAAAGAGCTATCCTCAAAAGCATCACTGATCAAGAGTAAGGTTTTGTGCATTTAGTGGTTTTGTCCTGGTTGTCATGTCCCATGCTGGAGCGGAAGTGCACTGATTGGAAAACACCGATGCCACATTTGAATAATGAGGAAGGGAAGGAGGGAGAACTCTCAGGCATCTTCCACCTACAGTCTGTGTATTTTTTTTTTTAAGATTTTATTTATTTATTTGAGAGGGAGAGAGAGAGAGAGCATGAGCATGAGCGGGGCGGGGGGCAGGGACAGAGGCAGAAGCAGGATTTCCACGAGCAGGGATTCTGACATAGGGCTTGATCCCAAGACCCTCATATAATGACCTGAGCTGAAGGCAGATGCTTTAACCAACTGAGCCTCCCAGGAGCCCCTAAAGTCTGTGTCTTACCGACACAGACATCATCCTGAAGCACCGAGCCAGCATCACCCTATTTGTTACAGCAGCTATGCAGGGATTGGCAGACAACAGGTACAAAGTTTAAGACAAAAAGCAGAATAATGCCCCAGTTTGCATAGTCATCCTAAACCAAGAGCCCAAACCTGAAGGAAGCCAGCTAGATAGATCAAGGCTCACAGATCCTGAGGTGGAATTCTTTGTAGCCAAAGTGCTTACTCTCTGATGTTATGCAGGTGGGTGTTTACTTCCCTAGAGGAATGTACCCATGTGTAGCAGGTGCCATTCACTACTGCACAAACGCCTACTTGTTCAGCCAGGAGATGATCAGGGACCATGCAATTATCCAGAATTACTGTAACCAGGGAGTCAAGTGACCATTGTTGGGCGTTAGTGCTTTGGTTGTGGAGTCAGCTAGCTCTCCTCGTGTTGGGGAGAGATTTCTGATCTTGCCTTTGTTGGCATTTACTCCAATCCATGGGAGAAAGTCTCTGCCTAGGGAGGAAAACCCAGAGTCATATATTCCTCCTGGAAGTTCCACTTGGGACAGCCATGGAGGCTCAATGGAGTGGACCCGTGGGGGGCTTCTGATTTGTTACACATGTTAAGAGGGACACTGAAATGTTCCAGTAAGCATTGACCTCCAGTTGGCCAGCTGTCAACATTTGTATGTCCTGGGAAATGCTGTCCACCACAAACACAAACAAAACTGAGTGGGGCCTGGAGGACTCCAGCTAAGGTTAATGATAGATTCATTAGCTGAATGTCCTGACGGACCCTTTCAAGTTATGGGTCAGAGGCGTTGAGGTGACATTCTAGCAGAGATTATCCCTTCCTAAAGGGGTCTTTTCTGAAGACCTCACTAAGGAGTATAGATCTGTTTGTCTTTCCCTTAGGTACTGGGAAACAGGTTATATTTAGGTAAGGAAAAGGAGAGGGGGAGATCGAGGGAAGTAGGATAGACAGAGGCAGAGGTGTTTAGCTGAGTTGGTATGGTTATGCCTGGGGAAAGGTTGAAACAAGCATGGGAACTCCTGGTTCAACAACCTAACCCGCTAGGTGACCCCCAGAGGCTGGCAGGTAAACCAGCAGTGGCACTGCGGACTAAAGAGAAAATAATTACAGATAAGGCCAAGGGACTTCCGATGTCATAAACAGATTGGAGTTCCGGGTGACAGATCCAACATTCAGAGAGGTCTCTGTCTTTTGCACCAGACAGAGAAATGTGGAGAAGAGTACTGTGTTTTCAAGAGCAAGAGGGGGAAAAAAAACCAAAGTAAGAAACAGCAGTGCCTAGCCTGGCCGTCTTGGGAAAGCTGTCTCCTTCAGTTGTCATTGGCTTCGATTTCTGGAAATCTTTCCTTTCAGGTCACCTGTTGGTGTGCAGGTCCAGTCGGGGCATGGTGCTTTCCTTAGATGTCACAAGTGAATCCAAGTGTCTGTTCCTTGAAGTGTGGTGGCACAAGCGTTGGTTAACAAGAAGGGTCTTTCCAAAGGAGTTGAAGAGAGTCTTTCTGGAGATGTCTTTTCCAGTAGATGAAGTCCCGGGTTGTACGGTATGATGTTGAAGGTCTCCATCTCCTGGGAGCAGCTCTGACACGACTGCTCTAAGCAAAGCATGATTATTTTAACAGAAGCAATTAGGCCTTTACAGTATTGAGGTGCATCTCCTTCTGTCAACCATGAGTCAAAGAAGCAGAGGACAGGTGCAGTTGGAGTCCTGTTATAAGGAGAACAGATTCTTATTGAACCGATGCAAATGTATACAGTGTCATGAAAAATGAGAAGAGTGGAGAAGAGTTCCAGAGTTCTGGAGGCATCAGGTAGGGAGAAGAAGAAGATAAATGTCTCAATCTTTGTTGTAAATGTCCCCTTTACCAAATTACCTAAGTTACAAATAGCTTAAAGGAGAGGGGACTGGGGGTTCTTTAACTCTGGGAAACAGAATATGGAAGCAGTTTTCCATTATGGTTTCAGAAATTCTTAGGAGTTCAGTGTTGTGATCTCCAGTCGATCAAAACCTGTGTTCTAGAGTACTTGTCAAAGTCTTCCTCACGAATCTCTTTGAAGATGAAGCACTTGAAACAACTGTCTGTCGCTGACAAAATACTTGCAAATAGCAATGGTTAGAGATCTGAGGGGAGTTCATTATGTCATTGACAAAGCAATTTGGTTATTTCTGGAACACACATCTCAAGATAACTAGAATTATGACTGATAACATTATACGAGGACATTAGAAATTTCAGAATTTGATATAATTTCTGGAACACTTATAATATACGCATATATAAATACCACATAAAGAAGCCTTAGTATTCTTTATTTTAAAGATTTACTGATTTATTTTAGATATAGAGAGTGTGCAAGAGTGGAGGGAGGAGCAGAGGGAGAGAATCTTCAAGCAGACTCCCTACTGAGTGTGGAGCCTGACACAGGCCAGATCCCATGATCCATGAGATCATGAATGGAGTCAAAACCAAGATTCAGACACTCAACCGACCAAGACACCCAGGTGCCCCTAATTTTTTTAAATTTTATTTTTTTAAAGATTTATTTATTTGTGTGTGAGAGAGAGAGAGACAGAGAGAGGCAGAGAGAGAGGGGAGGTTTAGTATTTTTATTTGACAATGCGGTCCATGTAATATAGTATATCATACAATGCTAATTAGTGTAACATCTCCCCTTTTAAATTCTCCAATTTACTTTTAGGTCAAAAAGACTTTACTTTAGAATTTGATTTTGGGAATTTGTCAAAAATATCAAAAGGTTTTGGACACTTGACCAAATAGGACCACAGACCATTTTGAAACAATATTTTTCTATTTGATCAATGTGACAATAAAAGAGTTCAAAGGCAAATACAGTGGGTTGTTACATCATTGTAGGTAAACTTAGCTCTCTTAATATCCAGAAGATTTAGTTTACTTGAGTAATCAAAGACCTGATGATAAAGATTAACATGAAGTACAAAGTATTTGCTTTCTAATTAGATTACTTTAAAAGGTAAAAACTTTCACAATATTTTATCAAAAGCAAAACAATAGTCCAAGAAAACTCTGTCCTTTTAACAGACAAGAGACCATTTTTAGTTTTACAGAAGTACATTATTGGTAATAAATCTTGATTTTAAAACCCTTATAATAATTTAATTTTTAGCCAACTTGACCATATATAAAATTCCTTTCTCAAGACTCTTTTTCCATAAAACTTCTATAGCTTTCTGTGTCTACTAGGTTTGTCCTATCTTTCTTCTTATTCTGGAACAATGAATTTACTTTAGAACAAAATTACTTTTTTTTCTTCCCCTCTCTCCCAAACAGACACACAGACAACGGTGTCCTTCATACCATGCCTTATCCAAGATAAAACATCCTATTTTCCTTACTTTTATTTTTTTAAATTAATTAATTAATTTATTTGACAGAGATAGAGACAGCCAGCGAGAGAGGGAACACAAGCAGGGGGAGTGGGAGAGGAAGAAGCAGGTTCATAGCGGAGGAGCCTGATGTGGGGCTCGATCCCATAATGCCAGGATCACGCCCTGAGCCGAAGGCAGACGCTTAACCGCTGTGCCACCCAGGCGCCCCTTCCTTACTTTTAATATATGGCCATTTTCTTTGATCCTTATTATTTCTAGTCATTATTTTTTTTTAAAAATTCTATTTATTTATTTGAGAGAGAGTAAGCAAGTGTGAGCGAGCACGAGCAGAGAGGGAGGGGCAGAGGGGGAGGCAGAAGCAGAATCCCCTCTGAGCAGGGAGCTGGATGGGGGGCTCGATCCCAGGACCCTGAGATCATGACCTGAGCTGAAGGCAGATGCCTAACCAACTGAGCCACCCAGGCGCCCCTCTAGTGGTTTTGTTAAAAAAATTTTTTTTGCTGAGAATGTCAACCATATTAGTTCAAATGTTATTTTCTAAATTTCAAAAACTTATACAGCTTATCTAGAACTGATGTACAGTAGTGGTTACAGAATAATTACAAATTTACTCTTAGAGAATAGTGTGATTGCTTATGCATTACCTTAGGTTAATAGAAACTTTTAGAGAGTTAAACGGAAAACCACAGGCTTTTTGCAAATGACAGCAAGAGACTCACTGGTGTCCGGGATCTCATCCTGACAGTGCTCTGTTAGAGCAGGAATGATAGTGCAGGCAAGGGCGACAGGATCCCCGCATTACTGCTGAAGAGGCTGCTCTAAGTTACGTGGGCAGAGTAAAGATCTGAAAATTGGGACACCTTCTAAACTGATGGCAGCCCTATAAATAGCGGGGAAGCTGCCAACAGAACTCCCAGCTTTGTAAGTCATTATGAGAAATGGGGGCAGTTCCTTTACATAAAGATTGCTGTCTGGCCGCACATCTGAAAAGACAAGGCAACAAAGTACGAGACTCTCACAGAGTACTGACAGCCTGGCCGTGAGGAGTTTCCGTGGCGTGTGTGCCGGACAGAACAGCTGGTGGTTTTGTGCTGGCCTTTCCAGCAGGCCACCAAGACCCTTTTGTAGCTCAGCTCCCTGGGGTGTAAGAGGAGGGGCTTTCAAACATGCTGAAATTTGTCTATTTTATGGCCTCGCACATACCTATATAGAGAAAACCACCTAAACAACTGAAACAGGGGTGCCTGGGTGGCTCAGTCGGTTGGGCATACGACTCTTGGTTTTGGCACAGGTCATGATCTCAGGGTCGTGGGATCAAGTCCTGTGTGGGGCTCTGTGCTCAGCGGGGATTCTGCTTGAGATTCTCTCTCTCCCCCTCCCTCTGCCTCTTCCTGCTTCCCGCTGCCCCCACACTTAACTTGCTCTCTCTCTCTCTCAAATAAATAAATCTTTGAATACCTGAACTAAAAGTTTAATAAACTGATACGTATTTCCTATTTTCAGTTTTGCCATAAATATACTCTGTGTTGTACTTTATGGAATTATGTCTAATCAATAATATTTACAGATTATAGATAAAATTGAAGATATATTATCCATTTATCTATATGGATATACATAATAATACGTATATTCCTACTTAAATAAATGTTAATCACAATTCATCTATGGCCTGTTTGAAAACCAAGAGGTTATAGTAGACTATTCCATAGGAGGAGAGAGCTTTCATGGGAATGCTGTTGTTTTTCACCTTCCAAGGGGCACATGCGGCATTGCCTGCGTTCCTTCAGTATGAATGCACATAGCACGGCTAATTTATGCTTATTACTCTGTGTTCTTTTTGTTGTTCATTAAGTATTCTCAGCTCTTCTTCCAATACTATATAATATTTGTCATCTTGGTTTTTCAGTGAAAAATAGGAAGCAGGCAAATGTCATATGTTAGCATCCTGCAGTAGATAAGCAAACTTGTAAATGTTTTTCCATTTTTTTCAGGTGACATAAAACATGTTTATCAATAGACCCAAATATTTTTTGTGTCTCTGTAAAAATTAGAAAGCCAAGAGTATAGGTACTTATGTTTAGCATTTAATGTTTACCTTATTTGGAAATGACTTAGGTATTCAATAAATACCCATTGTTTAGTTTAACTTAAAACTAAGTTAACTTAAAACTAACTTAAGATCATAAAATTTGATCTTATTAATATATATTGACATTATCTGCTTTCAGCCAATATATTTGGGTTAGGCACTAAACAGCTAACCATCATCTTAAGTTATTTCCCTTGTTGACAAATTTTGTAATAGAAAGATAGCATGAATTTATTTGATTAGTAACCCAGGTGGAAAAAGTATCTGCATTATATTTAATCCTGAACTCTAAGTAAACACCTATTTTTCTGGAACAGGGCAAGTGTCAGGACAGGCTGGGTCATGGGTAGGACTATTGTAGGTCCAAAGGTATCTGCCTAATTCTAAGCCCTACTCTACACAAAGGAACATAGGGGGCCAAGGGCAGATGACTGCAAATGGGCCACAGAAGTTGTTTTGAATTAAAATTACTTAAACAGCCTGTGCAAGACAACTCCCTGACCTCCCTTTGTCTCCAGAAAGCAAGAAGGCACTCTCCCTGTACCAGGAAGTAAGGAGTCATTCTTATCACCAGAGATAGGGAATTCAGAGTCGAGAAAGCTACATAAACCAATCTTGTTACTTTTACTAGTTTACTTCTCCAGCCCAAATTCTGTTAGATTTCCTTACTAATCGAAGCTTCCAAACATAAGTTTTCTTTGACCTGTCAATTCCTCATACGTTGTTTTTTTGTCTGAAAAGTGAAAAAGCTACCTGCCTTTTGTTCTCAAATTTAACATTAGGCCTCCATTCACACATAATTAAATTTTGTGCTTTGTCTTCTGTTCATCTGTTTCATATCACTTTAATTCTCAGACCAGCTAGAAGAATCTTGACGGATAGAGGCAAATTTTTCCTCCCCAGCAGTTGGAATAGGCAGCAGGATAAACTTTACTGGATGGACGCCGCTGCATCTGAGAAATCCTGTGACATCTGACAAAAGCCATCAGAAAGTAAGAATCCTCATCCTGTTAACCTCCCTTTCCTCCCAGCTCTCTGCCTGCATGTCTAACAGAATCAAGAATGATAAGAGGTGTTTGGGCTCTAAATTTATTCCAGTAAAAGAAAATAATTTGTGGAACTGGTTCCTTGAGCTTAGCGACTCTTGGCTTGACTGGTCCGGTTCTACCCAGAGATGCTCTCATTTTCTTTGTCTTTGTCTTTTGTGTCATTTCTCGTAAAAAGGAATCACCACACGGGAAGATCACAGGCATAGGCCCTGTTGGTCTGCTGTTGGAGCTGGCCTCACAGACTGGTAAGTTAGCAGTTCTCATCATACTGGACTCTGTATAGCATTTTGTCATGTGTCCCCTATGTGAAAACCAAGTGAGGTTTTTCCTTGTATCTTCTTCTATATGTCCTATGAGCTTGGCTTTGTGAACAGTAAAATATTCTCTCTGGTCTCCACCATCTGCAGGATGCACTTGCTGGGTGCACCTTGGTGGCCTGTAGGGTAGACTAAAAGGATGAGAGTTCAAATACATGCAGTTGCAAGCAAAACTGTCTGTATCCAGCCATGCCAGCTCTCAGGAGTTTGTCATAAGAGGTCCCAGGCCAAAAGGAAAATAATCTCTTAACCTTGGCTGCTTATTAATGCTGGAAAAGTCGTATCTCATTAGCCTGTGTTGTGGGGTCACAGATGAAACCTGGAGACATCACACCCTTGCCTGGGAAAACACAGAAACTGTTTTCTCTAAACCAACCTTACAGCATGTCCTATAGAGGCTGTTGCTTTTCAGACTATTTTGGGGAGTAATTTTGGAAAATGAGGGCTATAAAAGAATCCTTCCCAGATGGCGTCTTCTGATCATTCTCTAGGCCAAAAAATTGCTGTGGTGGCAGTTTGAAGTCGGCCATGGGTACGCCCCAGCTGCCTAGGCTGTCTGACCTGGTCCCATGCTGACCACTCACCCAGAGTCCCAGCTGTTGTCTCTTACTGGAAGTGAGTCCCACTAGCACCCAGGCTGGTCGCAAGGCAGTCCACACTCTTCCACCTCTGTCAACCTATGGGGGGAAGGGTACATGGGTACATTAGCCCTTGCGAGTGGATAGGTGTCTTTTACCACCCACACACAGATCCCACCATAGGGCTTCTTCATGCACCTGCCAGGGTACATGTCCTGGGCTCCCCTGAATCTGCCTGGCTGGTGCACGTTTGCCTGCATCACAGCAGCCCCCCTTCTGACAGCTGGGCCCTTCCAGAACCTGGGATCCCCGACAGCTCCCAAAGCACCTGGATAGCCTCCTGCTAGACAGCCACCCCTGAAGTTCCTTCTGCAGCTACAGCTATAATAAGTGGGCCCCAGTCGGCCTCTATGAGAACTAGCTCCCGGATGGGGTCCTTGGCTTCTAGAGCAACCAAGGTTCCCAGGTGTCTCCTGCTGCACGAAGCCCAGTCCACTCACCCAGGCCCCGCCCTAACAAGGCAGTCCTCTAGCCTGGACTTCAGGGGCAAAAGACGCACACTGGTGTCCAACAAGGTTTGGAACTGGGCAGATGCCGGCTCCCCGCGGAGGCCTGGCTCCTGGCACCCTGCCTCACCCTACAGCTGCCCTGTTCAGCTCCCAGGCTCCCTGGCTCCNATGTTTAGCATTTAATGTTTACCTTATTTGGAAATGACTTAGGTATTCAATAAATACCCATTGTTTAGTTTAACTTAAAACTAAGTTAACTTAAAACTAACTTAAGATCATAAAATTTGATCTTATTAATATATATTGACATTATCTGCTTTCAGCCAATATATTTGGGTTAGGCACTAAACAGCTAACCATCATCTTAAGTTATTTCCCTTGTTGACAAATTTTGTAATAGAAAGATAGCATGAATTTATTTGATTAGTAACCCAGGTGGAAAAAGTATCTGCATTATATTTAATCCTGAACTCTAAGTAAACACCTATTTTTCTGGAACAGGGCAAGTGTCAGGACAGGCTGGGTCATGGGTAGGACTATTGTAGGTCCAAAGGTATCTGCCTAATTCTAAGCCCTACTCTACACAAAGGAACATAGGGGGCCAAGGGCAGATGACTGCAAATGGGCCACAGAAGTTGTTTTGAATTAAAATTACTTAAACAGCCTGTGCAAGACAACTCCCTGACCTCCCTTTGTCTCCAGAAAGCAAGAAGGCACTCTCCCTGTACCAGGAAGTAAGGAGTCATTCTTATCACCAGAGATAGGGAATTCAGAGTCGAGAAAGCTACATAAACCAATCTTGTTACTTTTACTAGTTTACTTCTCCAGCCCAAATTCTGTTAGATTTCCTTACTAATCGAAGCTTCCAAACATAAGTTTTCTTTGACCTGTCAATTCCTCATACGTTGTTTTTTTGTCTGAAAAGTGAAAAAGCTACCTGCCTTTTGTTCTCAAATTTAACATTAGGCCTCCATTCACACATAATTAAATTTTGTGCTTTGTCTTCTGTTCATCTGTTTCATATCACTTTAATTCTCAGACCAGCTAGAAGAATCTTGACGGATAGAGGCAAATTTTTCCTCCCCAGCAGTTGGAATAGGCAGCAGGATAAACTTTACTGGATGGACGCCGCTGCATCTGAGAAATCCTGTGACATCTGACAAAAGCCATCAGAAAGTAAGAATCCTCATCCTGTTAACCTCCCTTTCCTCCCAGCTCTCTGCCTGCATGTCTAACAGAATCAAGAATGATAAGAGGTGTTTGGGCTCTAAATTTATTCCAGTAAAAGAAAATAATTTGTGGAACTGGTTCCTTGAGCTTAGCGACTCTTGGCTTGACTGGTCCGGTTCTACCCAGAGATGCTCTCATTTTCTTTGTCTTTGTCTTTTGTGTCATTTCTCGTAAAAAGGAATCACCACACGGGAAGATCACAGGCATAGGCCCTGTTGGTCTGCTGTTGGAGCTGGCCTCACAGACTGGTAAGTTAGCAGTTCTCATCATACTGGACTCTGTATAGCATTTTGTCATGTGTCCCCTATGTGAAAACCAAGTGAGGTTTTTCCTTGTATCTTCTTCTATATGTCCTATGAGCTTGGCTTTGTGAACAGTAAAATATTCTCTCTGGTCTCCACCATCTGCAGGATACACTTGCTGGGTGCACCTTGGTGGCCTGTAGGGTAGACTAAAAGGATGAGAGTTCAAATACATGCAGTTGCAAGCAAAACTGTCTGTATCCAGCCATGCCAGCTCTCAGGAGTTTGTCATAAGAGGTCCCAGGCCAAAAGGAAAATAATCTCTTAACCTTGGCTGCTTATTAATGCTGGAAAAGTCGTATCTCATTAGCCTGTGTTGTGGGGTCACAGATGAAACCTGGAGACATCACACCCTTGCCTGGGAAAACACAGAAACTGTTTTCTCTAAACCAACCTTACAGCATGTCCTATAGAGGCTGTTGCTTTTCAGACTATTTTGGGGAGTAATTTTGGAAAATGAGGGCTATAAAAGAATCCTTCCCAGATGGCGTCTTCTGATCATTCTCTAGGCCAAAAAATTGCTGTGGTGGCAGTTTGAAGTCGGCCATGGGTACGCCCCAGCTGCCTAGGCTGTCTGACCTGGTCCCATGCTGACCACTCACCCAGAGTCCCAGCTGTTGTCTCTTACTGGAAGTGAGTCCCACTAGCACCCAGGCTGGTCGCAAGGCAGTCCACACTCTTCCACCTCTGTCAACCTATGGGGGGAAGGGTACATGGGTACATTAGCCCTTGCGAGTGGATAGGTGTCTTTTACCACCCACACACAGATCCCACCATAGGGCTTCTTCATGCACCTGCCAGGGTACATGTCCTGGGCTCCCCTGAATCTGCCTGGCTGGTGCACGTTTGCCTGCATCACAGCAGCCCCCCTTCTGACAGCTGGGCCCTTCCAGAACCTGGGATCCCCGACAGCTCCCAAAGCACCTGGATAGCCTCCTGCTAGACAGCCACCCCTGAAGTTCCTTCTGCAGCTACAGCTATAATAAGTGGGCCCCAGTCGGCCTCCATGAGAACTAGCTCCCTAATAGGGTCCCTGGCTTCTAGAGCAACCAAGGTTCCCAGGTGTCTCCTGCTGCACGAAGCCCAGTCCACTCACCCAGGCCCCGCCCTAACAAGGCAGTCCTCTAGCCTGGACTTCAGGGGCAAAAGACGCACACTGGTGTCCAACAAGGTTTGGAACTGGGCAGATGCCGGCTCCCCGCGGAGGCCTGGCTCCTGGCACCCTGCCTCACCCTACAGCTGCCCTGTTCAGCTCCCAGGCTCCCTGGCTCTCCTGCAGGCTGCCAAGTGCCAGGGCCCTGTCCACACCTGGTTCAACAGGCCTCCGACGGCAGGGGGCGCCAGAGGCCTCGGAGCAAGAGCCAGTGGTAGGGGGGAGGCAGCATCCCAAACAGCTTGCTTGGATTCAGGGCTCAGGGAGCCCACTGGGGCAGGTGCTTTGTGAGGCCCAGGTGGCACAGTGAATGGACAACAGGCAGTTTCCCTTTGGCTTGGCTGACTCATGGGGGTCCCAACTTCAGCCGTCAGGGCTCCCAGGTTTGTGCTATTCAGGGGGCCCTTCTGCCCCACCCCCAAGCCCCAGCCACAAGCCAATGGGCCCCACCCTGGCAAGGGAGTCCAGACTCTCCGGGCTCGGGCCCCAGGGGGGACATGTGCCCTGCTGAACTGCAGCGCTTGGACTCGTGCACGTGACTTGTACCACAGCCCACTCCCTTGACCGGGTCTCATGGTATCCTAGCCCCATGCCAGGTCTCTGGCTCGCCTGACCCACGCGGCGGGGCCGTCCATAGGCAGCACCCACGTCATCAGCCTGCCCGGGCTAGCTTGGGCCCTCCAGGCCACTGGAGCTCAGGTGGGTCCAGGACTGGTGTCATCACCTTCAGGGACATGGCAGCCCAACTCCCCCCAGAATCCCGCTGGGGTGGCAGCTTGAAGTCGGCCATGGGTACACCCCATCTGTATATACTGTCAGACTCTCTGACCGGATCCCACGCTGACCAGTCACCCAGGGTCCCAGGTGGTGTCTCTTGCGGGAGGTGAGCCCCACTAGCCACCTAGGCTGGTCTTGGCAAAGCAGTCCACACTCCTCTCCACTTCTATGTACCTGTGGGGGAAAGGTGGTGTGTGTGGTTATAATTTAGATTAGTCAGTTGTTTATTTTCCCCAGTTGTCTTCTTCTGCTGAACCGTCCTCTACAGATGTTGTTAGTTTTTTTGTGGCTTCATGTCCACCTGTTTCCTGCTTATCCTTGGCAATTTATGCATTGTTTTTCATTTAGGGTCTCTGGTTCTGGGTTAACATGTGATGTTACTGGAAAAGGCATGTGTGAATTACATGTGAAGTTCATAATTGGCAGTATACCTCCTGCCTGATTTTTTTTAATTGCTTTCTTTTAAACACAGTCATCACAGTGTAAGGAAGCCCAAGTTCCTGTCCTTTCTGACAGCCCTGGCTCGGTGCCCATTTATTGCCCGGCATCCGTCATCAGATATGAAGTACTTAGTCTTCAACTGTTTTCAAACCCCAGCTATCTTGTTACCCTCAGTTTTCAGGCCTTCCCAGCTCAGGTCCTAGATACCTTGGAGAGGAGAGAAGCTGTGTTTGGTGTGCTGTTTCTGCTTTTCTGACTCACCGAATCCATTGTCGTAGGAAAAATGAGTGTTGCTTTATGTTACTCTGTTTGAGGTGATGTGTAATTCAACAGTAGCAGTTGGAAGGAATACTGACTGGTCGATTTGCTCATTTGATGCTATTTGACCCTGTCCTCGCTCAGATTGTTTTTTGTGGCCTGGCCCCTCTTCAGACAGTTATTCTGACACCTCTATGAGTCGGATTTTTCCCCAGGGGAGACATATCTGTTTCTTCTCCCTTACTCTCCTATGCCCCTGCTCCCAGCCACTGATGAAGTATATTTCAGTTTAGATTTTGAGTCTAAGCATCTACTTCTACCGTAGATTAATACTCCATTCCTCTGATTGAAGAGTGACCGAGGTGCACAGGAAACAGGAGTGGCAATGAAAGAAAAGGTAGCAACACGGTATTTATATTAAGTCTGGCAGACAAAGTGCCTCCTGGACATCTTCCCTGACCTTTGTACCTATCTCAGGGCTGATACCCAGAGTGCTTATGCCCCCAGTTCACTCGGTTTCAATGTGTCAGAGACTCTGTGTCACGTTGGACTCTCCCGAAAGGAGACCCTGAGATGAGGATTTGGGCATAAATAGTTTATTTGGAAAGTGACCCCCAAAAAGCATCGTGATGGAGTCCAAGAAAGGAGGAAAGCCTATAGAGAATATGACGGTGATCAGATTTGCAGTGGGTACTGCTGCTGAGCATAAGTGGGCTCAGTCCTGCTGGGGACCCTCTAAGTGACTATGCAGAGCCCCCCAAGAGCCTGGAAGCGGAGATATTAAGCACCAACTCTTTCTCCTTACTAGCTGTAGGTTGCCTGTGGTCAGTGACTCCCTGGAGCTTCTGGCCTGCCCCCCACGCAGACCACACACAGTCTTGCAGCCAGAGCACGGCCAGGCAGCGTGGTGGGACCCCCTCAGCATGCCCATGAGCTGTCTGCTGTCCTCTCAGGTGGGCTGAGGAGACACGGGCACGGCACAATCCCACCGCAGCCTTGCCTCTACTTCAGGGTTACAGCCCCTCCTCGGACTCAGCACAGCTCCTGGCTTCTCCTGTCTTTGTTATGAAGGGTCCCTTGAACATCCTTTTTTCATCTTTGGTAGCATCCCGCGTTCTACACTATTCTACAGTATCCCTTGGGGATTTCTGAAGTATCCTTCTGAACACATGACCATCACAGCCTCCTGTCCTCACCATTCTAGCCAAGTTGGCAGGGGAAATAGAACAACAAACCCCGGGGTCCCCCCAGGCTGAGGCAGGCGTGGTCACTGGCCCGTCCATCCTTTATTCCTGCTTCTTAGAGCTGCCAGAGCAGAGTACCACAAACAGGGTGGCTTCGAACAGCAGAAATTTGTTTCAAAGTTATGGAGGCTGGAATTCCCAAAACAAGACATTAGTAGGGTTTATTTCTTCTGAAGACACGGAGGGAGAATCTGCTCGATGCCTCTCTCCTGGTTTCTGGAATTGCTGGCAATCCTTGGTATTCCCCCAGCATATAGATGTAGGCCTCAAATCTCTGTGACCGTCTTCACCTGGACTTCTTCCCTGTGTGTCTGTGTTTCTGTGTCCAAATCTCTCTCTCCATTCTCTTATAAAGATACCAGTCATTGGATATAGGGCTCACCCTAATCCATTATGACTTCATCTTAACTCAGTGACATCAGAATGATTTCCAAATAATGTTGCATTCACTAACACTGGGTGTTAAGACTTCAACATATGTTTTGCGGAGACACGATGAAACCCACTACAATTTCTTAGAGGGGTACATGTCAGCTGTGTTGCGTTCCTGAGGGTCGAACCCGCCCACTCCTTTCTCTTTTTCTTGGCTTTAGGAAGACCCTGTGGACCAAGCCGTCCATACCAGAGTCCAGTTAGGAAAGCAGCAACTGCTCAAGTATGGGTATTAGAGAGATGAGATTTATTCTAGGGAATTTGTTGATCAGAGAAAGGAAGAAGTGAGAAGCCAAATGGATTGGTGATGTAACCCTGAGTTTATCAATAGCGGGAAGCTGTCCGCCCCAGGCTGGATGCCTACTAGAGCCCAGAGGCTGGGTGGCTCCAGGGAAGCTCATCTGGCAGAGGCTGGGCCATGAGGAATGTCAGTCCCTGCTGGAAAGGCCACTTGAGACAGAGGGGAAGAAGGAATACCTTCTCCTCCTGCACCCTTGTCTTCCACTCACTGAGATTGGTTTGAAGCCTGAGAACAAGAGTATCTGGAACGTGTGGCCTGCAGGGTGAATCTGCCACCCTGGTGATATAGAGAGGTAAAGGAAGGGGAAGGAGGAAGGGCAGACAGACCAATTAGCCAGCAGAGCAATCTCCTCCTGCCTTTTTTTTAAAATCAAACTTTTTATTTTATTTTAATATAACAGATTTCTATGCAGTTGTAAGAAGTCGTACAGAAGGATCACATGTACTCTTCACCCAGTTTCTCCTAATGAAACTATCGTACAATATCATAACCAGGGTATTGACACTGATAAAATCCAGCAATCTTATTCAGATTTCCCCAATTTTACTCGTACGTGTGTGTGTGTGTGTGTGTGTGTGTGTGTGTGGATTTGGTTCTATGGAATTTTAGGCCGTATGTAGCTTTGCGTATCCACCACCTGTCAAGAAGTTCTAACGTCACCAGGGTCCCTGGTGTTGGCTTCTACAACCACACCCACCTCCCTCCCGCCAACACCCAACATCCTGACTCTGTCCAGAACCCCTAGCAATCATCAGTGTTTTCTACTCCAATAATTTGTCATTTGAAATGTATTATATAAAGGAAATCCCACGGCCTGCTATCTACTGGGATTGGCTTTTTGTCACTCAGCATAACGCTGTGAGATTCCTCCAACCCGTCACACGTATCAGTAGTTTGTTCCTTCGGGCTGTGGGCCAGCCCTGCGTGGTGTGGGTGCAGCACGGTTTGCTTGACCATTCCCCTGCGGAAGGACAGCTCTTCTCATTTATTTTTCAGTCTATTTTCTTTCTGTTCCTCGGACTGGGGAAATTCTATTGATCTGTGCTGATGTTCACAGATCCTCTGCCACCTCTAGCGTTTTGGTTTTTTAAAATTTATTTCTGTTACTGTATTTTTCAGTTCTGTCATTTCCATTTGATTTGTTTTAATAACTTCTATTTCTTTGCTGAGACGTTCTATTTTCATGTTTATTTCAAGATAATTTCTAATTCTTGTTAAAGCATTTTTACGGCTGATTTTAGATCCTTGTCAGATAATCAACATCTGATTCATTTTGGTGTTGGTGTGAATTGATTCTCTTTTCTCATTCGAGTTGTGTCTTCCTGATTTTTGATATGATGGGCGATTTTCTACTGCATCCTTGATACTTTGGTTATTAAGTTAGGAGACTCGGGTTCCTGTGTAGTTCTTTTGGGATTGCAGGCAGTCATCCTATTTACATTTAACACACAGGTCTTGGCCTACTTTTGTGAGCTGTGGTTCCAATGACAATTTAATATTCAGAGCCACTTTGATGCAACGTGGTGTGCTTGGTGTGTCTGGTGCCACCCGGGCTCCCGTTGATACTGCCTGAAGGGTGGAAACAACTTCTATAATGTCAGCCTCTAGTTGGTGGAAGAGAGCGTCCTGCCCATGGGGACACAGATTGCCTTCTGGCACATAACGTCTGGTTTTTCCACTTTTAGTAATGCTAAGATCAATCAGTGGATTCAAGTGTCATCAACCCAGTTTATCCCTTATAAAAAACCTCATCAACATTTCACCCGATGCTGGCAGCATCCGCAGCTGATTGTTACCTAGTTATGTTGCTCTGAAAGATTTACTAATTGTATCCTTCCGCCTTCATTCATTAGCTGGAATTCTTTACAGTGAACTTTTTTTCTTTTTTGTTTTTGTTTTTTTATATTTTTGCTGTTTTTTTCATTTATTTTATTTTACTTTAATTCCATTATAGTTAACATAGTGTTATCTTAGTTTCAGATGCACAATATAGTGACTCAGCACTTCCATCCGTCACCCGGCGCTCATCACAAGTGCACTCCTTAATCCCCATCACTTATCTCCCCCATCCCCTTACCCACCTCCCCTCTGGTAACCAGCAGTTTGTTCCCTATAGTTAAGAGTCTGTTACTTGGGTTGTCTCTCTCTCTCTCTCCCTCCCCCTCTCTCTCTTTTTTCCTTTGTCCATTTGTTTTGTTTCTTAAATTCCACATTTGAGTGAAATCATATGGTATTTGTCTTTCTTTGCCTGACTTATTTCCCTTAGCATTATACTCTCCAGTTCCATCCATGTCATTGCAAATGGCAAGATTTCATTCCTTTTTATGGCTGAATAATATTCCATTGTGTATATATACCACTTCTTTATCCTTTCATCTATCAATGGATGCTCAGTTTGCTTCCATAATTTGGCTACTGTAAATAATGCTTCTATAAAAATAGGGGTACTTGTATCCCTTTGAATTAGTGTTTTTGTATTTTTTGGGTAAATAACCAGTAGTAGAATAACTGAATCATAGAGTAATTCCATTTTTAACTTTTCCAGGAACCTTTACACAGTTTTCCCACAGTAGCTGCACCAGTTTGTATTCCCACCAACAGTGCAAGAGGGTTTCCTTTTCTCCACATCCTCACCAGCACTAGTTGTTTCTTGAGTTTTTGCTTTTAGCCATTCTGACAGATATTAGGTGATATCTCATTGTGCTTTTGATTTGCATTTCCCTGATGACGAATGATGTTGAGCATCTTTGCATGTATCTGTTGACCATCTGTGTGTCTTCTTTGGACAAATAATCTGTTCATGGCTTCTGCCCATTTTTAACTGGATTATTTCTATTTGGGGTGCTGAGTTGTATAAGTTCTTTATATATTTTGGATACTAATTCATTATCAGGTAAGTCATTTGCAGATATCCTCTCCCATTTGGTAGGTTGCCTTTTAGTTTTGTTCATTTTCCCTTCGCTGTGCAGAAGCTTTTTATTTTGATGCAGTCCCAAAAGTTTATTTTTGCTTTTATTTTCCTTGCCTCAGGAGTCATAGTTAGAAAAATGTTGTTATGGCCAATATTGGAGACATTTCTGCCTTCTACAATGAACATTCATCAACTATTGGTTCCTCTGAAAAACAGATCATGCAGGAGAGACATGACAAATGCTCGATCCTTCTCCTTTCTTTGTTGGGATCCCTAGCAACATCCAAACACTGACCAGTAAAGTTTTCTTCTTTTAAGTGTCATTATAAACCTGGATCTTTTACTTTCAATTCTGTCAATTCCAATTGCAGTCTATTGCATTACTATTTCATGTCCAGTTGTTCCACTTTAAGCCAGAGGGAGACCCTCAAGTTGACCCCTAGGTGCCTTTGATGAGATTCCATTAATATTTGACAGCTTCTTCCTTTACTAGCACAACCACAAGTCCCAAGGTCATGTGATACCTTCCTTTTCTGCCTCAGCTGTGGAATCAGCCATTTCTCAAGAAGCCCTAATTCCTTTGAGTTGGGAATGGTATTTAGAGACTAAAACTCATTGCTACTAGACATTTTCAGCAAACAGCTGGGAAAAACTTTTTAAAAGAAACAAACGAAATAATGAGTTACTGATATTTCCTATTTAAATGTAAGATTACAGGGTTTTTCCATTATTTCTTTGATTGTATCTCGTTCTTCTCATGCCCTCCTAGTTTTTTTCTGCCCCACCTAATTTTGGTTTTATACACCCAAGACCTAAACCCCTAGTAGTTTCAGATCTCTCTCTTACCTCTCTCATCTTATTTCCCCATCCGTGCACCTTCCAGAGCTTAAATGAGGAGTCTGATATTTCCCCCATTAGAACTAACATAGTGAAAATAAGATGGACTTGTGGGGAGATGGTGAAAATCTTCCCACCTAAGGTCATGTGAGCCATTGGATTCCTCAACACCAGCCATTTCCATGCAAACACTCCCCAGCCTTCCCAGGAAGTTACTCCTGACAGAAACATCTTCCCCAGGGAAATCACAAGCAAAGTAATTAAATGAGTATGGTAGTTAAGAGCATATCACCAGAGATTCTATCTCCGATAGTCTCCTGAGATAAAGCTGAGTATTTTTCCATTCTTTCTTTAAGAAAAAAAAAATCTGATCCAGATTAAATTATGTTCCATGGCAACTTGCATCAGTGGAATTGTCATGGTTACAGGTGAACCTGAAAGTGAGCAGTTACAGCCTGGGCTCTGAGTTCCCTGAGCTGCAGGTCTTAAAGACACATCCATTTGTCTTCTTGACCTGGCTAGAAACAAAATGAGAATTAATGGTGTTTTCCAGCAAGGTGTAGCCTATGGACATATGCAGATCAAAGGAAGGTGGAGCCACGGGCCTCTTCAAATAAATATTTCTGTGCATCAGCCACAGTAGTGTCCAAGGACACATCACACCATTTCCCCATGCCTTCATCTGCCCACCCATGAGGAACCAGGGAGAATCACCATGTGCTTGCAATTCTCCAAATGAAGAAACCATGAGCCACTCCTGAGAATTCTTGTTAGATGAAAGGTAAGAAATAACATCTTCCTTGGTTGTAAGGAGAAATTGTCCCCTTTAAAATGTCCTGTGTTGCTCTGTGGTGAGCAGGCTGGAGAAAAGAAGTCAAGGGAAAAGCCAAAAACCTCAGATAAGAGCTTCTGGACCAGCAATTCCTCTCTGCACCACCCATCTGTCCCTTGTGGTACCAGCTGGAAGTTACCCCAGAGAAACCAGAGTAAACCCAGCAGAGGCCATGCAACTTTTTTTCAATTACCTACATTAGTGGTCCCCCTAGCAGCACATTAGAATCACCTGGGAACTTCGATGGGTGGGAAAGTGATACCCGTGATCCCACCCCAAAACAGTCAAATCGGTATTTGGGGGTAGGGCCCAAATATGGGTATCTTAAAATGTGCAACTCCAGTGGTTGATAACCACTGTGCTGGACCACTGGCCATCAAACTTAAATATGCATCAGAATCATCCATTGGGCTGGTTAAGAAAAGATAGATTGCTGTTTACCATAGCTTCTGATTCAGTAACTCTGGGATGGCCCCCAAGTGCTCAGCTGGTGTGAATCCTACTGGTCAGGACAACGCACTGAGAACCGCTGCTACAGAAAGACACTTCCAGCATCTGGTACCTGTCCCCCTGGCTTTTCCTTGTTCCTCATCTTCCACTGTTTCTGTGGTTACAAGCTGCGGATCACTGGCTCATCCGTGGACCAGACAGTCATTTGACTTCTTCATTTTTCTCCCTCACTGCACACTCCTGGACATGGTTTTATATTCACCCTCCTCCTCCCCCTTCCTCTAGTCTTAACCTCACCAGACCCCCACCTGCCCACCCTGCCCCCAGCCTCAGGGATCCCAATCTGTCATCAGCCCCCATGACCAGAGTTTCCATTGGGGTTGTAAGGCTTCCTGCAAAGGGAAGAACGTTACAGCTGGGGGGGCCTTAAATGGATGTTCACATCAGGGGTTCTTGTCACAGTGTTACAACACCTTCAGATCTTTCTGGTTATACTCTTCCCGCAAGAGGAAAGCATTTGAAAAACGTGCAAACCATTTTTGGGGTCTTAAGATGTGTGCTTTTTCAGCCTTATGAACCAAATCCAGTTCCATCTATCTCGAACCTCATTTTCTGACCCATAAAATAAGGGGATTAGACTAAATCATTGCTGGAGTTTCTATAACCTCTATAAAATAATGTCTCTATGATCTGAAAGAGGGAGCAATTAGCTCCCATTACTGGCATAATTAGATTCACCCCATTGGAATCCAATACATTAAGTAAAAACATGTACCCATGGAAACAAAGAAAATCATCAGCTTATTAAAAATAGAACATTTTAATTTAAAAATATCTGCATTCATCTTTAAGACACTTAAAGGAAAATGATTTGGGCCAAGGCAGATGAGTCAGCAACCTCAGTGATTCCTATGAGAATTGCTGTCATTTCCCGAAGACTCTTCTTACCAAGACATGCTCGTGACCTACTGGCAAGTGAAAAACGCAGGTTACAAAACAGTGTGTACAGTCAGACTCCACCCTGCGTGCTGACGTACTCACACAGAGAGAACAGTGTGGAAAGTGATACAACGAAAGGCTATCTCCGGTGCTCTCTGGCTGATGAAATTAAGGGTAATTTAAATTGCATTGTTTCAGCTTATACTGGTTTTTAGTTTTGTCGGCAATGAACACATTATTGCTTCAATAAAGGAAATACAAAAACTTTCTCAAAAAAACTTTTATTTCCAAACTTGCGCGTCCTGAGGAGTATAAGCCTTGTGGAAAGGAGACTGTGTCCCAAGTGCCACTTTATCAGCAGAGTCCCAGCAGAAGCAGATTGGGTTTCCTGGGGACCTGTGTCCAAGCTATTCTTGCCCTGCCCAGCCCTCCACCAACTGCATCTGAAGTCATCAATTTGAAATCTTTCTTTTTTTAAATCTAGGCCTTTAGTGCTATAAATTTCCCTCTAAGAATTGTGTTAGTGGGATCTCACAGATTTAGTATGTTGGGTTTTTGTTTTCATTCAGTTAATATTTTCTTTTTTGATCCATGAGTTATTTTGATTTCCCTTTTGATCCATGAGTTATTTAGAAGTATTTTATTTAGTTTGAAAAAATTGGGGGACTTTCTGGGTATGCTTCCATCATTGATTTCTGATTTAATTGCCCTGTGGTCAGAGAACCTACCTTTAATTTGAATCCTTTTAAGTTTCTTGAATCTTGTTTTATGTACCATAATGTTGTCTCGGTAAATGTTCCGTGTGCGCTCTAATCTTCCACCATAGTTGGGTAGAGTACTTGGTAAATATCAATTAGGTCAGGTTGGTAGGTTATTCAAGTCTTCTGTATCTTTACTGATTTCCTGTCCACTTGTCTTCTTAATTATTCAGACAGAGGTTTGCGATCTCAGCCCTGTGTGAGCTCTGGGCACTCTCCCCTCTAATCCTTTCACGTGGTTCTTTCTTTGGCTTCTGAGTTTCCTCATACACTGATCAATACTCAACTGAAAACTTGAGGGGGCCCTATGCAGTGCCCTAGGAACCTCCCCCCCCCCACCGCCAACTGTTTGAGATCTTTCTTTTCTAGTACTCTGTCCTTTGAATCTAGCTGCTCTGGCTTCCCAAGACTTCAGCCCTGTCTTCTCAACTCAGCTGTCTGCCTGGATTCCCTCCCCTTGCACTGCGGCTTAGAAACTCTCTCTGTGTAGTAAGCTGGGATAACTGTAAACTCTGTCACATTTGTTTACTCTCTCTCAGGGATCACTGTGTTTTACCGACCAATGTCCAATGTCTCAAAAACACTTATTTCATGTGCTTTGTCCAATCATATTTGAGGCTGGAGAATAAATCAGGTTCCTGTTACTCTATCTTGGCTGGAGCAGAAATGCCACCATCAACTTTTCCTCCACTCTTTCCCACTCTGACCCATTCTCTGCCCAACAGCTATTGTTTCTTCTTTAAAAAATCTTTTAAAAATTTGAATTATATCACATCCTAGCTTAGCATTCTTTAATGGCTTCCATTGCTCTTAGAAACCAAAACTTTGAGCACAGCTTACACAGCACTGCACACTGTACTTCATGCTTACCTCTTTAGCCTTATTTAGCCCCAAATCTCCCTCTTGCTCTCTGATCTCCAATTTCATGACTATGGTCCCTGGTGCCCCAGGGCCTTTGCACATACTATTTCTTCTCTCTTCCCATATCCCTCCCACCCCTACTTAGGTAACTTCCACATCTTCCTCAAAGAAGCCCTCCATAATTCCTCAAACTAGAGTATGTTTTCCTGCCATCATCTCTCAGAACTCTCAGTTCTTTTCTTATACCTTACCTGTTCACTAATTTTATTATATACCGCCATGCTTATTTGCTTAACATTGGACTTCTCTGCCAGATTTTAAGCTCCAGAAGATCACAGATAGTACCTGTGCTGTTCTTCATTGTAGCTACAGTATCTGGCACAGGGCTTCACAAAGAGTGATGAACGGTGGGTAAAGGAGGGAAAGTCCAGCAGAGGCTGTGGTGCTGACCCCCATCCCCTCTAGCCTTCCCTACTTCCTTTGTACAATAAAGGCTTCCTAAGGAAAGTACCTGGGATTCTCCATCTGAGGGCTTTCTCCACAAGTGTGGGGCAGAAGATGAGACTCTTAGAAATAGCCCCTGCCAGGGTGCTTGGATGGCTCAGTTGGTTAATTGCCCCGACTCTTGATTTCAGCTCAGGTCGTGATCTCAGAGTCGTGGGATTGAGCCCAGCATCGGGCTCTGTGCTCAGAGAGTCTGCTTGTCCCTCTCCTCCTCCTCTGCACCCCCTCCTCATGTGCACTCTCTCTAATAAATAAATTAAATCATAAAAAAAGAAAAAAAAAGAAATACCTCCTGCCAAAATGGATATGAGTTGGAGGATTCCTCCATTCCTCCCCAATTTGAGGAATATGACTCTGAGGAGTGTTCTATGCAGTCCCCAGAGTTCCCCAGTAGGACTGAGCCATTGTTTCCCAATTTACCCTATATTGGCTTCTTTCCCTTCCCTGTCTTACTTTTCCACTCCCTGGAGGGAGCTTCCTGGGACCACCTCTGAAATAAACTGCTTGCCCTCCGTTTCTTGTTTTGGAGAAACCCAACTTAAGAGAATGATGCAATCAATGGCAGTCATAGACAGGTGACAGATCCCTGTAGGTGCAGACGAGTGAACAGTGTTTATGTAGCATCTCGTGTGTTAATTAGGCTTTGGAGGCTTGGAATTGGGGGAGGCTCTATGCACAAACCTTCAAAGGGCAGGTATGGGAAGTGAGCAGCTTGTATTGGACTTCCTTCTCTGCCCCAGGGAAGGGATGACTTTTCTGCTCTGACAAGCTGTTTTTGGTTTAAGAATTTCCTCCCTCATCTTCAGGAATAATCTTCCTCTTCTGAACTGGTGAATCTTAATGTGCCAGTGAAATCCTTTGTTCTTTAGGTCACATCACCCAAGTCAGCCTTATTACTATTTCTGCTTTTACAAAATGTCTCTTTCACAAGCCAGGATCAAAGAACAAAATATGGGACACAGCAAGTTCAAGAGCGTGGCCTCCTCCTGCACTCCTCAAAGTCAGGCCAAGGGCTGGCAATTTTTCCTGTGAACTAGGGAAGGGGTGATGACAGTCTGGTGAGAGTAGGACAAACAGAGGATATCTTTTTCTTCCAGAATCATCTAGAATCTCTGTCAGATGATTGCCTCCATCCAACTTGGCTGTGAACCAGGTAGATTCAATCAGAGGAGAAGAGTTTTTCCAAAATAAAGGAAGCAAAGCCAGCAAGCCTTCAGTCTTGTCTTTGATGATGTAATTTGGCCCAAATGCCTTCTCTGAGGTTATGTAGTCTGAAAATATATGTTGAAGATCCCTCAAAATACTGGTAAATACCCCAAATGATATGCTGCACAGAGTGTTTGCTGAATGAAGGAATCTGTTGAAGAACAGTGTTTCCCATGCGAAGTAGAAACCCAGGGCTTCCTCTTGACTTCAGCGGGAGCCTTCTAGCAGTGGGCATTGCTGTTCCACACAGCCTCTGGGGGAACAGCTGGCCCGCAGCTGGACCTCCGTGCTCTCATCAGCAGACGTTCTCTTGCTAGACTTTGTGTGTGGTACATAGCAGACTGTTTAGGCTGTTTGAAAAAAAGAGTCTCGTTGGGCAACTAAATAACTAAGCCTTCATTACTCTCCTCCAAGCTCATGCAGGGCGTCATGCAAGGCAGGGACAGCATCCATCCTGCGGCTTCTCAGAGGTGTCGCCTAGGCGTAGTGCATTCTCCAGTCATGCCACCTCTGGATGAGGGACTAGAAACTGCTGAAGGCTAATGGAGATACAGGACAGAAACCAAGTCAGGGACTGCAGACAACTCTAGAGTCTTCTGAAGGGGTGGCCTGTTCAGAGATTTCAACAGATAGAGTTGACGCTGAGTGAAGTTTGTTTTTCTAAAAGAATGGAAAGACACTCTGGGAGAAGTGGGATGGACCATAGGGAGAAAAAAAATGTAAAGATCAATACTTTAACGGATCTTCCCCCCATCCCAACGTTTTCGCCTGCTCTCCTTAAGCACCTTGAGTTGCAACTCGTCCCCGACCTTGAAGGGCCAACTGGAAAGGTGCCTTACTGGTTAGTAGTTAACATGCACTGAACACTTACTACATGAAAGATATTGTTCTATTAGCTTCACAGCCTTATTCTATTCACTTTCACACTGTCATGGAATAAGATAGAGAAAAGGGTCTGAAAAACCTGGCAGTAGAATCCCTCTTATAAAAGGGACTGTCTTTTGAAAAGCAACTACATGAGGTGTTTGGTGAGGGTAGCAGACCACAGACTGAAGACCGCACTCATCAGCCAACATCTCATTCAGGTCACTCCAACCGCCTTCTCCTACGCTGTCCACACTGGCGATCGAGAACTATAAATTCCATCTCCCACGCTCTTTGGAGCTAGGGATCCATGTGGGACCTGGGCTCCATCAAAAAACAAAACAAAACAAACTTGGAAGAAGGAAGGGAGTCCATGGGGTGGTAGCCCTGCATGGGGAAATGGTGGCAGAGGAGTGTGGTTCTCTGTGGCTGGCAGGGCAGTGGTAGCTTCTGTCTCATGGCAGGGCAGCCTGACCCTGGAGGTGAGGACACAGCAATTCCCTTGGTAGTTCACCTCTCATTGTGGATGTGGGCATTGCTCCTAGAAGCCCAGTTCCGAGTCTGTCCCTCCATCATCCCAGTGAATCTGTGAGTCACCTAATATCCCTTAATAAATCCCATTTGGGGGCATCTGGGTGGCTCAGTCGGTTAAGCATCTGCCTTTGGCTCAGGTCATGATCTCAGGGTCCTGGGATCGAGCTAGGCATCAGGCTCCCTGCTCCATGGGGACCCTGCTTCTCCCTCTGCCTCTGCCTGCTGCCCCCGCCCCATTGTGCTCGCTCCCTGTCAAATAAATAAATAAAACCCTAATAAATAAATAAATAAATAAACCCCATTCTGCCTAAGCCAACCAGAGTGACTTTCATAGCCTGCAACCAAAAACCTTTCTTTTTTAAAAGTTTTTATTTTAATTTCAGTTAGTTAACATACAGTATGATGCTAGTTTCAGGTTACAATATAATGATTGGACACGTGGATACGTCACCCGGTGCTCATCACAAGTGCCCTCCCTCCTCCACTCTAGTAATCATCAGTTTGTTCTCTGTAGTTAAGAGTCTGTTACTAAGAGCCCTTCTGATTCAGGACAGAAGTTGAGACTTCCAGGCCCTGGGTACTCACTGGTGCTGAGGATTTAGAGAGGAGCAGAGACTCCCTTGCATAAGGCAAAGAGAAGAAATTACTGCTTAGGAGAAGGCAGTGGGGGAGGAAGAGAGGAAAACGGAGAGGGGAAGGGGAGGGAGGACAAGCGGGTGGGCTGACTGCACACGGGGCTAGGGAAGAAAAGCCAAGAGAGGCCCCCTGGTGGCTGCAATCGAAGAACGTCTATTTTGGATATTGTTTGCCCTGCGGTGTGTGGCAGGACCTCTTTTTTTTTTTTTTTTTTTAAGATTTGTTTATTTATTTATTTAAGAGAGAAAGAGCACGAGCAACGCAGGGAGGGGCAGAGGGAAACGGAGAGAGAAACTTTAGCAGACTCAGCACTGAGCAAGGAGACCGTCTATTGCAGGACCTGGAGATCATGACCTGAGAAAAGCAAGAGTCAGTCGCTCCACCGACTGCGCCACCCAGGCGCCCTGCCATGTCCTGACTCTCAGTGCTACTTCTTCCTCTGTTATGCTTACAAATGCTTTCTGGGAGGCTTTATGAGGAAAACTAGTGAAGGGGCAAAGCTCCTAGTTTGGGCTGATTCAGGAGGATGCAAGTCCCTCGGTCACAGAACGAGTCTGTGTTCATGGTCCGATCTGTCTGATTCCAAAGCCTAAACACCAACCATTGCCTTCCAACAACGCTACTTGTAATTAGCTGCCAGATCAGCCAGCACGCCTAATTAAAGCACCAGGAAAGGGTACCTGCAAGTGATGCCGGAAAAGAGGAAAAGCCCCTGTGCTGGGCGGTCCCCACAGAAGGCTCCCTTCACCTCCCCGTGGGCATGGCAGAAGTGAAGATTCTCTCTGAGCTGGTTTCCCTGGCCTTCCTGGGCTCTCTCATGTGGCTCTCTGGTCTCCCATCTCATTTTCTCTTGTTCCTCAGGTGCGGGGTCCCTCCTGGTTCTTTCAGAATCTACCAGCAACGTTATGGCCCCAGTCACACTCTTAGCTGTGTTCCTTGCTCCCTAGAGCCCTTTGAAGGCAGCTTTTTAATCTTTTGTGAACTTAAAGGATGGGAAAGGGGAGTAAGTACCTTTTTGTCCTTTTCCAATACCCTGTCTTTATGGATTGACTTATTTCTAACCGTGATGGAAGTCTTATCCTAACTGGATGAAGCAAAAAGAAAAAAAGAAGAGGAGGAAATTGATTGGTTCATGCTTCTGAAAAGCTCAGGAATTCTAGCTTCAAGTCTGGCTCAGGTGGTCCTTCACTCTCTTACTTTCTTTCATTTTTTTCCTCATCTCTTTACTCCATTCTTTTATTCTTCAGTAGTGACCCCCAAGGTTGCTATTGCCATATCCAGGCTTACCCCCTTAATGACCCCAGAAGAAAGGGCTTCTCTTTCCCAGGAGATACAACACAAGTCCTGGAAATGAGGCTCAGTGCTCACTTCTGAACCAGATCCTGTGGTCAAGGAGTAGACTGTTACGACTGGTTCCTATCCCACCCTTGGCACTCAGGACAAGGCCAGCCGACTGGAGCCAAATGAAGTAAGCGACCAGAAGGATATTTTTGCAGAAGAACTCCAAGGAGCATGTTCAGAAAGAGAGAGTAGATGCTAGGTGGGCTAAAACAAGAAATGCCCACTGTTCTGCATTTACTGCCTTCTCCACAGCCAGTCTTCTCTTCTCCCTCACCACATATTCTGTTCAAAGCATTGTTTCTGTGTCCTGTTGGAGTCTTTCTAAATGCTTGCAGCCTCTCTCAGCAGAATTCTCCAGGCCATGGCTCTGGTGGGGGCAAGCCAGGGTTTGCTGGCCAGACATACCCAGCCCTGCCTTGTTTTGATCCCCAGCGTTCAGCTCAGTGCCTGGCACAGATACGGCATGTGGGCAGTGTCTGCACTGGGGAAGTGGAGAGGGCACAAGCTCTTTTGCACAGATGGGGCGGACCCAGAGCCACCTCAGTGTTGCTCCTGAGACCGCGAGGGGGAAAGGCCCCCGGATTCATCAGACAGAACCACCCATGTGGGAATTCCACTTGGCTCTGCTTCTTTCAAGTTGCTGAAATTCCTCGCTGTAACACATGCCAAAAGATTTCCAAACCATCCCTGCTTCCTCATAAAATGCACCCCTCAGCTGAAAAAGACTCCAGAGCCAGGATCTGGGGTAGGTGGAGAGAAAAGTCAGAGTGGGTTCTGTTTGAGAGTCAGTAGAAAGGAAAGGTGGGAAGATGTCCCAGGTGATGACGCTTTCCCCTACCTGCCGAGGCCTTTGCGGTTTCCATGGAGAGAGTGGGGGAGGCACCAGTTATTTTCAGCATGTGTTCCCTGCCACTGTGCACAGCATGGTGTGAATTTATAATACGTTACTAGGAAGGCTCTCAGATGAAAATGTCCGCCCTACAGCGGCTATTGAACAGTCACGGCTATAAAAATGACCGTTCCTGTCCTCCTGTCCTTCCCTCCCACTGTATCTAGAATATCATACTTCGAGCCCCTCTTCTCTAAATGCCTCCTTAATTTGGAGAAAATACAAAGCTGTAGTTAGATGACAACTCAGGCCTTATTCCTCCTGATAGATGGAGCTGTTCCCATACAAATCTCCATCAATTCTTTCCAAGGGTCTTTTCAGGTTTCAACTTAGAAGGAGCCTTTGGTGAATGGAGCCACCAGGGAAGCTCTTTGCTTTGAGCTCTTAGTGCTGTGTCTTTACAGTCAGGCAGGGGCTCTTCAAGACTCAGTCCAAGTTTCTGGAGGACTGAAATGCCAATTTAGTGCCCCTGGCTGCCCCTCTGAGTATGGAGTGTGACACTAAGGGACAACTACTCTCAATGGAGTAACCGTGATGACCTCAAAGTGTCTGAGAATCTACCATAAAGCAGACAATCCCCAACAAGCAGACCCAGAAGCCTTCCGTCCCTGCTGCCCCTACGCCTCTCTCGATCCCAGCTTCTTCTCTGAAGATGAAGAGCAGACTTGACTGTCTTCAAGAGGCTTGAGTGTTAATAGCCATATTCGGAGCCTTGCCTCCCCTGCTGCCTCTACCCAGAGGAGTACAAAAGGAAACCAGTTATTTACAGACACTGACGCACCCGCGTTAGTCTCAGAGATGATTTGCCTACTCTCACTCCCTGTTAAGTGGTTACCTTGGGGGTGCTGCAGGGAAACCTCTATGCTCCTCTCCCCACTTTTGTTCTTTGGCTTTAGAGACCCCCACCCACACTTCTGCTCCCTGCCTGTACACACCTCTTCCTGGGGAATCTGATGGGCCAGAGCCTGACATTAACTGCGACATTGCACTTGGTGAAATGCATTTCCGTGAATCCTTTCCTGCTGCAAGTAACAGCTTGTAGTGTGTAAGCACACACACATATGTGAGAACACATCTCCAGGACAAATTCCTAGCAGGGGGATTTGAGTCAAGAGGTAAATTGCATTTAAATTTTTAAATTTTGGTAGCCATTTCTGAACTGTCCTCCAAAAAGGCTGAATTGCATGGCAGAGGGTGTTAGTAATCTACTCAATATTCATTATTCCCTTCCTCTTTTAATAATAAAAAAGCTTCATTTCTGCAACTGCCTTGCAGATAGGGGTGGCCAATAAATGTAAGCAGAAGTTCTGAGTGAGACTTCTAGGGTATTTCCTTTTGCTTCCAGTCCTTCCTCCACTTCCTACGTGGGTCTCTGTTGTCTGGGAAGAGCTGTAGCAACCTTCTTGTGACCTGGTGGATGAAAGCCATGCACTAAGGAGAGAGGAACAAGAAGACCAGGTAAGACCGGGTCCTTGAATGTCCTCTTAGAGCTTTCAAACAGCTCTGGGCTATTTCTCAGACATGAGCAAACAAAGTCCTAATGGATCTAAGCTCCCTCAGGCCGCCCTCTGATGCTAACAGCCCAACACAATCCTTGATTCCCATTGATTCACATTCTCCCCTATAGGGTTTGATAGCGCTTTTCCCCTCATAGTCTCACCAGCATTACATGTTACGAAGTATCTTATGTTTTCTAGCACTTATTTTTTAGTGAGGTATGACTGACATACAGCATTCCTGTGTACAACATGATTCCATATTTATATATGTTGTGAAATGATCGCCACAATAAGTCTAGTTATTATCCATCACTATGCATAGCTACAGAATTTTTTTCTTGCGGAGAGAACTTTTAAGATCTGCTCTCTTAGCAACATTCACTACATAATAGAGTATTATTAACTATAGTCGCCATGCTGTACATTACATCCCTTTATTGTTTTACAACTGGAAGTTTGTGCCTTTTGACTCCCTTTACCCATTTGCCCACTCCTTACTCCCAGCCTCTGGCAACCACCCATTTGTTCTCTGTATCTATGATTATTATTATTTTTTTAAGATTCTACATATATGTAAGATCAGACAGTATTTTTCTTTCTCTGTTTGACTTCTTTCACTTGGCCAATGTACTCTATTTTTGATCATTAAAGTTTCCCATGAAATTATCCTGCAAGAAATTCAAGACGTGAGGCTGGAGAAAGTGAAGTAAATTAGTGAGTTGGAGATTTCAGAAGCAGCTGTATTCAGGGGGTGGCTACGTCTATTTGAGTAAGAGAACCAACAGAGAGAGGCAAGCAAGTGACACAGCACAGTCTTGTAGGGTGTCGGAGGCCAGTTCACAGTGTTCTCAGTCATGTGTTTCCCAGGTCTGTGTACCAAATGCACTATTTTTCAATGTAACTTGAGCACTTGCCACTAAAGGATGTGTCTTACTTTTCTCTCACATTTAGAATAAAATTGCCTTCCACAAGCCTGCAGAGGCAGGACAGGTCAAATAACAGTCACTGGCGGGAGCAAAAGGAAATGGACGGTGCTGGGGTGAGGAATAAGGAATGGGGTGGTTTTGAATTCTAGAAATTTTACATTCTTCCTCCAAAACTTAAAGTTTGTTAAAGGCAATGCAATCATTTAAGCTTCAGTTTCAGGAAATGAATGTGTCTCTTATAACCATCCTTTTCCCTGGGTAGCATTTAATTATCTCTACAAGCCAAAGCACAATGGGGAGCCTTAGGAAAGCCCCGACCACACCTTCTGCTCAAGCCCGCAGTGCTCACCGTGGGAGGCAAAATGGAGCATTCCCGGGGCAAACAGACTTGGTAGGCTCAAATGCTAGCAAAACTGCCTATCCTGCCGACAGTGAGATGGACAAATACAACCTTGAAATAAAAACATACAATAAAGAAGTCTTACAGAAATTAAATTTTCTTTAAAATCATTATTAAATTTTAGAAAGCATATTTTTTTAGGTTGCATCTGTTCTTTATTTTTTTTAATAATAATATTTTTTTATTGTATTATGTTAGTCACCATACAGTACATCCCTGGTTTCTGATGTAAAGTTCGATGATTCATTAGTTGCGTATAACACCCAGGGCACCATGCAATACGTGCCCTCCTTACTACCCATCCCCGGTCTATCCCATTCCCCCACCCCCCTCCCCCTGAAGTCTTCAGTTTGTTTCTCAGAGTCCATAGTCTCTCATGCTTCATTCTCCTTGTGATTACCCCCCTTTCTTTATCCCTTTCTTCTCCCACCGATCTTCCTACTTCTTATGTTCTATAGATGAGAGAAACCATATGATAATTGTCTTTCTCTGCTTGCTTATTTCACTTAGCATTATCTCCTCCAGTGCCGTCCATGTTGCAGCAAATGTTGAGAACTCGTTCTTTTTGATAGCTGAGTAATATTCCATTGTATATATGGACCACATCTTCTTAATCCAGTCATCTTTTGAAGGGCATCTCAGCTCCTTCCATGATTTAGTCCCTTAAAAAGTTAAAAATTGAGTTACCGTATGATCCAGCCATTGCACTACTGGGTATTTACCCCAAAGATACAGACGTAGCGAAGAGAAGGGCCATATGCACCCCAATGTTCATAGCAGCATTGTCCACAATAGCTAAATCGTGGTAAAAAGCATATTTTTAAAGCCCTTCAAGACCTCATTCTGTTGCTGTATCTGGAGAAAGCAGCACTGGATTAATGGCCAGCTAGAAGGGCACTCATTCTCTGCCTCTTCTCTCAATTCAGCTCTTCTGGGCCTTGCCTCATTTTCTGGTAGGGGCACAGATGCCATTGAGATGATCTGTGTGTGTGTGTGTGTGTGTGTGAGAGAGAGAGAGAGAGAGAGATTTATTTATATATATATACACATATATATTCATATTCATATATTCATATATAAATATTCAACCTATATTTTATGTATGTGTGTGTGTGTGTGTGTGTGTGTGTATATATATATATATAGAGAGAGAGAGAGAATATTAGCCATAACGAAGAATGAGATCTTACCATTTGTGACAACATGGATGGATCTAGAGGGCACTATGCTAGGTGAAGTAAGTAAAACAGAGAAAGGCAAATACCATACGATTTCACTTACATGTAGAAACTAAAAACCAAAACAAGTGAACAAACAAACAACAGACTCTTAAGTACAAAGATCAAATGGCTGATTGCCAGAGGGGAGGTGGGGGAGGGGGCGACGGGCAAAACAGATAAAGGGGATTAAGAGGTACAAACTCCCAGTTATGAAGTAAGTCACGGAGATGATAAGTACAGCATAGGGAATATAGTCAGTAATATCATAAAAACATTGTATGGTGATAGATGGTGACTACACTTATTGTGAAAATAAAACTCACCCATAATCTTACCACACAGGGTCTGTGCTGATATCATTTCTATGCATAAATATACTCTTTTAAAAAAGGGATTATATTGAATGTTTTGGTACTTTTTTCATTAAATGATATAGTGTGAAATATCTTTCACAGCATTATTATTTTGCAACATCCTTTTAGTGATTTTTTAGATGGTCCATGGCTTTATTTAATTAATCCTGTATGGCTAAGGAATTAAGCAATTTTCATGTTTTTGTTTGTTTCTTCTTTTGAACATTTTTATTTTGGAATAATTATAGATTCATGAGAAGTTGCAAATATAGTACATAGTGAGCGGTTCCATGGAACCTCTTCATCCAGTTTCCCTTGATGTTATATCTTTCATGATTATAGCACACTATCAAAACCAGGTATTTGACACTGGTATGAAGTTGTACATAGTTCTATGTCATCTTAACACAGGTAAGTTCATGTAACCACCACCGCAAACAGAACTGTTCCATCCCCTCAAAGATCTTCAGCTTGCTACCCCTGTACAGTCACATGCCACTGTCCCCTCTACCCCATCCTGAACTCCAGACCATCATTAATCTGTTCTCCATCTCCATA
Organism: Ailuropoda melanoleuca; assembly: GCF_002007445.2. Classification (NCBI taxonomy): domain Eukaryota; kingdom Metazoa; phylum Chordata; class Mammalia; order Carnivora; family Ursidae; genus Ailuropoda; species Ailuropoda melanoleuca. The sequence continues at coordinate 33,000,605 of NC_048223.1, forward strand.
GTTTTGCCATTCCAAGAGTGTTATATAAATGGAAGTATAGCATTTAACCTTTTGTGACTTTTTTTCACTTCTTGTAATGCCTTTGATACCCACCCAAGTTGCTGAATGTATCATTCCTTTTCATTGCTGAATAGTATTCTATGGTATGGCTACACTATTCATCCATTCATCTCGTTAAACCATTTATCCATTGAGGGACTTTGTTTTTCTTTCCAATTTTAGGATATTACAAATAAAACATCTATGAACAATGGATACACGTTTTCGTGTGGACATGAATTTTCATTTCTCTGGGATAAATGCTCAGGAGTGCAATTGTTGAGTCATGTGGCAAGTGCATGTTTTCTTTTTAAGAAACTATCAAACTATTTCCACCAGCAATGTATGAGATCCAGTTCTTTGTATGCTAACCATAGTACTGCCATTATTTTTTAATTTAGCTCTTCTCATAGGGGTGTAGTGATATCTCATTTAATTTGCATTTCCCTAATGGCTAGTGATGTCGAACATCTTTTCATGGGTTTGTTAAATGTATATGCTTTTCAGTAAAATATTTGTTCATGTCTTTTGCCAATTTTGAAATTTATGGCCCAGGATACAGTTTATTTTAATGCATATATTGTGGGTGCTTAAAAAGAATGTGCATTCCGTTGCTGTTTAGTCGATGTTATGTAAATGTTGATTAGTTCTAGTTGATTTTGGTGTTGTTGAGCTCTTCTTCTCTTTTCTTTTCTTTTCTTTTCTTTCCTTTTCTTTTCTTTTTTGAGATTTATTTGTTTGTTTTAGAGGGGGTNGGATACAGTTTATTTTAATGCATATATTGTGGGTGCTTAAAAAGAATGTGCATTCCGTTGCTGTTTAGTCGATGTTATGTAAATGTTGATTAGTTCTAGTTGATTTTGGTGTTGTTGAGCTCTTCTTCTCTTCTCTTTTCTTTCCTTTTCTTTTCTTTTCTTTCCTTTTCTTTTCTTTTTTGAGATTTATTTGTTTGTTTTAGAGGGGGTGGGGCAGAGGAAGATGGAGAGAGAAACTTTACCAGACTCCTCGCTGAGCATGACCCTGAGATCAGGACCTGAGCTGAAACCAACAGCTGACTTTCTGTCTAGCTTTCTGTCAATTGTTGAGAGAGGGATGTTGAAGTCTCCACCTAGCATTGCAGATTTGTCTATTTCTACTTTTAGTTCTATCAGTATTTGATTCATTTACTTTAAGGCTCTGTTATTGGTACATTCACATTTAGGATTATTGTGTCTTTTTGGTGAATTGATCCTTTTGTCATTACATAATATTTCTTTTTTATCCCTAGTAATTTTCCTTGTTCTTGATTCTACTTTATCTGAAATTAATATAGCCACTCCAGCCTTTTATTATTATTGCAAACAACACTATTTAGCTTTTTCACTCATCCACAATTATGGGAACTTCTTGTTTAAAAGTCTGCAGGACCAGAGGGGGAGGTAGAGGGAGGGGGAAAGGACCTTAAGCTCAGTGTGGAGCCTCGCATGGTGCTTAATCTTAAGACCCTGAGATCATGGCCTGAGGAAAAACCAAGAGTCATACACTTAACTGAGCCACCCAGGCACCCCAAAAGTCTGCATGTTTTTAAAGGCTTTTGACTGTATTGTCAAATTGCCCTGCGTAAATTTACTAAGTTTTACTGCCTCAACACTTGGGTATTATCATTTAAAATAATTACAAATGAAAGACAAGGTTTAACCAGTTTTATAGAAATGTCTCATAAACTATAAAACACTGATGAAAGAAACTAAAGATGACACAAAGAAATGGAAAAAACATTCCATGTTCATGGATTAGAAGAACAAATATTGTTAAAATGTCTATGCTACTCAAAGCAGTCTACACATTTAATGCAATCCCTATAAAAATACCACCAGCATTTTTCACAGAGCTAGAACAAATAACCCTAAAATTTATATGGAAGCAGAAAAGACCTCAAATAGCCAGAGTAATGTTGAAAAAGAAAACCATAGCTGGAGGCATCACAATTTCGGACTTCAAGCTGTATTACAAAGCTGTAATTATTAAGACAGTATGGTACTGGCACAAAAAACAGGCACATAGATCAACACAGCAAAACAGAAAACCCAGAAACAAACCCACAACTATATGGCCAACTAATCTTTGACAGAGCAGGAAAGAATATCCAATGGAAAAAAAAGACAGTCTCTTCAACAAACGGTGTTGGGAAAACTGGACAGCAACATGTAAAAGAATGAAACTGGACCACTTTCTTATACCATGCACAAAAATAAATTCAAAATGGATGAAAGACCTAAGTGTGAGACAGGAAACCATCAAAATCCTAGAGGAGAACACAAGCAGTAACCTCTTTGACATCGGCCATAGCAATTTCTTACTAGATATGTCTACTGAGGCAAGGGAAACAAAGGCAAAAATTAACTATTGGGACTTCATCAAAATAAAAAGCTTCTGCACAGCAAAGGAAATAAAACTAAAAGGGAACCTATTGAATGGGAAGAGTTATTTGCAAATGACATATCTGATAAAGGGTTAGTATCCAAAATAGGTAAAGAAGTTATAAAACTCAACACCCAAAAAACAACTAATCCAGTTAAAAAAATGGACAGAAGACATGAATAGATATTTTTCCTAAAAAGACATCCAGATGACTAAAAGGCACATGAAAAGATGCTCAACATCACCCATCATCAGGGAAGCACAAATCAAAACTACAATGAGATACCACCTCACACCTGTTAGAATGGCTAAAATTAGCAACACAGAAAACAACAGGTGTTGACAAGGATGTGGATAAAGGAGAACCCTCTTATACTGTTGGTGGGAATGCAAACTGGTGCAGTCACTCTGGAAAACAGTATGGAGGTTCCTCGAAAAGTTAAAAATAGAGCTACCCTATGACCCAGCAATTGCATTATTAGGTATTTACCCAAAGGTTAAAAAAAAATACTGATTCAAAGGGATACATACACCCTGGTGTTTTTTTATAGCAACATTATCAACAATAGCTAAATTATGGAAAGAGCCCAAATGTCCATTGACTGATGAATGGATAAAGAAGATGTGGTATAGATATATACAGCGGAATGTTTCTCAGCAATAACAAAGAATGAAATCTTGCCATTTGCAGTGATGTGGATGGAACTAGAAAGTATTATGCTAAGCAAAATAAGTCAATCAGAGAAAGACAAATACCAAATGATTTCACTCATATGTGGAGTTTAAGAAACAAAACAGGGGCGCCTGGGTGGCACAGCGGTTAAGCGTCTGCCTTCGGCTCAGGGCGTGATCCCGGCATTATGGGATCGAGCCCCACATCAGGCTCCTCCGCTATGAGCCTGCTTCTTCCTCTCCCACTCCCCCTGCTTGTGTTCCCTCTCTCGCTGGCTGTCTCTATCTCTGTCGAATAAATAAATAAAATCTTTTAAAAAAAAGAAACAAAACAGATGAACATGGAAGGGAAAAAGAGAGGTAAAGCAAGAAACAGACTCTTAACTATAAAGAATAAACTGAGAGGTACTGGAGGCGGGTGGATGGGGAGATGGGTTAAATAGGTGATGAGTATCAAGGAGGACACTTGTGATGAGCACTGGGTATCGTATGTAAGTGAGGAATCACTAAATTCTACACCTGAAACTAATATTCCACTGTATGTTAACTGGAATTTAAATAAAAATTTGGAGAAAGAAAAAAAGAAATGTCTCATAACTCAATGAGGGTGCAGGTATTCATGGTTGGTGCACATATTTAAATGAATCAAATTCTCATCTATCCTAGTAAAAAGCCAAGAGGTCTAAAATTCATAAATCAAGAAATAGGGGCATATGTATATTTTGAGAATGGGCAGTAAATGCCAGACGCAGCAGCCGTAAGAGTTGGGAATGTTTGCCCTTTTAGGAGGGTCCGAATGGGATGGGATGGGATGGGGAACTGGATAGTGCTTTTGTATTTATTTGTATTTGTAGTAATAGATATTTTTGAAAACATGTGCTGTATTAATTACTTTGATTTTATAAATGACATCTGATTGTTGGTTTAACTTGAATTTACATTTATTATCGGGACTCTCATAATTATAAAACCTAACACCAAGTAAAACTGTGCCTCTCACGGGAAGAAACTACAACTTCCGGGATTCCTTGGGTGGAAGGGGTGGGCTGGTCTCGGAGGCAAACTACAATTCCCAGAATTCCGCTAGCCAAGGGGGTGGTTCTGGCCTAGGGTTGGGCAGCTGAGTCCGCGAGCGTGCATTCGTGCAAAGGCTACTGCGCCGGGCTCGCCAGCCGGGCAGGCGCACGGCGGGCACCCGCGAGCCCGGCGGCGGCAGACGGGACGGCGCCGCGGGACCTGCCCTCCATGCCTGGGCCTCCCGGTCTTGTAGCGGGCTCAGGAGCAGGCAGCGGCGGCTGTTTCGGCCAAAGCCGCCTCCACGGAGGGCCCACCTGGACGCTTCAGCCCCGCGGAGCCCGGCCTGCGGGCTGCAGGTGAGACGCGCACTCGGGGCTGGCGAGGGCTCCGCGACACGTCTGGGCTTGGAGTTGAGGGATCGGCCCCGGACCTCCCCCGAGAGGGATCAACGGGAGCGCCGGGCCCTGGGGTGAAGGGGAACCCAGGGAAGTTTGCAGAACCAAGAAGTGACGAGTGATGAGGACTGACGGAGGCGCGCGATGGGGGCGGGGGTGAGCAGAGGGGGACCCTCGGGGTCCAGGTGCCGCGGGGCCAGGGCGGCGCCCTAGGCGCGCCCGTTGAATCCCTTAGCTCTTGGCTGGCACTGGCAGTGGGTCCTCACGCCCTTTTGCTTGGGAGATGGTTAGCGCGGTTGCCGGGGAGCCAGCGAGGTGCGAGGAGGGGGCCTGGGCCTCCGGAGCGCCTTTAAAAGGCAGTATCTGGGCAGGCCTGCAACTGATCCCTGGGCTCTTTGGGACTCAATAGGATATCCACTGTGTGCCCGGTGATAAGAGCCTGCCACGACCTGCTTGACAGTGCCAGGATAGCCTCTGGAGGGACCCACAGGACTCCTGACCCCTTCCATGTGGGTAGACCCCTGTCTTCTGGTCACTGATGAGAATCCTCTGCTAAGATCTAGGTTCCTCAGGCTGGAGCCCTGCACCCGGTGACAGGTGGCCAGGGTCTGCTTACTTTATACCAACCAACTCTCAGAGCCTGCTCTTGGGGGAAGCAAGACTGAGCACAGGAAAGATTATGGGGTGAGCTTGATACACTTAGTAGCTAGGAGCACAGACAGAATGGAGTTCATTCACCAAATATTTACTGTTACATGTGCTGGGCATTCAAATCCTGGCTCTCCTTTACTAGCTGTGTGCCCTTGAGCAAGTCACTCATCCTTTCTGAGCCTTTGTTTCTTCCTCTGCAAAATGGGGATAAAAGTATTTTCATCACAGACTTGGCGTGAGAATTACATGAGATAATGCCGTGCAAGTCCTCAGTCCGGTGTTGGTACACAGTGGACATGCCGCAGATGTTAGCACTTGTGGTTGCTAAGATAGAAAATGTTAGAGGTGAGATTGGAACCCAGGTCCGTCTTTGTTCTGGAACTAGCTGCTCTCTCTGGCTCTCATGGATCTTGGAGATCTTCCAGTTCATCCTTTCACATTACAGATGAGGAATCTGCGTCCCAGTTCGTGACAGAGCAAGAAAAGAACACAGGTCCCGTTTCCCCAGGGATGGCCAGCACATCAGTTCCTGAGCCTTGGGCCCCAGGAGGGTGAGGAGAAG
>NC_048223.1:33006440-33094195 GCF_002007445.2 Ailuropoda melanoleuca
AAAAAAAAATAGCCAGACTCATAGAAGTAGAGAGTGGAATGGTGGTTGCCAGGGGTTGGGATGAGGGGGAACAGGAAGGCATTAGTCAAAAGGTATAAAGTTTCAGGTATACAAGATGACTAAGTCCCAGAGATCTGTACAGCTTGGTGCCTATAGTTAACAAGACTGTACTATATACTTTAAAATTTGCTAAAAAAGCAAAATATTTTTATCACAAAAAATAATAAGGGGGCTGGAGGAAACTTTTGGAGGTGATGGATCGGTTTATGGCATAGATTCTGGTGGGGTTTCACAGGTGTATACCTGTCTCTGAACATCAAGTTTTACATGTTAATTATGTACGACTTTTTGTCTGTCAAAAAAAGAAGAAGAAAAGAAGAAGAATTGGTCTAGGGTCATGCAGCTGTTAAGTGACAGCACGGGAGCTTACTTCTGGCCTTTCAGCTCCAGAACCAGTGCCGTTTACTTCTACTCCGCTGCCTGTGGTCCTCACAGTTCTCGAGCCCCAGCTGTGACAGGTGGGGGGNCAGCCAGTGAGAGAGGGAACACAAGCAGGGGGAGTGGAAGAGGAAGAAGCAGGCTCATAGCAGAGGAGCCTGATGTGGGGCTCGATCCCAGAACGCCGGGATCACGCCCTGAGCCGAAGGCAGACGCTTAACCGCTGTGCCACCCAGGCGCCCCCAGTGCCGTTTACTTCTAACTCCGCTGCCTGTGGTCCTCACAGTTCTCGAGCCCCAGCTGTGACAGGTGGGGGGAGGCAGCCTCCAGCATTGCAGCAGGGGGTCTTCTCTGACCCCTCGGAGAGGGGGCGGGACCCTGCAGCCTGGCTGCTCCTGTTTGCTCTCCATGCCTGAGGTTGGAGGAGGCTGGAGGCAGCATCCACTGGGTGAGCCTGGGGGATGAGGTGTTAGGAAGAGGCAGTGCTGTGGCCCCTGGACCACAGGGCTGGGGAAGGGCGCCATCCGGGTGAGGCCTAGAGAGCTTGATGATGAGAAGAAGTGATCTTGCTTAGGGGCCGGGAAGAGTTCTTCTCTGGGCCTGATCTCTGCGTTTGGGAGGAGGACAGCCCAAAGCCATGGGTATGAGGAGAAGGAGCTCTGGACTGAGAGCACCTGCTGTTTTAATCTTGGCTGCCTGTGAGAGCTTATGCCTCTCTCGACCTCTTTTATAAAGTAAAGGGTTGTTTTCTCATTTTTTTTAATAATAATTTTTTATTACGTTATGTTAGTTACCGTACAGTACATCCCTAGTTTTTGATGGAAAGTTCCATGATTCATTACTTGCATATAACACCCAGTGCACCATGCAATACACNTGTGAGAGCTTATGCCTCTCTCGACCTCTTTTATAAAGTAAAGGGTTGTTTTCTCATTTTTTTTAATAATAATTTTTTATTATGTTATGTTAGTTACCATACAGTACATCCCTAGTTTTTGATGGAAAGTTCCATGATTCATTACTTGCACATAACACCCAGTGCACCATGCGATACGTGCCCTCCTTACTACCCATCACCAGCCTATCCCATTCCCTCATCCCCCTCCCCTCTGAAGCCCTCAGTTTGTTTCCCAGAGTCCATAGTCTCTCATGGTTCATTCCCCCTTCTGTTTACCCCCCCTTTCTTCTTCCATTNCCCCCCTTTCTTCTTCCCTTTCTTCTCCTACCGATCTTCCTACTTCTTATGTTCCATAAATGAGTGAAACCATATGATAATTGTCTTTCTCTGCTTGACTTATTTCGCTTAGCATTATCTCCTCCAGTCCCATCCATGTTGCTGCAAATGTTGTAAAAGGCGGGAAAAATCTAAGTGACTATATAAATAAAGACAAAGTGAAACAAACGCATAAAAAAAATAAAGGGTTGGAGGAAATCATTTCTAAAGGCTCTTTTAGCTCTAAAAATAGGTGTTTTTGTCATTTTAAATTGGTGGATTAACCCTCTCAGCCCAGCACAGCACCAAGGCAGGTGGGATAATTATCACCCCAATGTGCTCCCCAGACTTTCCCTGGGGCAGGAGAACGGCTGCAGCTCCCTTAAGCCGCCTGCGGCCACTGGGTGTCTCTGCCTGGCCAGTGGGGGTAATTACACCAGGGAAGCCTTAGGTTGCTAAGTGACAGTTGAGGGCCTGTGGGTCTGTGTTTCTGCAGCCATCCACACCTGCTCTGCTCTTGAGTGATAAAAACTCATTGCTCTGACGTCTACCCTGCTTCTCTGTCACTGACTGTACCGCTGAGTCTGAAGCACAGTAAATAAGACCCCTGAAGTCAGACGTGGGTTTGTATCCTGGGATCCCACTTGAGCTGTGAGACCTAGAGCAAGCTTCTTCATCTCACTCAACTTTGGGTTTTTTCATATCAAAAGAAAATGGAGCTCCCTAGTCCCTACATTGGAGGGCTTTTGTGAGGCTTAAGGGAAAAGGGGCAGGAAAGGGGCTTAGGACGGGGCCTGGCATGCAGTAGGTGCTCAGTAAAGCTGGTGGTAGCGTTAACCTCCACCCCCTGCCCAGAAGCCAGCATCCTCTTTTCCTGAGCTAGCCAGGACAGCGATTGATCCTTCCATTTCTGTCTGGCTTCCCATGTCCTCACTGCTGTCAGAGAATCAGACCTTTCACTCTGCCAGTGGTAGACTACCGTCGATTCAGTCTTAATGCTAAGAGTTGCCTCTTTTCTCCATTTTGAAAGCACAACAGAGGGTCCCTTCCAGGCTGGACACGGGGCACTCAGCCACAAGCCAAGCATCAGGGAGAGGCTGGAGACTCTGGTCTGCCAAATTACCACTATTATCACTATTATTGCTATTATCAGGAAGGCCCTGTGTCAGGTTGTTTTCAAAAGAAAGAGAAAAAAGAAATAAACAGGAGATTAAGGGAAAAAAAGAAGCCTAAAAAAGCCCAATAGCAACTGAGGCAGATAGAAGGTTGATGCCAGTTTGCCCCCAAAAACTGCTTCACTCAGCTCCTGGAGCAGCTAAATATTATTAGAATCCCACGGACTTAGTGCACCCTCCTTTCTAGGACCCCCTCTGTGCCAAGAAGCACTGGAGGAAGGTGTCCACGGTGCTGCCACACCTGCGGACACAGGCCCGGGCACCTGGACAAGAGGCTGCTGGCCATGGAGGCCCACCTTCTGTGGCTGGTCACCTAGCGCTGGGCACAGGTTCCGCTTCTGGGGGCTCTGGCCAGCTCCGGGCTCCAGACACAGCCCCAGAAAAGCCATGCAGTAGAGCCTCGGGGTCTAAGAAGGAGTCGAAGCTCCAGGAGTTCTAGGCCTAGGGAAGGAGGTACAAACTCACGCGCCCACTGGAGCCCAGAGCCAATGGGGAGAGCGAAGCCAGGCGTGTGCCGTGTGCCCTGGAGGCCAGGTGCCCAGGTGAAAGCTCAAGCTGATGAGGTCCTGGCAGGAAAGTGGCCTGGTGGTACCTCCTTGTACCAGCCAGCTCGGGCTGCTGAGATCGAAATGCCGGCAGGTTTGGATTCTCCTGAGGCCCCTCTCCTTGGCTTGCAGATGGCTGCCTTCTCGCTATGGTCTATCACGCTTTTCCTGGCCGAGTCACTAAGTGCTTTGTGCCCCAAAGGGTCCTAAAAATCTAGTGCCCAAGGTAGAAAAGGCAGAGAACAATAAATGTGGTGATAATTGCATCCCCTGAACTTCTGTGCCCTGGCAGGCCGAGAAGATGAGGGCCAAATGGTGCCTGGGCTGTTAGCATTGGTAGCGTTGACATGCTCCGTGTTCAAATCCGGACTTCACTCCATACAAGCTGAGGCCCTTGGGACACTTAGCTCCGCCTAGCCTCTGTGTCCTGATGTGCAGATGGGGAAAACTGACAGTGCTATGCTAGCCCCTTAGTGTTGGTCTGAGGATGAAACGAGGAAATGTACGATAGTTTCTAGTACCCTCCCGACATACGACATACAACGTTGGAGGCGGCAGTGGCCGAACTTGTAGATTTCATGCTGGGGATTGGCTGCTTGGGGGCCCTCTTCCCAGGGGAAGGGAAACAAGTCATTAGGAAGACTGAGCGAACCTGGGAGGGGTGGTGAATATGCCACCAAAGCCATTGCGGGGGTTCAGTTCCTTTAGGAATGGTTTGGGTTGTGCGGCTGGCTTGGTACCTGTGTTTCATTCATTGTTAATTTGAGGAACCCTGATGAAATGTGATTCTGACAGCTGATGTGTTTTGAGGCCTATTTAGGTACTTTGTGTGTATTACCTCATTTAGTTCTCACAGCATCCTAAGGAGGTTTTTATTACCATTTTACGGATGAGGGCATTGAGGCTTGAGGACTTAAAAGCAGTTCACACCTAGGGTCTGAAGGAAGGTGAGTGGCCACCACCATTAGGGAAGAGGGTTGAAATCTCCACTGCAGTCTTTTGAGTGTCCCGATGGCTGCACTTAGCCCAGATTGGGTGCACTTACATGGTGTGGGAGATCACCCAGGGATTTCCGGCTTCCTAAGTGGATTCTTCTGTTGTCCACCTGACGGTGCTCTCCCTGGGGAGCCCTTTGGGCAAGACCAGTGAAAGCAGGGATTTTTAAGTACGGCTAGGTGACTGTCTATTGGGATGACCCGGGGGTGATCAGATGAAGAGTTGGGTCCGTCCGGCTGAACCAGGAAAGGCTGTGGTGCGTGCAGAATGCTTTCTTTGGTGGCTTTCCTGACGTTCCTGGGACAGGAGGAGAGCACCCTGCGGTGATGGCCCCACCTCACCCCGGGGCAGGGAAGCACGCATTCCCTTCTGCCTCGACACCAGTATCACGGCAGCTTTTAACACTTGTCCCCTCTGCCACAGTGAGGACCTTGAGGACACTTTTTTTTTTTTCATTTTTGTTATCTTTCGCACATAGTTTACTCTAATTTGGGCTGATGCAGAGCCTAGTTCCCCCACTCTCTTCATGTCCTCTTAAGACTTTGGACTCAGGTTCGTGAATAAATACACATATGGACTGAGGCAGATTCATACAGATCGTCTCTCACCCACCTTCCTTCACTCGGGTGGAGTCAGCCGGAAGCCTAGGAGGGCTTGCCGCAGCACCTGTACCAGGGAGGTGGGACAGCGGGTGGCCGCTTTGCGTGGTCACGGCTGTGCCAGATCGGTCGGTAAATAAGTTCCATGTCATTGCCTGTCCACGTCTAACCAAAGCCTATTTTTAAGAGAATGAAGGAAGGAATCTCAGACCCTTTGTCATGAATGACTCAAGGGCACAGCTTTCCACCATGGGCCAGGGATCCAGGGCCCAGCAGATGTTCTCAGGAGGGGTTTTCTTTGGGGACGTATTCAGAGCTTGCCTCTCTGCTGGAAGATGGGAGCTCCGGGCACGCGCCCTGTCTGTGGCTGCCGGCCCTGAAGCCTTGTTCTGCACGAGCACGCGCACCTCCCCTGCCTTCTCCTGCTCTCCTGGAGGGCCCACTGCACCAGACCAGGCTAAGTCTGGGACTGAGTGATTGACAGGTAACTCGAGACAAGGGTGGTCTGGTGCATAATACTGGACAGGCCCTTGCTGTCCCCGGGGGCCTTGGTGCCAGGGAGTAGGCGTGCTGAAAACAGCGTGATCTGAGCTGCTAATGCAGAACCAAGTCCTGAGGACAGGACTGCGCTGAAGGAGGCAGCGGGGCCTCTGCCCTCCCCTTTCCAGCAGCCTCGTGCCTGGAGTGAAAGAGCTGTATCCCCTCCGTCCGCAGACAGGACTTAGGAGAATCTGGGGCAGAAGAACGACCTAGCTCTTCTTGTAGGAAGATAAGTTTAAAGGGGAAATTTGCTAAAGTTGGGTTATTTTTTAAATTCTGCAAAGTAAAAAAATGAGATGTGCCCATTTTGCATGGGCAGTGGCTTTTTGTTTTGCGTGGTCTTGATTATATGTCTGGAGCCCTTTGCTGGAGTGTTTTAGAACAAACCATGTATGTGTCGTTTTACCTATAAACACATTCTCTTTCTTAAGTTATCTCATTTTTTTTTAAGATTTTATTTGTTTATTTGACAGAGAGAGCGCCAGCGAGAGAGGGAACACAAGCAGGGGGAGTGGGAGAGGAAGAAGCAGGCTCCCAGTGCTCCCGGTGGAACAGGGAGCCTTATGCGGGGCTCGATCCCAGGACCCTGGGATCATGCCCTGAGCCGAAGGCAGATGCTTAACGACTGAGCCACCCAGGCGCCCCAAGTTATCTCATTTTTTAAAAAGATTTTATTTATTTGAGAGAGAGAGCAGGAGCAGGGGGAAGGGGTAGAGGGGGAGGGAGAAGCGAACTCCCCACTAAGCAGAGAGCGCAATGTGGGGCTTGATCCCAGGACCCAAGATCATGACCTGAGCCAAAGGCAGACGCTTAACCGGCTGAGACACCCAGGCACCCCTTATCTAATCTTTCATGACTTTTTATTTTGAAATAATTTTAGACTTACAGAAAAGTTACCAAAAATGCTTCGCTCAGCTTGCCCTGATGTTAAATCTTGTGTAACCATAGTGCAATGGTCAAAACCAGGAAATTAACACAGTACCATTACCTAAACCACAGACCTTATGCAGATTCTGCCAATTGTGCACGAATGTCCTTTTCCTGGTCCCAGATCCCACGTTATGTTTGGTTGTCGTGTCTCCTTCATCTCCTTCCATCTGGGACAGCTTCTCAGTTGTTCCTGGTCTTTTGTGACCTTAACTCTTGAAGAGTCCCGGTCAGGTATTTTGTAGAATGTCCTTCAATTTGGGTTTAATGTTTTCTCTGCAACTTATCTATACACCATATTCAGAGCTGGAAGTGGGGCTAGCCCATGTTTCCCCATTTGGACAAACAGATTGAGGGTTGTGTATTGTGGGTAAGAAGATGACAGAAGTGAGGTGCCCTTCTCAGGGCGCCGTATCAAGGGGGACGTGGTGTCAGGAAATTATTACCGGTGATGTTAACGTCAACTGCTTGGTTCAGGGACTGTCTCCCAGGCTTCTGTATCGTAAAGTTCCTTCCTTTTCTTTTCTTTTCTTTTCTTTTTTTTTTTTGTACCATAAGTTTCTATTTTTACCTTTGTAATAGATATGTAGTTCATAGGGAGATTGTTCGAGATGATGCAAATATCTGACTTCTCATCATACTTCCACCCACTAATTTCAGCATCCAGCAGTGGATCTTGCTGGAGACCATTATTACTGTGATGTTTGCCAAATGGTGATTTTCTATTTCCATCGTTGCTTCTGCATTTACTAATTGGAGTTCTACTGTAAGAAAGATCTGTTCCTTCTTCCTTATTTATTCATATCAATATTGACTCATGCATTCTTATTTTATTTTGTGGGTTATAATCCATTTCTGTTGTTTTTTAATTTTGTTACCTCGCCCCAGATTGAGCCACTGCAAGCTCTTTCAGGTTAGCCCCTGTGCCTTCTTGATATGTCCTCATTGTTTTTTGAGAACTTCCTTACATTCTGGTAGTACAAGGTATTCCAAACTCACCTTGTACTTTCCCTGACCGAGCCGCGGAAACAGTGATTTTTCCGCAGAGCCCTGGTTCCTTTGTAGGGCATGATGTTAGGAACCAGGACCTGGGTGCCAAGCGTGCTGTCCCTGCTCCCAGGCCCTCCCGTGGGTCAGAACTAGGGGCTGTATGTATGTGGGTACCCCCCGCCCTGGAGCTGTTCTCCTGCTCACATTCCTTCTGTCATGCTAGCCTGAGTCCCTCTTCAGTTCCCTGGCCCAGATCTGAGCTGAAGGCCCCAGGGTAGCCTCTCCAGCTTCCCAGTGAGACACCCTGCCCTTCTGGCCTCTCCTGACCTTAAGGATGAATGAACTCTCCCCGCCGCCCCCCCCTGCCCCCGCCTGGCCCCAGCTTCTTTCTGTGTCTTTTTTATTTTTTTTATTTTTTTTTATTTTTATTATCCTCTTACCTTCTAGAGAGATGTCAGAACTCGCAGCTGTGGTCATGTCATGCTGAGGATGCAGGTGTTCTCTTCTGAGCAGGCTCGTATTGTCTGTACCACAGTGGTGGTAAGGATAGCTGGAACCCACAGCAGAACCACGGGACACTGGTTAGAATTGGTCAAGTATCAGCAGTTTACTGTGATTCAACCTAATAGCAAAGTAGTTCTTCGCTGGTGGGGCCGGGTGGAGAATTTCATTGGGGGGGGCACATATTTTTGAGAAAGTACATACAGCAACATGATTTTACATTTGCAGATATAGATATAAAATACCAGCTTCGGAAGGTAAAGGTTGAGGAACTCTTTCAATCTTAGGGGAAGATCGTAGAAGATTGTGGAAGAGAATCTCTTATGAATGAGGGTTTCTTGGGGAAGGGGATATGGGACTCTACAGGTCAGGATGGAGCACGAAAGAGTTTCTCTTTTTTATCAGTGTGCCCCTGGGTTTGAAAAGACAGGGAAACACTGACGTTTAAGCACATTTCCTGACTGTAGTGTTCTGGGCTTGCAAAGACCTTCCCCTGGAGATTAACGGGGCTGAGTAGAGCACAGGCAAAACCCAGCCAAGAAGGCCTGCGCCCTCTCCTCTCTCTCTGGGGCTGGACCAGAAGTTCTCTGCTCTTGTTCCGCAAAAGCCTTGAAGACCTGCTTGAAGGACATGGGGTTCATGGGCTCTCAGGATAGCTGTGAATTTATCCTCTTCCCTACACACCAACAAGGCCCAATGGGACTGAGTGAGTGGGAGTTCTGTTAAAGGACCAGGTTCGAGTTCACAGGAATTTATTTAAAATAAGTCATCTGCAGACTTCGGGACTTGAATTGCCATAAGGAACATGCTACTTGTACCCCTTCGTGCAGAGCTCCCTTTCCTCTGGGCACCCCAATCTAACTCCCAGGCTTGCCTCTCTCCCACATGAATGGAGAGACACTGAGGCTGGGAGCTTGTCATTGGGTGTTCTACCATTGTTCTCCCCCATCTCCAGGTTACTCTGCTCAAAGACCTTCAATAGCTCCCCATTGCCTAGAGGGTAGAGTTCAGATTTCTTGACCGAGCATCAGGGCCATTGACATCTGGCCTTAGCTGATTTTTCTAAGTATCTCTTCTTCTTTTTCTCTGTGTGAACCATCTGCCTAACCAGACTGGACTGTGTGGTCTCCTCCGTCTTTGGACGCCCTCCCCTCCCCCAACCTCCTTTCTTTCTACCACGGAGATGACATTTCTGGTCCCTCTGAAAGCTCCAGGGAATGGCCAAACCAGAAGGACTCATTTCTTCCTCAGAGGGGTCTGGCCCTTACGGCCTGCAGGGCTCACTGGAGCCCCACCTGCTGCCGATGCTGGGACACTCAAGTTACCTTAGTCCACACCCTGCCACATGGAACCTGTGTGGAAAATCGTAGCCCCACTTGGGCCCACAACGAATATGCTTGTTTTCTAATTGCTAATACAAGAGTTTCTTGGAGGGCTTTGTTTCCCCAAGTTAGAAGGGTCGTAGGGAAACTGATGTCAAATAGCTTCACTAGGTTAGAGCACAGCTAGAAACAGAAGGCACAGGCTGGACCCCCCAGCACAACAACCAATAAAGAGGTTCTCCTCAGCTAAATTTTCCTTGGTTTGGAGAAAACAAAACCGCAACCGAAACTGGCTTCGGTAATAAGGAAAGTTCACAGCAGGAGGTCCAGGTGTGGGGCTCTGAGATGTCAGTAGGGTCCTTTGTATCTCTCCTCCTTCCTGTGGCCCTTGGCATCCTGGCTGTGTTCTCCAGCTGGGCCGCAGATGGCAGGCAGCAGCCCCGGGACAGCTCCTCCTGTCCAGTCCGGTGGGTGGGAGCGTGGACTGTGACTCCTCCTCTTTGCTCCGTTTGCTTCTACTCAGGTAGCGTCCTGCTCTGGGCCAGCAACGGGCTGCAGAAGCATGCGCTCTGCTGCTCGGCCCTCTGGAGGCGGGAGGTCATCTTGGCTTTGTTTGCACCTCGTGGGGCTCAGGGGAAGGGCTGGCTCCCTGGCCAAACCCAGGATTTTATGAGGCAGGGCCGAGGGCCGTGGCCCTGGGTGGAAACAGCGTCCGCTCTGGCACTTTCTAATACACTCGACTTGGAAGCGCGAGAAGCAGAGTGGGTGGCTGACCCTGGCCCGAAGTGCCGACAGGTGACGGCACGTCTTGTCTTGGTCTCCATCTCTGGGAGGAATCCTCTTCCTAGATTTAAAATCCTTTGTTTCAGGTGACTGTAATGAAAAGTGACAGTTCCCCCCTCCGCGCCGGTCAGCTTTGGCTTCGAGTCAGATGAAGGCAGCCAAGTGTGTCCGAAAGGTCTTAAAATACCAGACTTCATCGTGCATCCCTGTGGCCCTTTATTAACCATCTGATGCCCCGATTTTTTTTCTCTGCCCCTCTGCTAGACACTTCTTAGTTTGAACGTAATTGTGTGAAATTGCTGTTTTTGTACATCAGAAGCAGTTGGCTGTCAGAATTCATTAAGTGCAATAAATACACGATTTCTGACTTTCTCCACCACCCTGTGTGTGTGGGGGGGACTGCACCCTCACCTTCGCCGACGGGGAAGCTGACTTCAGAAAGGCCACCCGGTGAAGTCATGTAGCTGAGGCTTGAGCCCGAGTCTTCTGGTTTTTTATCCTTAAACTTTCCTAGACAGCACACATCATCTTCTGGGAGCCATCAACCCCACGCAGTGGGAACTCAGAGCCAGGTTGGTTTAGGGTGTGATTCTAGAACTCCTGGTGATCTGGTGTCTCCAGAAGAGCCAACCAGTTGGTCAGACTTACTGGAATAAGGTGGAGTCAGCACCCTAAGACCAAGGCGTATGGCCTACCCTTCTCCCCCCACCCACCCTGGGGAGGGTTAGCAGAAGCTGTGGCAGCGTTGGCAGGGGGAGAACTCCACAGGAGTTAACTTGGGCAGATGAGGCTGCAGGGGATGGAATGGGCCTGCCCTCCCTAGTGGAGCTGTGCCCAGGGGAGTTCAAAGCGGCTGATCCACACCAGACCTGGCCCGGCCCTAGAGGGAGGCGGTGGGTTGGAGAAGTGGAGGCTGGGCTGTGCGAGGAGCCCGTTTCCCTCCACTAGACCCTGAATTTAGAGGCTGCCTGGCCAGGCCGGCACCTGCCCTGCTGCTCTCCCCAGCCTTCAGGGGGCAGCACTCACCAGCGCATTAGGACACCTCCAGTTTTAATCCTGGCCATGTCACAGACTTGCTGGGTGATTTGGGGCAAATTGCTCATCTCTCTAAAATGAGGACTTGCTTAGTGGTTGTTAACCTAATAGTGGAATTCCGTCCTATGAGCAAAGAAACCCATTTTTAAATAAATTTCTGTGGCACTTGTATGAGTTTCCTAGGGCTGCTGCAACAAATTTAACCCCAAACGTGGTGGCTTAAAATGCCAGAAATTTATTCTCGCACAGTTCTGGAGGCCAGAAGTCTAAAATTAAGGTATTGGCAGCACCATGCTCCCTCTGAAAACTCTAGGAGAGGATCCTTTCTTGTGTCTTCTTAGCGTCTAGGGGCTCCTGGTAATCCTGAGTGGTCTTCGGTTTATAGCTACATCGTTCGAGTCTCTTGTCTTTGTCTTCACGTGGCCACCATCTCTGTTCCTCTGTGTCCTTCTCTGCCTCTTATAGGGACACTTTCATTAGATTTAGGGCCCACCCTAATCTATCATGATCTCATCTCAAGACCCTTAACTAATTATATGCATAAAGACCCCATTTCCAAATAACATCACATTCTGAGGTTCTGGGTAGACATGAATTTGGGGTTACATTATTCAACTCTCTGTAGAACCCCTAAATATAAGAAAGTGGTGGTTGGTTTTGTTTGGAGGTGAATGGAAGCCCAAGACCCTGGCCTCATGTCCTTGTTGCCTACCACCAGCCTTGGCAGCCCCCAAGGATCAGGGTCTGCAAACCACTAGGTACTCATGTTCCAGGAGGCCCTAGTTCACCATATCCCATGGTGATGAGACTTTGGACTTATAATTTTGAATTGATGCTGGAATGAGTTAAGACTTTGGGGGTTATTGGGACTCACTGCCTGGTTCTTTGGTTAAAAGCCTCTTCTTGGTTTTTCTCAAATGTGGCTATACCCCAGAATCACCTGGGAGCTTGGAAAAAAGCAGATACCAATGAGACTTTTGGATTCTGATCAAAATGGAGTAGACATGTGTATCCCGTCCCATGCACCATGCACTCATACAGCTAAAAACACAGGACATTAGGTATGAAACATGAGAAGACTGAAAGATGGAGAGAAAAATGTGGAACAACACAGTGGTGAGTTCCTTGGGTTTTTTTTGTTTTTTTTTTTTTGTGTGTGTGTGTTTTTTTTCCTTCTATATATCCTAGACTGGGTGATAAGAAGCCAACCCAGAAGTGCCAGTGAGCATAGACCAGAAAAAGCCCCAGGGAAATCTCACCTTCTTTCATCAAAGGACTGGAAGAGGAGCAGTCTTGCAAAAGCTTTTTGACAATAACACCCTGTTCCTGTAAAACACCCGGGAAAACTGCTTTTCCTGTCCCTTCCAGCTTTAGTAAAGGCTGAATGGACAGCTTAGACGACCATCCTTGCTTTGCGGGAACCAACCAAGTGCTTTCCACCTTCAGCACTGCACCCCCATACCCCCACCATAGGGCTGGATGGGAAGCCTGGACTTTCACCACCACCCAGAGGTAAAAAGTTGTCCCCCCCATCACCACAGTCCCCTTGAGGTGTCAGTGGAGCCTGGACTTCGACCCCCACCCAGTGGTGATAAGGCACCCCTGCTGAGGCCAACTGAGGAGCCTAGATTTCCGCCCCTACTCAGTGGTTATGCCACGTCTCTCACTCTCCCTGCCAGGGTGCTCTTGGTGGAGGCCAAGCAAGGAAACATGGATTTCCTCTCACCCAATGATAGTCAGTGCTCTTCCTTCCCCCACCAGCATGGTTCTTGCAAAAACCTGCTGAAATGGAAGACTTAATATAAGCTCCAGGATAAGTCTCAGCAAAGAAAGAGAAGATTTAAAGAACTAAATGAAGATTTGAAAACTGAAGNCTGTAAAACACCCGGGAAAACTGCTTTTCCTGTCCCTTCCAGCTTTAGTAAAGGCTGAATGGACAGCTTAGATGACCATCCTTGCTTTGCGGGAACCAACCAAGTGCTTTCCACCTTCAGCACTGCACCCCCATACCCCCACCACAGGGCTGGATGGGAAGCCTGGACTTTCACCACCACCCAGAGGTAAAAAGTTGTCCCCCGCATCACCACAGTCCCCTTGAGGTGTCAGTGGAGCCTGGACTTCGACCCCCAGCCAGTGGTGATAAGGCACCCCTGCTGAGGCCAACTGAGGAGCCTAGATTTCCGCCCCTACTCAGCGGTTATGCCACGTCTCTCACTCTCCCTGCCAGGGTGCTCTTGGTGGAGGCCAAGCAAGGAAACATGGATTTCCTCTCACCCAATGATAGTCAGTGCTCTTCCTTCCCCCACCAGCATGGTTCTTGCAAAAACCTGCTGAAATGGAAGACTTAATATAAGCTCCAGGATAAGTCTCAGTAAAGAAAGAGAAGATATAAAGAACTAAATGAAGATTTGAAAACTGAAGAAAGTAGTAACCAAAATAAAAAGAAATGACTGGTGGGTCCAGTAGAAGAATGGAGATGACAGAAGAAAGAACTGGTGAACATGAAAACAAATAGTAGGAATTATCCAATTTAAACAGAGAGAAAATAGACTGGGAAAAAAAATTGAACAGCGCCTCAGACACCTATAGGACAATACTTTTTTATAATTTAGCATTACCTCCAGGTATAACCTGGAGGCTGAAAAAGTATTTAAAGAAATAATGGCTGAAATTTCCCCATTTGGTGAGAGGTAAAAACCTACAGATTCAAGAGTGAATGAAACCCTCACAGGGTAAATCCAAGGAAACCCACACCAGGACACCTGATAACCAGGCTTCTAAAAAGTAGACAACGGAACACTCTTCAGAGCCACACAAGAGGAAGGACGTACTACACCCAGGGGAACGGCGCTTCCCATACAGCTCATCAGAAACATGGTGGCCGGAAGGAGGCTGCCCAGCCTGAGCGTTCGCGTGCCAAGAGAAAGCACCGTCTCCCCAAAGTTCTGTCCCAGTGAAAATATCCTGTAGGAAGGAAGGTGAAATCAAGACATTTTCTTCACCTGAAGGAAAACTAAGAGAATTTGTTCTCAGCAAACTTCCCTAAAATGATGGCCTAAGGAAGTTCTCCAGAGAAATGCTAACAGAAGAAAACCTGGAACATCAGGGACAAAGAAAGAACCGGAAGAGTAAAAATATGGGTAAATATAAGAGACTCTCCTTTCCCTCTTGAGGAGATGACACTTGACAGTCGAAACAAAAATTAGAGCACTGTCTGACGTGGATTTTAATGCATGTAGAGGAAATATTGAAGAGAATCATATTAAAAGGAGGGTCAAAGCCCAGATGGAGATAAGGTCTCTGTACTTACTCGAGAGGTGGATATCACAACCAGTAGACTGTGCTAAGCTGCATTTACATTGAATGATGCCTAGAGCAACCACTAGAAAATCTGCACCAAGAAATACACTCAAACACTATAGATAAAAATGGGATTCAGATAATCTGCAAGAAGAGGGGAAACAGAGGAACATGAGATGGAGGTGCCTGAGCCATACTCCAGACCTACTACTGAATCCGAACCTGCAGGACTAGTGCCTGCGGATATGCGCTTGTAGCAAGTGCCTCTGGGGGGTTCAAGAACCAGCCAGGTTTGAGACTCTGTGGGCTAGACCAGTTTTTATTTTTGTTTTTGTTTTTTTAGAGGGAGTGAGCATGTATGTGGGGGGGCAGAGGGAGAGGGAGAATATTAAGCAGGCAGCATGCTCAGCTTGGAGCCCAGTGCAGGGCTTGATCTCACAACCCCTCATGATCTGAGCAGAAATCAAGAGTCAGATGCTTAACTCACTAAGCCACCCAGGCGCCCCTAGACTTTTTTTTTAAATAGCAAATTGCCAACCCTATTAGGTTGTAAAATCAATTAATATGAACGTGCCCCTCCCCCCCTTTTAGAACACACGTAGAATATTGGACTGGAAAAGGAAACACTGGAGTACATTACAGCTCCTCAGAGTAATTCTTCGTGAAATTTTGGGGGGTCAGTAGAATATATGCAAATGTATGAATGTGTGCGTGCTGAACCCTTCGATGAGGGTAGCTGGAAGAGACGGTGCCCCTGGAAATGGCCTTTGGCTAGTGCTAGAGAGGAACTGGGAGGCAAATAGCCTGGCTTCTTGAGTAGTGACCTGCTCATTAATGTGCCCCGTATCGGCTTCACTCCTCCTCCGTCTTAATTCCCCACTTTCCTACAGGGGTTTCTTTGGATAATTTCTCAAACTATTTTGGCTCAAACCCTTGTCTCTGATCCTGGTTCTGAGAGAGTCTAGCCTAAGCCACTGTCTGTTTCTGAGCAGGACTGCACTTTGATTTTTGTGATTGCAGGGGGAGAGAAGTTGCAAGATCCCAAGAGTCCAAAGCTACCCCGAGGGAGTAAAGGGACGGCTCCAATCCCTCCCCAGTGCAGTGCTGGCCAGGCACCAGGGGTTACCTGGGCCGCTCTTATGAGGGCGGAGAGTGAGACCCTTCAAATCTGAGCAGTCCTGGGCTTCAGAGCAAGGATGTTACCCTTCCTGCTAGCACAGGAAAATGGAGCAAACACCCACAGCCCAGCCAGGCCTCTCTGTAGGCGTGCCTGTCAGTGGTGACGCTCAGATACAGTTGCTTTACTGGACCAGGGAGGGGGCAGGTGTGATTTCCAAATGGGAGCTTTCAGCGAGAGCAGACATTGCTGCATATCCCCCAGGCATATGTGCCATGTGTCCTAAGAAGGGGACACTGGGGTCCTGGTGTACAGACTGGCCTCTGCCCATGTAAGGAAGAGTCCTTCCCTTGCCGCACCAGGAATGCCAGGCCCCTGGCCCGGATGCTCCCTGGGGCCTCTCATCACAGATCTCTGTGGGTTAGCTTTGGCTGTAGCAGTGCCTCGTAGCAAACAGCCACAGGGTTTCAGTGACACAGTAAGGAGCACTCACCAGCCCGGATGTCTGTGTGTTGGGGTCACTCACAAATCGGGGGGCAGCTGGGCTAGACTGGGCTTGGCAGGAGCAGCCCTGCTCCACTCACCTCTCGCTCCTCCTGGGGCCAGGAAGTTAGGCTGCACACGTTCGCCCCGCGGCAATGTCCTAGATATGAGGAAGGCAAGGCCAGTCACACAAGCTCTTTTCCAGCCTCCGATCACGTTTTCTCTGCTAGCATTTCACTGGCCAAAGCCTGTGATGTGGCCAAGGCCCAAGTCAAGGTGCAGGGATGGGTGGCGCCCCCATGGGAGCCGTGGGGAAGGGAGGGCGTGAATACGCGGACACCGAGCAGGCGCCGCGCCTGGCCCCCCGCCGGAGCTCGAGGCGGCTGCGGACGGACAGACGGTGCCAACCCTTTTCCCTTTCCTTCTCTCCCGCAGGCTTCTGCCGGCGCTCGGGCTGCCCGCAGGGATGAGCAGAGCCCGCCTGGCCTGTGGCAGTGCCCAGGGGCTGTCTGCTCACTAGCGCCCCGCGGCGGCGGTAGGATGCACCTGTCGGCCGTGTTCAACGCGCTGCTGGTGTCGGTGCTGGCGGCGGTGCTGTGGAAGCACGTGCGGCTGCGCGAGCATGCGGCGTCCCTGGAGGAGGAGCTGGCGGGCGGCCGCCAGGGCCCCGAGCCCGGCCCCGCGCTCCGGATCGACTACCCGAAGGCCCTGCAGCTCCTGATGGACGGCGGCACGCATATGGTGTGCACAGGCCGCACGCACACCGACCGCGTCTGCCGCTTTAAGTGGCTCTGCTACTCCAACGAGGCCGAGGAGTTCATCTTCTTCCACGGCAACGCCTCGGTCATGCTGCCCAACCTGGGCTCCCGGCGCTTCCAGCCCGCGCTGCTCGACCTGTCCACCGTGGAGGACCACAACACCCAGTACTTCAACTTCGTGGAGCTGCCGGCCGCCGCCCTGCGCTTCATGCCCAAGCCCGTGTTCGTGCCCGACGTGGCCCTCATCGCCAACCGCTTCAACCCCGACAACCTGATGCACGTCTTCCACGACGACCTGCTGCCGCTCTTCTACACGCTGAGGCAGTTCCCCGGCCTGGCGCACGACGCCCGCCTCTTCTTCATGGAGGGCTGGAGCGAGGGCGCCCACTTCGACCTGTACAAGCTGCTCAGCCCCAAGCAGCCGCTGCTGCGCGCGCAGCTCAAGACGCTGGGCCGGCTGCTCTGCTTCTCCCACGCCTTCGTGGGCCTCTCCAAGATCACCACCTGGTACCAGTACGGCTTCGTCCAGCCGCAGGGCCCGAAGGCTAACATCCTGGTCTCAGGCAACGAGATCCGGCAGTTTGCGCGCTTCATGATGGAAAAGCTGAACGTGAGCCACGCGCCGCCTCCCCTGGGCGAAGAGTACATTTTGGTCTTCAGCCGCACCCAGAACAGACTCGTCCTGAATGAGGCGGAGCTGCTGCTGGCGCTGGCCCAGGAGTTCCAGATGAAAACGGTGACGGTGTCCCTGGAGGACCACGCCTTTGCCGATGTCGTGCGGCTGGTCAGCAATGCCTCCATGCTGGTCAGCATGCATGGGGCCCAGCTGGTCACTGCCCTCTTTCTGCCCCGCGGGGCCACCGTGGTCGAGCTCTTCCCCTATGCCGTCAATCCTGACCACTACACCCCCTATAAGACGCTGGCCACGCTGCCCGGCATGGATCTCCAGTACATAGCCTGGCAGAACGTGATGCCAGAGAACACGGTCACGCATCCCGAGCGGCCCTGGGACCAGGGGGGCATCACTCACCTAGATCGGGCCGAGCAGGCCCGTATCCTGCAGAGCCGTGAGGTCCCGCGGCATCTCTGTTGCCGGAACCCCGAGTGGCTCTTCCGGATCTACCAGGACACCAAGGTGGACATCCCATCCCTCATCCAAACCATACGGCGTGTGGTAAAGGGCCGGCCGGGGCCACGGAAGCAGAAGTGGACCGTCGGCCTCTACCCAGGCAAGGTCCGGGAGGCGCGGTGCCAGGCGTCCGTGCAGGGCGCCTCTGAGGCCCGCCTCACTGTCTCCTGGCAGATCCCCTGGAACCTCAAGTACCTGAAGGTGAGGGAGGTGAAGTACGAGGTGTGGCTCCAGGAGCAGGGGGAGAACACCTACGTGCCTTACATCTTGGGTCTGCAGAACCATACCTTCACTGAGAACATCAAGCCTTTCACTACCTACTTGGTGTGGGTCCGCTGCATCTTCAACAAGACCCTCCTGGGACCCTTCGCAGATGTGCTGGTGTGCAACACGTAGCGAGCCGCCGTGGCCAGGCCTGGGGGGGGGCGAGGGGGGCTCCTCCAGCTCAGTGTCCCTGGGCCCACTAGCCCCCTGTGGTGGCTTCTGGGAATTATTTATTTATTGGGCAGGCCTACCTCAGGCCTGTGCCTCCGTGTCTTCATAGTGCATCTGCAGTGTGGCGTTCCCCACACTCTTTGTGCTGGTATGATGGGACCCTCCCAGCCCCCTTCTCCTGTCCTGAGCATCCATGCCCTGGGGAAGGCCCTTGGTGGGAGGAGGAAGAAGGAAAGTAAGAATCGGAAGGAGCCTCGGGCTGAGTGATCGTGCTGTTCCCTACTGAACCCTCTGGTTGATATCCAGGTGTCTGGAGGCTGTGAGTAAATCATGTGGTCGCTTGGGTGGGTGGTTCATCAGCTTCCATCATCATGAAATTCACCTGTAGCACAGTGAGGCTGTGTTTGGAACACTCATTAAATGATTATAAACATCTTGGTCAAGTCTTTTTTTTTTCAAGAGTTTATTTGAAGGAGATAGCGAGAGAGAGCATGAGCAGGGGGTAGAGGGAAAAGCAGGCTCCCCACTGAGCAGGGAGCCCGACATGGGGCTGCCCAACGTGGTGCTCGATCCCAGGACCCCAGGATCATGACCTGAGCCAAAGGCAGGCGCTTAACCGACTGAGCCACTCAGGCACCCCTTGGTTCAGTCTTTTTATTGGGTAGTTGGAAGCGGGGCTGGTAGTCGATACCCACATGCTCTTTCATCCCAGCTGTCAACCAAGGAGATGTGGCGATGGGCAAGCGGCCAGGACCGCGAAGTGAGGCAGGCCAGTTGGATTGCGTCTTGCAGGTTGAATATCCCATTTCCATCTAAGTGGGGTCCAAGTCTGGAAGCAGAGGGACAGGGCTGCGGTGAGGAAGAGCAGCGTCCACCAGGGGGCGCTCAGGCTAAAGAGGACATCAGGCACCCAAGACCAGAACAGACTGCCCTTGGCATCAGGTTCCCTTAGAAGGACATAGGGCAGGACATTGAGCAGGACAACGCTGAGCACTTTTCTTCTGCAGGAGGAGTCCTCACACCAGCCCAGGGGCCATTCTTGCCCTGTACTGCGAGTCTCTGCTCAGTAGTTGGGGCCACGGGCTTAGAAGCCCCATAGGAGCCATTGTCTTTCAAACAAGTCCTGGTTCCCAGGGCCCCTCCGGGAACATTGCACTCAGGGGAGCCTGCATTTTGGCTCATGCGTTGCCCTTCCAGTGCAGGTGCGGCTCATCCCTCAGAGGTCAGTTGTGCTGTCAGTTTTGCTGAATGGCACACCGGACACTGCCCTGTCGTCTGGCTTCCGTGGAAACAGAGCTAGAACGTTAACCAAGGTCAGCTTCGCCCTTGGAGGAGAGACCCTGCTCCAAGTCTGACTCCTGGGAAGGAGAGCAGGAAGGGGGTCCAGCAGAGAGAGCGTCGGGCTGTAGCTCGGTTCGAAGACTGTCGCACCGAGCTGAACGGTTCTTGAGCCGAAGTGGTCTGTCAGATGAGGAGCTGGGCCCTGGCTGTGGGCAGAAGGGCCTCGGCGCCTGTCGGTGGTGGATTCCGAGCAAGAGATCTGAGTGGCATGTTTTCAGGGTCACCGAGGGCCTCCATGACCTTCTTTTTACCCAGAATATCTTTGTACCCTCCGTCGGCCACCTTCTCAGACGGCCACGTTGAGGCACACATGACGATTCAGTTCCATTGGAAGTCTCAGACGCTGGGGAGGGGGTAAAACTACTTGGAAACCACTTGGCGGTTTCTACCAAAGCTGAACACGTAGCTACCCTTTGTCAGCAATTCCACCGCCAGATACAGACCCAAGAGAAGGGAATGCTAATGTCGTCAAAAAGACATGTACAAAATACAGCTCTAAACACCCAAAGGCAGACGCTTAACCTTAAGAGGGGAGGGACAAAGAATCCCAGGCCGACTCCGTGCCAAGCACCAGAGTCCGACACAGGCCTCCATCTCACGACCCTGAGATCACGACCTCCTCCAAAATCAGGAGCCGGTTGCTTAACTGACTGAGCCACCCAGGCACCCCAGGACATTCTTTTTAAGAAAAGAATGAAATACGGGTACATCCCACAGTGTAAATCTCGGCGTGTTGCATATATACCGAGTGACAGAGTATATACTGATTGATTCCATTTACGCGCAGTGCTAGGACAAGAAAACCAGTCTACGGCGGGAGAAGGCAGAATCGCTCCGGGGAAGGTCGAGGCTGAGCTGGACCCGAGGGGACTCGGGAGGTTGGGAGTGGCTGGGTCTGGCTGGCGGTTGCACAGTGACCAGCCGCGTCAGCGATCACCACCTTACACTTGAACTTGGCGCATTTCACCTACTTCGCTCTGTGTACGTTATACCGCGATTACACAGAAACGAAAACGGCTCAAGGGGCGACTCTTCTGGAAAACCGCGTGTGTCTCCTCCAGCTCCCTGCGCGTTAGGCCTGCCGCAGCCCCCAAACCCCAGCGCTGCCACCCTGTCGTGTTCTGGAAGGTACTCTGCTCCCGCAAGGGGTTGCCCACCATCTGGAGGCGCGGTGTGGGTGTTTATGTGTGCGGATCGTGATGCGCAAGAACCCAGTGAATGGTTCATTCGTTCCATGAAACAACGGATTTCTGCCTATGTCCAAATTGCTTTTTACAAATTTGTAATCCTGTGAAACTTTGTCCTGGTTTTTTTTTTTTTCCCTCTTAATGTTATAACATGAACGTTTTACCATGTCACTGAAAGTTATTCTTTGAAAACAAGATTCTGGTTGGCTGTACAACATTCCATTGTGTGACTCACAGAGAAATTGATACCCTTTCCCAGGTCAGAGTGTTTGTTAAGGGGCAGGAGCCTGGCTCCACGCCCGGCAGCCCAGCCCAGGCCCTTTGACAGCAGGGAGTGTTTCTTCTTCTGCTGCGGCTTTTTGTCGTTATCATGTTTCTTTTATTGCTGTTTGGTTAATTTCTGGCGCCCTGCACAGATCTGCAGTGTAGAGTTCCGTGGGTTTCACTCAGACATACTTCTTCGTACCCCACAGCCTTGGAAGACGTAGATTATTTCCTTCATCCCTGTATTTGCAGGTTTTTTTTAATTTTGGAAATTTAGCAGGCAAGAATTGTTGTTATTGTAGAGAAGTTATAAGAGCTGCATTTAACATTAAGGGTATTCACATTTTGTTGGTACTGTTTGTTTTAAATTTGCGTCCTAACACAGCCCCATCAAAGAATCGGGGAAGATAAGGGCAGGAGAGCCTGGGAGCTGGGATCTGGGGTGCCCAGGAGACGAGCCAGCAGCTCCCTCTGCACCCCGAGTCAGCTCCGAGGGCACCTCGCTGGCCGTAGGCCGGGCAGCAGCAGGCCAGTGCGAGGCCCGGAAAGGGAGCACACAGGGACCCCCCAGCCCAAAGCAAACCCCTCAGAGGTTCCTCAGCCCCTGACTGCGTAGCCTCTGTCTGCCTCCCTCGGCCGTCCCCGTGGGGTCAGCCCTCCGGGTGCCCCTCCCCTGTCCCAGGTGCTGCCCAACAGCACGTACCCCAGAGCTGATGGAGGGCCCTTCGTCAGGGCCCCAACCCTGCAGCACAGGAGGGCACCGTCAAGTCTGCGATGGCCCTCAGACGTGGGGGAGGGTAGAAGGGAGGCATACTGCCATTCCTGCCTGCAGGGGTGTGGCGCCGTGCCCTCCCAGTCAGTGCTGAAGACGGTGACAGTCTGGCCAAGCCCCCTGGTCAGCGCCAGAGGCACAGCCCAGGGCTGCATCACACGTGGAAAGGCACTGCGGGGTCCCTTCAGGAGCCGTGCTGGCTCTGGGAGCCCAGGGCCTTTACCAAAAGGAGTTTCATTTCTCAAAGAAAACCTCATGAAGACACACAACTAATTTAGAATTTGAGATAATTCTGTTCTATTTGGGGAAGAGAAAGCACAAGAAGATGTAATCGCTGTCTGCGAGCTTACAGCTAGTGGCAATGATCCAATGATCTCTTTTGGAATGTTGTGCTGTCAGACTTCCCAGGTTCAGGGAGGTCAGCGTTTTTCTAGGATGGCTAAGGCTTAGCAAACAAAATACAAAACACTCAAACTTGAATTCCATATAACAAATTTTTGGCAATCTCATGCCTTATTTGGCAACACTACCCTTCTCCAGCTAATGGAAGATGTGAAGTGAGGAAGGTTTGTTGTATAACCGCAAGGTTAATAATCCCCCCATCCTCCCATTTTCCAAGTGGAAACGCAGAGGCGCTGGTGGGAGGAGCGCCTCGCTCGTGCCTCCGCTACAGGAAGAAATCGGAAGGATACCAGATGCCTGAAAAGATGCAGGGAAACCGGATCTCTCAAATGCGTTGCTGAGAAGAATGTAAAACGGTAGCCTGGGAATAGTTTGGCAGTTTCTTAAGAAATTAAACATATTACCATGAAATTGCACTCCTGGGTATTTGCCCCAGAAAAAAAGAATATATTCTGTTCACACAAAAACAAGTACAAGAATGTTCAGAGCAGCTTTAATTGTATTAGCCAAAAACGAGAAATGACCCTGATGTCCTTCGGTGGGCAACTTGTAAACAAACTGCGGTCTCTCTGTACCATGGGATACTAACTAATAAAAAGGAACAGTAACAAAAAAAGGAACAGACTATTGGTAAAAGCAACAATTTGGCTGGATCTCAGAGGCATTGTGCTGAGGGAAGAAAGCCACTCTCAAAAAGTTTACATGCTGTGCGATTCCATTTAGATACCATTCTCAAAAGGACAAAAATTGTGGAGATGGAGACCAGGGGATGAGGATGGGAGAGAGTCAAGGGGTGAGTGTGGTGGGAGGGGTAGCAGGAGGGAGAGCTTCGCGGTGCTGGGACAGCTCTGTATCTTGATCTCCGTGGTGGTTAATGAATCCGCGGGTGCTAAAATGACACACAGTATACCAATGTCCAGTTCTTGCTTTTGGAACTGTACTGTAATGATGGAAGATGTAACCACTGGGGGAAACTGGACGAAGGGTACACAGGACCTCCCAGTACTGGACGAAGGGTACACAGGACCTCCCAGTACTGGACGAAAGGTACACAGGACCTGCCAGTACTGGACGAAGGGTACACAGGACCTCCCAGTACTGTCTTTGCAACTACTATGAATTCATGATTATGTCCACATGAAAAGTTAAAAGTCCTTGGGAGGATGAGAGGCGTGGGCCCCAGGCTGCACCTTGGGAGCAGTTCTGAGAACTGCACAACCTGGGAGGCTCCTACTCTGCTAGGGGTCCAGGAGCCAGAAGCTGAGCTAGGATCACTGTCACAGCTCCTACCTCTGTCACAACCATGTCAACCATCACAGAGCTGGTGACCAAAAATAGCTGAGAGGTGCAAGACATGCTCCCCCTCACTCCTTCCAACCGACCCCTGAGTGCCTCCAAACCGTGAGCCAGGCTGGGCCGCAAGGGAGTCTGGGTAATGGCATGGGCCACTTTCTGGCCTGGGCCGGGCAGGAAGCCTTCCTAGGGTGGGGCGGGGGTAGGACGACCCAGTCCCAATCTCACAACCACCGTGTCACCCACCAAGACTAGATGTGTCTTTGGCGACAGAGCTTCCAAGTGTGCAGGGCAGAGAAGGAATGCCTCCAGTCCTTCCCAGCACGAAGTCAGCGAGGCGCCTGGGGTCCCGCCACCCCGAGTGTGAGTGCATGTTCTCCGTGAAGGCAGCAGTCTCGAGAACAAGGTGGTCAGATGTACAGGAAGCCGTCGCCGCGGGGTCCGCCTTATGCACGAGCCTCCCGGGTCATGCTCGGTGTCGCCCCCGGGGCACGTGGAGGTGAGGCCCTTGCTGCTCGGTGTTATGCAGGGTCCGCTGGGGAGACAACACATGAGAAACTCGACAAAAATCCAGTCTCGCACCCATCAGCTTTAAGTGACTGACTTCGTTTCTGTGTCTCCGGGGCCTCCCGCTGCGAGGTGCCCTTGACCTGTACTTCCCCCCACCGCCTGCACTAGGAACCCCAGGGCTCACCCCGCCTCTGCCTGCTCTCTAGGGGCGTGCTTCCGGGCAGCCGCCCCGCAGAAAACCAGATGCTGCCCAGAAATCTTCAAGCAGGAGCCGCGTCCTGCAGTGGAAGTGTAGACACTAGCAGAGGGAGTACTCCTCAGGTCACAGCTCACGCGTGCGGCCTTCCCCACCGACTAGCAAGCCTGGCTCATCTTAGGGGCCAAGCTCCCCCCGCCCCCGCACGCCCGCGCTCAAAGCCCACCACCTCTGCGGTTCTCACCTCTGCGGTTCGGTTCCCTGGGCTTCCGTCTCCTTGCTGGATGCTGCCTCCTCGCCCCTGAGGTCTCCCTGGGTGGACCAGCAGTCCGGACGCCCTAGCCCATCACTGCCAGGTCCCCGGACCGACCCAGGCCCCCCGACCGACCCAGGCCCCCCATGCTATTTTCCTACGGAAACTGGCCTCGGCCTCTGCTGCTGTGTGGGTTGTGTGGAACCCGATTTTCTACCTCCAGACGCCTTCCGCTCTGGTCCGCTTCCTTGGAGGCTCAAGGACTCTTCTCTCATAGGTTGGACAAGGCCAGGGGTGGCAGAGGTTACCCCACCTCTTGCCCCAAAGGCCTCCAGCCCCTATAATACCCAAATGGCCTCCCAGACCCCACTCCCCAAACAGGCATCCCCTGAGCCATGCTAACCAGAACCCCAGGAGAGGCCGCACTGCTGCTGGGGGAGGAAGAGGAAGGACTCCCTCAGAGAGATCATAAGAAATGCGCCGTCCTCCTGCCCGCTGGGCCTCCTCCCCACTGAGGGGGACTTGGGGCGGAGTAGGGGCGGGTTGGAAGGGGAGAAAGGCCAGTGTCCGAGGAGAGGCAGAGCCCAAAGCCCGGAGAGCCAGCTCTTGCCTTTAGTTGGCCCAGGAGTGGGGAGCGGGGCAAGTGTCTTGCCTGAGCAGGAGGGTGGGGCTCAGGGGTTCAGGTGGGGCCCGCCCACTCATCTGAGGGCCCTGGCCAAGGCAGAATCTTCTGGCAACATTCACAGAGTTCTTGCCTCCCACGTCTCCTTGTGCCCCCCCCCCCACTCAGGCAGAGCCCCTGTGAGCCCCTCTTGCCCACATGCTGCCCTCACACGTCCCGTATCCTCAGCTACGGGGACCTTGCTCACCAACAGAACTCCAGGACACACGCTCTGATGGCCAGATGACACATGTCTCCAAACATCTGCGACACGTGGCCACCATGGCACGCCGCACACACTGATTGCTTCCAAATTCTATATTCCGTGTGGAAAATCTGCTGTGTAAGATTTATTGAATGAGTGAATGAAAGAAGGTAAGAAGGAAGGATGCTCTAGTGGTGGGAGCAGGGGTTAAACGGGCCTGGGTTCAAATCCCAGTTCCACCAGTTACCTGCTGTGTGACCTTAGGCAAGTGACTCAAACTCTCTGAGCCTCCATTTCCTGTTTCCTGTTCTGTCAGATGGGCACAGTGATGCCTCCCTCGTGGAATTATTCCGAAGGTTTGCAGTGAGGAACACAGTAAAGCTGTTGGCACAGCGTGTGGTCTGTACTCACTTCCTGCCGGGTGGTGCTCCCCAGGCTCACGGGCGGACTCTGCCGCCTCCACCTGTGCGGCCTCGGGCACTGCGCTCCCTCCCCAGCCAAGGTTCTTTATCTGTGGAGTGAGGAGGGTGCAGCTGGGATTGTAAGGCCTTCTGGAAATCACCTGTATAAAGCCCTTAGCGCCATGCCTGGTCTGTAGTAAGTTACTGCAGATCTGGAATCCCATAACCAAACCCCGGAGGCCAGAAGTCGTTCCGAATTCTGAATTTTTCAGATATAGAAAGGTAATGTGGTACGTAGATCGTGTATTGTACTACGCTCTCAGCGGGGTCTGAGGTTACACCCAATAACCGAACACACCAGTATTTCTGCGGTGAAATGTATGAATATGCGTGCTGAGTGCGACACGAGATTTGGCACTGAATGTACGAAAAGGCTTTGATTTCAGAGCTTGGGCATTTTGGAATTGCATCTAGAGCGCGGTGAACCTCTGTTACGATCACCAGCCGCTCCCCTTTGGAAACACCATCATTTTCCTTGGAGCAGCCCTTTTGGAATGAAGTACAAAGAGACAGGGTTGCGCCTCGGGTGACGTGACTCAGGCAGCATGACAGGAGGCGACTGTGAGGGCCTTACCGGACCCTGTGGCCAGCAGGTTTCTTAAGAACTGGCGTGCAGGGTGAGCAGCCCCCTGCACCGCAGACCCCTCACAGCTCTTGCCCCCCAAAGCCTCTTAAGGTTGATGGGAAGGTCCTAATTCAGCACCCCAGCTGTTTGCTTCGCTTGGCACATCCTTCTCATTCCAGAAGCAGTGGCTGGGGGAGGCAGAGGGCAAGCGGCGTGCCCTGAGGCAGACTGTTCTTTGAAAAAGCTAGGAAGTGGTTGTTCACAGGAAAGACGCCGTTCAAAGACTGAGCCGACTTTCACGAGCGAAGAGCCATGGGCAGGGAGCCAGATGCACGTGACTGCGCTCGTCTCAGTGTGCAGCCCCACGTTCCAGGGAATCAGCCCTGCCTCTTCATCAGCTCTGAATCCGAGGGGACTAGAGGGAGAGAAGCTGTCAGAGTGACCGGGGAGGGCGGGGGGCGCGCCCTGTCATGGTGGTCCTTGGCTCAAGACATGCTCAGGACAACTGCCGGGGTTTGAATTCCACCTCTGAGCTGGGAACCCTTGAACAAGTTACTTAGCCCCTCTGTGCCTCATTTGCACGGTGGAGATGCTAATACCCCACGTAGCCATCGGCGTGCAGGGAGGGTACATGCTCTGATCCACGCAAACCGCCGTCACAGTGCCTGGTGCATCGTCATCGCCCGGGAAATGTTACCAGTTATTATGGCAGGTGCTCAGTAAACATTAGTCGTTGGCTAACCATGAAGTGGCCCAGGCCAGATCTGAACCCAGAGCTCCTTCGTTCAAGTCCAGTCCTCTGAAAATCAGAAGAGACAAAACCACAAGGGTACCTACATTCCAAAAGGCCCTCTGAGGCAGGAGGCAGGGAGGGCAGGGCTACCTGTTGAGGACCGGCACCATGAGAGGCCTGCGGCCCCCTGGAGCCTGGGAGGGCGGGGCTCAACCCTGGAGTTCTGAGGATGTGGGCAGAGCTGGGATTGGAGCCTCCCTCCGCCCGCTACCATCCAGAGGGAGGAAGAGGCCCGTGCTGAGGGCAGCGCTGGTGACAGTGTCTTTGCTGAGCAGCCTGAGCAGAGTGCTGGGTCCTGCCCTCCCGTGCCCTGGGCAGTTGACATGCTCTGGGCAAGCTGGGCGGCCACACACTGTTTATGGGTCCGCCTTTCTGTGCTGAGCAGACCTGTTCACATCAGGACACAGAAGTGTTTGCTGGAAGCTTGGGGCCTTGCTTACTTGCTTACTGACTTCTGGCTTGGTGTCTTCAGGGGGAACCTTCACGCACACACGCGCACACACACACACATGTGCGCGCGCACACGTCCACTCTACATATGCATGTGGGACGCACAATTTTATGGTATCTGGAGCGGTACACAGAACATTCTTGAATATATTTATTGGTGCAAGGGAGTAAACAGCCAGAGCTGAAAAGGCAGAAAGGAGGGTGGGAAGATGGAAAACGCACCACCCCCCACCACCTTCACTGTCCCAAGCAGGTGGGACATCTGGACATCCACGGTATCCTCTGGTTTCTTCTGGCCTTTCCCGTTTGTCTTCAAGCTGGGGGGACCCGAGAGAACGTGGCCCCCAGGATGGGTGCTTATCCAGTCAGGTGGTGCTGTGAGGCCCCCGCTGGGCAGCAGGGAGCTCACGAGGCCTCGTCCCTGAAGAGCGTGAGGTTGTGCTTCCGGATGTGCTCCAGCAGCACCTGGCCTCGCCGCGCCAGGGTCCGGAGAACCCGCTCCAGGCCCTGTCTCCCGCCCTGACTGTCCCAGAACACGGGGTCCATCCGCAGCGACTTGAGCAGCATGTTCTGTAGACACCCTGAGGCGAGAACCTGCACGACCGACTCAGGAAACCTGCAGGAGGTCCCCCGGGCCCCAGGACAGAGGGGAAAAGCGAAAGTGACCTCAGAAAACGCCCGGGATGGGGGAAACCAGACGGACAGACGTTTTTTGGCTGGCAAACCTGGCACAGTTGTCCTGCAGAGTGCCCGCGGCCCGCCTGCTGACTCGTTACCGGAGAGCCCTTGCACCTACTCTGCTGTGAAAGCAGGCGGGGCACGGAGCTTCTGGATGGGCCCCCTCCCACAGAGGAGCTGGGGAATCAGCTCTGCTAGCCCAGGGGAAATGCCAGGAAGAGCCCTAAGAAGGCTGCGCCGCCTGCCATGAGTGAGTGGGGAAGGCAGGCTCCCCAGGCTGGCTCCTCTGGGGCGAGAGAAGGGCTAGCCTTCCCAGACCCTAGCAGGCTGCCAGTGCTCGGCAGGGCCAGGAGGCCCTTGGGATATTGGGGGTGTCTGCTGGCGGTGTGCTCTCCGCTTTCCCCGAGCTCCCCACCTCCTCCCGGGGCTCAGATCCAGCAGCTTTTGTCTAATAGGCCGCAGGCGGCTCGGGAGCATGAGTCAAGGTCCCGCGGTCTGCAGCAGGGCTCTCGGGCCTCAGTCTCCAAACCTCCTTCCAACCCCGCTGAGCCTCACCGGTCGATGCCCTCCAGCAGCCGGAAGTTCAGCTTGTCCTCAGGATGCTGAAGGTTGCCGGCATTATCGATGTAGACCAGATGGGATGGATCACTGCTCCGGACCTCAGGCAAGAAGATGGACAGGGACAGGGGTGGGTAAGCTTGCAGCCTAGCCGGCACCCACAGATTCTGTCAGGGTTAAGGGGTCTGGGGGGCCCTGAGCTGACAGTCCCACCATGTGGTGTGGCTGGGAATGAGAGTCCGTGTCTTCCGCTCCCTTCTCCCGCCGCCATGCACCTCATTCCTATACATTCTCCAGGGTTCCATGGTATTTTCCCATAATTCTCTCCATCACCCTAGGCTTAACTTATGAACTTTTGCCTCCAGGACCCTAGCTTTCCCTGTGTCTCTTCTCCCCCTCGCTCCTCTCTATACATCAGGGATCATCTATTTCTTGATGCCTAATGACTCCGCCCCCCCACAAACCTCTCCTAAGGGATCTGTGAAATGGCTGCCCCCAGGGGGTACATGATAGCCCCCCGGGGTGACTGCCTTTTAGCAGGGAAGAGGGGAGCGGCTCTGAGGTCAGGAGATGGAGATTTCCTACCACCCCGCGGCTTCACGAGGCAGCCCTCATACCAGGATGTGGACCAGCCGCAGCTCGCCCGGGTTCCGGCACTTCTCCCGGAGCCTCTCTTCCACGCAGGGGTCTGACGGCTCGGGCTCGAAGCCGCAGCAGTAGCGGTCCAGGCGGTCATGCACCTGCGAGGACAGCTGGGCGGTGAGGGGTGCAGCCCGGCCTGGCCCGGGGGCCTGGTGCTGGGGGCAGTCTCAGTGGCTGTTGGGGCCTCTGGCCAGAGAGGGAGCTTCTGCGCCGCTCCCCCAGCCAGCCCGCCCTGCCCGCCAGGAGCTGGGGCTCACGCCTCGGGCCAGCACCGAGGTGCGAAATCATACCTGGATTCCCACCGGTACCCACGGCTTCATCTACGGCGCCGCCCCGAACCCTGGCCCGAGGCCACCGGGCCTCCCCGTGCTGACCCTCTGTCCACCCGGGCAACCCACACAGGACTCCACTTTTTCTTTAAGCAGGGATTCCTCCCCCCTTTGGCAGGAAACGTGCTTTAATGACCATCTAGACAGCTCCTGAGCGGACAGCTCTTCCACCCTGCAGCGAGGCCTGACTCCAAGTCAGGGAGGGGGGAAGGCATTACCCTCACAGGCTCGTTTTCCACTGGGTGCCTCCAGTGGGAGTTCTCAAGCATGGCGTGGGGTCAATTCTGGGGAGCTCTGCCTCCCACCCACTACATACACACATGTGGATGACATACATGACATTTTAGAGTGTCCTAGGATTCTCATACCCCACTCACCTGCTTCCAGAAGCTTGCTTCGGAAGGAAGGAGCTACAGCCTGCGAGTCAGGAATTAAATAGAAACGTGGATCGGCCCCAGCCCTGACCTACGAATGTGAGGAGGTTATGTGCCGTAGGCGGCAAAGGCAAAGAGGTCCAGAACGGAGATGCCTAAAAACAGAAGCGGCAGAGCCCTCTGGGATGGGAGATGTTAGAGGGTCTTGCTGTAGGGAGAAAAGCAGGAAAGGAATAGGTTGAAGGGGAGGTGGTGTGGAAAAGGTTGGGATGTGCTAGGAAGTGGCTGAGAGACAGGGTGAGGTTGGGGGCAGCAGGCAGTGCCTGTCACAGGATGGGCGAGCTGGAGGAGATGCACCCTTTTTCCTCGTAGGAAGGAAATCCAGTTTGATACAATACCTTGATGAGTGCTAACAACAGAAGGTGAGATCTCCAGAGGTCTGGGTGTGGGAGGACTCGCTTTGCTTGGGACAAGAGGAGAAATCCATTTGTTGCTGTGGGAGGGGGAGGAGAGAGAGGAGAGGAAGAGAGAAGTGAAGCAGGGAGCAGCAGGAGGCTGAGGGTGTGAGATGTGCCCTCTGTGACCCCTCCGTCCTCCAGCACAGTGGCCACCCTTGTGAAATGCTGGCTGGCCTTGGGGAAAGGGGCTGAGCTTTGAGTTCAGGTTTGCTGTGGGGCAAATCAAGGCATGTGAAGCAGCAGTCAGCTGCCTGGGATTTGCCCAAATCCTAGGAGGGTTTCCAGATCCTCTTGGGTTGTGGGACCCAGGGTGTGAGTCATCTTAAATCCCCAGGTGCTGTCAGGGTCACAGGAAAGGGAAGGCTCAGGGACCCCTAGGCTCTACCAACAAGGATGATGAATCACACAGGTACTAGCTAGCTCTCAGGATGCAAAGGGAATTCAGTTCCTGAAAGAGCCTGGTGTGTGCAAGACCCAGAACAGAGACCCAGGTCCCCCCTTTGCAGAATGGCTAGTTGATTTTAGGAAGCCTGGGAACACCACTGGAGAGGCAGGTGCCAGCCTGGGAATCTAGAAATCAGCTCCAGGTAATACACTCTGGTTGGGGCAACTGTCCAGACCAAGGGGACAGAGGGGACAGAGTCAGGGTGGAGGTGAGTGAGTCAGGGAGAGGAAGCAGGAAGCCAGACGGCACTAAGCTGGTGATGAACCCCACAGAACGAAAGGGTCTGCTTCCTCTCTCAGTCCTTGGGAACCTTCTGTGATTCTGCTCTACCACACGATTCGGCTCTGGCAAGATCTGGGGCGCCTCCCTCCCCCGTGGTGGTGGTGATGACGCAGAACAGCCACGGGCTTACAGCAAATGCGGTGGCCCTTTTAATCTCATAAAGCAGTGACGCTGTCTCCCTCAGAGATGATGATGATGTGGTATAAGAAATATATCTGGTCTCTGTCCCCTGATCCTGGCTCAGAGCTCCTAAAACCTCTGGCATTTCCCGGAGGGATTCATAATGAGCCCTTTCGACCACGTCTGTGTTTATGTTAATGAGATGACGCAGGGGAGCCCAGATATCTTCAGAATGGGGGCTGGTCACCAGAAAGACAAGTGAAGAGAGGATAGGAACTTTCACCCCACCCTCCAACCTCCAGGAAGGGTAGGAGAGCTGGAGATTGGGTTATAAAAACTCGAACAATGAGGTTTGGAGCACTTCCGGGTTGGTGAACACATCTGTGTGTCAGGAGGGTGGCGCATCCCAGCTCCACAGGGACATAAGCTCCTGTGCTTGGGACCCTTCTGGACCTCACCCGATATACCTCTTCATTAGGACATTCATTTATATCCTTTACAATACACCTGTAAATGTAAGTGAAGTGTTTTCCTGAGCTCTGTTGAGTCATTTAGCAAATTATCCAACCTGAGAAGGGGGTCATGAGAACCCTCGATTTATAGCCAGTTGGTCAGAAGTGTGGGTAGCCCAGGACTTTTGACTGGTATCTGAAGTGGGACAGTCTTGTAGGACTGAGCCCCTTAACTTGTGGGATCTGACACTGACTCCAGATAGACAGTGTCAGAATTGAATTGCGTTGTGGGACACCCAGTTGGTGGTAGAGAATTGGTGTCAAAACAAAGCATCACCATCATCACTGCCATCCATCCCTAGCTCATTCACTGCTCACTGCAGCTGTGCAAGGGAGATGCTAGGATCCCATTTTACACATGGGGACGCTGACCCCAGACATACCCAAATGTAAAAGTAATATAGCTGGAATTTGAACCAAGGACTGCGTGGCTCAAAGGCCAGCTCTCTGAGTTATCCTGCCCTGCCTCCCTGAAGATCAGGAAGGGGGAGCCAGTTACAGAGGTCAAATGAGGTCTCCATCATTACTCTTCATGAGACTAATTAATTTGGTCTCACCCTTGCTAATTAAATCTAGAGAAGAGCTTTCAAAACTATGAAGGAGGAAGGGGAAGAATAAGAAGACACAGAGCCCATCCTCCATGACAACTGAGGCAGTAGCAGGTATGGTCCATGTCTCTATTCTGTGGTCGCCATGGTGACCAACTGGAGCCAGCTCCACCATCCTGCCTCCCTCTGCCCACTGGCAGCCACCTCTCTCCACAAATGGGGGTGAGGGGGACAATCTGTCACCTCCAGGATGCAGTACTCATCAAAGCCCCCCCCCATCACCTCAGCCCAGCTTAGCGCTGGCCAAAAGTCTTGTTCCACTTCCATATCCCTTTGTAGGAAAACTCACATATGTTCTGAAGAAATACAAAATTGATCTCCTCCAACACAAACAAGAAAATAACTATGGTTCAATCCACCTCACCAAACCAGACATCCAGGAATGGGAGTGTTACGCGGTCCCAACTACTGTCTCAAACATGCTCTGTTTTGCAATAGTTCAACATGGAGAAGTCGCACGTCGGGCCCAGACCCATCGCCCCAAACAGGCTGAGGGCAATTCTGTGAGGCCACATTAGGTAGTATTTCCAGGGGTGGTGAGCCAGAGACACCCACAGGAGCTACTGAGACCAATGCACAAAGCCCAGAGTACTGGTCCAGCTGGGCCAGGGTGGCAACCACCGCCCTGTGTGTGAAGTGAGCCCATTCACAAGACCGCTGACATGGACCATCATTGCTTTGGCGGCCTGGGCTTTGGATAACAACAGCCACAAGTAACAGAAAAACCTGATTCAGAACAGCTTCAACCATAAGGAAAATGAAGATCATCTGTGGCAGCAAGTCCCAAGATAGGGCAGCCTGGAGCTTCTGCAGCTCCGTATTGTCATGGTAAGGACTCGGGTTTCTTTCTGCTCTCCACTCACCACCCATGACCTTAACATCCCAGTCTTGCCTCTGGAGGCCTGCAGGTGGCCACTGTGGGTATGTGCTTCCTTGTTCATGTCCAGAGAGAAGGAGGACGGTGGGGGGGCAGGAGGAGGGAGAGGACAAATGAGAAAAACAGAAACAGAGAGACAGAGGGGAAAGGAACCTCTCTTCCAACAACCTTCCCTTTAGCCTGACTGGACCAAATCAGGTCACACACATCCCTGGACCAGGAGTGGCCAGTGGAAGATGGCGACGCACTGATCCCGAGACCCAGGAACGGGCAGGTGACTCACATCAGGGCCCCGTGTGAAAGTCTACTTTAGCTGCAACGCCCTCACCCAGGCTGCTGATAAAAGCATTGACCAGGACAGGGCTGAGGATAGAGCCCTGCAGCTTGCCTCCAGACCTCCCAGCCTTCCAACTGGTTTTAAACCCACTTGAAGCCTGTATCATGCCCCCCTCCACTATGTCCTAGCTATATGACCTGACGAAGTTATTTAAGCTCGATACCCCTCAGTTTTCTCATCAACGAAATGGGGCAGAGACACTCCCCTCCCACGGGACTGGGCTGAGGCCCACACAGGGTAACGATACATGTGAGGCAGGGGGTGGTTGTTGTGGAAGAGCCTTCTGTTATGTCTGCCCTGGGAGCGACAGGCCCAAAAACCTCCAGGAATCTCAGGGGTTCCCCCACCCCCACACACACCAGGAAGCCCCAGCCTCACCCGGTGCTACAGGTCAGAGAACCAGAGTCTGAAATAAAGTGAGTGTTACAACAGGGTAGCCACTCTTTTCTTGTGGGTACTCCTCGTTTCTGGACAGATCTAGGCGACAGACACCACCTGCTGGGTTCTCTCTGGCCAGGAGAGTAAATGCCAGGGTAGTTCTGGCAAGACTGACACGTGGTAACTGCTCTGGATTTCACATTATGCCCGACGCCCAGCCAGCCAAGCTCCCTTCCTCCTGCCAAACCCTTCCCGACCCCATCTCCCGGCCATTCTGTGCAGATCTCAATTTGCAGCGCCATCTATTTTCAGAGGAACCCACATGGAATATTGGCCCATCCAATACTCCTGGCTTCTCAAACTCTCTACCCATTTGAATGTTGAA
Source organism: Ailuropoda melanoleuca (assembly GCF_002007445.2). NCBI lineage: Eukaryota > Metazoa > Chordata > Mammalia > Carnivora > Ursidae > Ailuropoda > Ailuropoda melanoleuca. The sequence goes on from NC_048223.1 coordinate 33,041,063, forward strand.
CTGGAAGGGCCTGGCCAGGCCCGTTTGCCAGTTTGATTATTTTGCCACACCGTCTGCTTATTTTTTTCCACCGAAGAGAAATTCAGTTTCAACAGCAGCAGGCTAGCAGCCAAATGAGACCAAGATTAAGTTTCATTCCCACATTCCTTCAGGATTTGATTTTTTTCCTTTTTGAAAAAATGAGCAGTTACCAAGAAAAAATGATAAACTTTTGCAGTTTTGCTTTTCTGATCCACCCCGCAACGTTGCCTGGTCATGATGCGGACTGAAGTTTTTGTTCACTTTCACTTAAGCCGTTGTAAAGCCCCCTCAGTGCCTTACACACGACAACCCGTTTACTCCCTCCTGGTAGCCAAGAGGGAAATACCATTATTATCCCCCCTTCAAAGATGTGGAAACTGAGTCACAGAGACTGGGTCATGTGCCGAAGATCCCACAGCAAGGAGGTGGTCAAACCTGAGCAGTGGGGCTCTGACTGGTCAGGGGGGCGGTGTAGACCCGTGTTTTGCGGCCCGAGTTACCAAGCTCCCTGCTGGTGAAGATGACGAGATGGCTCGGTCTGGTCCCAGCGCCCCACACTTGTTTAGCACAACCAGAGATTTCGTTGAGTGAAAGAACGAGTGAGCAGGGCGTGGCTGGCTGACAGCACGCACGGGGACTGTGATCACTCAAAGTCTACCTCCCTGCCTGGGATGCCAACACCAGAAGTATCGCAGGGGAGGCCTGGCTTGGTGGCCCCCACACAGGACATCTGGGTGAGACAAGACACTGCAGTCTGCCAAGAAGGGACAGCAGGTCCAGCTGTGGGAGAGGAGAGGTCTGAGGGGCGGGCAGCACAGGGTAGGAAGGGTGGCCAGAGTCCTCTAACTGACCCATCAGTTTCCTGGGCCAAGACAGGTTTTTCAGCCAGTGCCTGATTTGGGTCTGGTGGATTCTAGAAGGGCCACTTGCTGTCCCTGGAGGTGCATGCCCCCGTTCAGGGACCTTCTCCCAAGCTGGGAGCAATCACAGGCCTGGGTCCTTCTGGGTGGAAAGGGTGGCTCTTGGCAGGGCCGACTCGCTGCCTGGGGACCAGACTGCCACAGGGTGGCAGCATCTCTCTCCAGAGAGGGCAATGGTCTAGTCCCACCCCAACCAACTGGCGGTTAGAGAATTCTTGAGGCTACTTTGGGGAGGTCAGAGTGGGAGAGGAGTGGGTTAACAGGCACTGCTCCCACTTTCCTCTGAGGACTCACCTTGGAGTGTTCCCGATACATCCTGACAAAGCACAATCTTCCTGGAGGCTTCGGGGAGGAACATCTGGACGCCGCATCTGCCCCAAGCCTGAGGCCAGAAGACGTGGCCCCAGCATGGGATTCGGATGAACAGACTGGCTACTGGGCTTTGAGGAGATGCACTGAGAAGAGCTAGATCTTATCTCAAAACACATCTGTAGATCGGTCTAAAATTTTAACATCAACACAGAAACCACAGCCATGAAAACATAAATCCACCACAACAAAAAGTTTCCAACCGAGAAAGCTAGGATGAGTCACCGTTAGAACACCTTCCAGAAGAGTCCCCACATAACACATTAGAGGGGAAATACCGTGACCTCTTCCACAGATACTTGAAAGGCATTTGATAAAATTTTGCCTCCATTCCTGACAAGAGAAATTCTTAATAAAGCAAGAATTATGAATAGTTTCTCATTATATCGTCAGTCAGAAACTAGTATGATGTTTAATGGCAAAGTAGCAGAAGCCGTCCCAAATCTGTAGCAACAATGCGTGTCCCTCAGCCCATTCATATTTCCCATTGCCCTGGAGCCGCCCGCAAATGTAATGAGATGAGAGGCAATGAGAAGACCAAGTGCATTCATTACAGATGAAACGCTGGTATAACCCAGAGGATATATAACCCTGAGCAACTGTTAGAAGCAATACAAAGTTAGCATGTGGCCAGTGACCACATTAATGCACAGAAATAATAGCCTTCATGCAGACTGGGCGCTACTGGCCAGAACATATAATGGAAGAAAAGATCCCGTTTTCAATGGTCACAGGAAGACGAACTACTTGGGAATAACCCCACATGAAAGTGAAGAAGGCATCAAGATGCTTCTGAGGAACGTGAATAAATGGAGAGACATATCTGCTGGGGAATGTCATTGAAAAGACGTGACTGCTGGTTGACCCAAGAGCTGGACCTGGGCACTTGGAGGCCTCTCGCCCCCTCCCTGGTCCTTAGAATGTGGGTTCTGCTGGCCTTTCCCTCCCAGAGGCTGCTCCAAGGTCACAGTCTTGAGATGGTGATGTGGTGTTGAGAACATCTGCACGGTATATGTGACTGAACCCAATTAAGGCCTCTTATAAACTTCTAAGATCTGGTAGGTGGGTGCAGAGACCCACTGTCTTGCTGCTGCCCAAGACAAGCCTTGGATATCAGTTCTCTTTGTTTATTAAACCTACCACCTGCCAACCTGGAGCGGTCTTCCTCTTTCTTCAGTCTCTCACTGCCCTCTGCGTGTAGGGGCCAGTTTCAGATTATGCCTGGGAAGGTCCAGAGTGGTTGGGAACCAATAATATCCAATTCTTGGCTAGAATGACTTCATATTTCAGGATGTAAATTCTCTCCATAGTCCACACAAATTTAATTTGATCCCAATAAAATCCCAAAAGGACTTGGGAAGGAGAAGGAGTGACAAGCTGACTTCATATGTGTTATGAGAATAGTATGCAAGACTGCCAGGAAACTTCTAAGAAAGAGCAATGAGAAAGACCAAGACTGTCAGGAAACTTCTAAGAAAGAGCAATGAGGAAGACCAAGCCCTACTAGTTATCAACATAAAACATAAAGCACAGCAATTAAAATTGTGATTCTGGCACATAAATAGACAGAACCTTTACTGGGATGGAAAAGAGTCCAGAAATAGACCTACATACATATGGAAATTGGCTATATGGTAAAGGCAACACTTCAGATTGGGGAAAAGGTTGATTATTCAACAAATGTGCTGAGACATTTGGGTTGCCATCTGAAAAAAAAAAAACGTTGTTTTGCGTCTTATCTCTTGCTCCAAAATAACTTCCAGATGGATCAAAGATAGATGAAAACACATGGGAGACTTTTAAAAATACCCCTGAAGTGAGGATGGCCTTTTAAAATGTACACCAACCTAGAAGTCATCAAAGAAAAGCTTGCTAATTTTAACAACATAACATTTTAAAAATTTCTGCATAGCAGAAAGGCTATGAACAAAGTTTAATGACAACTGAACCTGAAATATTACAATACTGTAAAAAGAAAGACTAATTGCCTTCATCTATAAAAAGCTCTTAAAATCATTAAGAAAAAGACCAACAACCCAAAAGAAAATGGGGCAAAGATTATGAACATGCAATTAAAGAAAAAATAAGTTTAAAAAATCTGAACAGAGACAGGACTAGGGTGGGGCTGAGAAAATTGAGGGAGGTCATGCAGGACAGGTGCTGACCATCCTTAAAACGTTTGCACCTTGGGCTCATAATTTCGTTTTCTATTGCTGCATTGCAAATCGGGGGGGCTTAGCGGCTTCAAAGAACCCATTTATTATGTCATGGTTTCTGTGGGTCAGGAGTCCATCACATTTTTGTCAGGTTCTCCACTCAGGGTCTCACCAGGTTGAACTCCAGGTGTCAGCTGAGAGCTGCCCCTCATTGTAACTCAGGGTCATCCCCTAAGCTCCTCAGGGTTGTTGGCAGAAACCACTCCTTGTGGTTGTAAGACTAGGTCCCGGGGTCAGGGTCCTCCTAGAGGCCTCCCCTTCCGCCAGGTAGTTCATAGCATGGCTGTTTGCTTTCTGAAGGCAGCAGGAAATTCTTTAGATACTGCATCTCCTTTGAAAGATTCCCCTGATTTAGGTCAGACCCATCCAGGATAATCTTCCTTTTGATCAACTCAAAGTTAAGTGATTGGTAATCTAATCATTGGAGTGCTAGTCCATCATATTTGCAGGTCTCACCCATACTCAAGGGCAGGAGTTAATGCCAATGGGGTGGGAACTGTGGGGATCATCTTAGAAGTCTGTCCCTCACACCTCACCCTGATTGAGGTCCTGCTTTTAAATATGTGTAAAGATACTCAATGTCACCCTTTAAACACCCGTGTCCAGNGGCAGGTTTCAGTCCTCCACAGTTGGCTGCACCATCTGTGAAACAGGGAGGAACACAGCTTCCATCTCTTGGGTCTGTTGTAGGACTTAAATAAGTTCATGTGTGTGGTTTGGGTCAGACATTGCCAGAAAGGTGTAGGCACTTCATAAATGGTAGCTACTCTGATATGTCATGTCTCTGGTTGGAAGCCTGAAAGGTTGGCAGTGATGACAGATCTGAGATCCTCTCTAACGGACAGAACACCTGATGTCCCAGGAAGACTAAACCAGAGGAGATACACATAGATTTGGACTCAAAAGAAGGAACGCACACAGATCACAAATAACTGAAAACAGGCTCCTTGGGAAGGAAATGGGCCAGTCCCATCAAGAAAAGATTCAATAAATACTTTTTCTAGAGCCAGGTAGGTATAGCAAAGAGGGCAAGACATTGCACTCTGTGGCCAGACTGCACTGGATGAAACAAGGCTGTGACCATGGGCAAGTTCCTTAGCTCTTTTAAATCTCAGTTTCCCCATGTGTAGAATGAAGCTAAGAATATTTACTTCCTCCAAGGGCTTTTATGAATTAGCACATGCAAAGTGCTGAAACAGTGGTCAAGGACATTGTCATCTGTCCTGGAAGTGTAAGTTAATTACCAGCCAGAGGCAGAAGCAGGACAAAAGTTGTTTTCTACCTTTGTGATTCTATTCTGGACCCTCTAAGAAAGGCCTATGTAGAAAGCCTTGGGATTCTTTTTGGTCTAGAGGAAGAAGTGGTGTTTGAGGAAGCAAAACACAGCGACACCTAGACAGGAAATCATACAGAGACCCTGGAAGTTCATTCATCACTCATTCATTCATTCATTCATTCATTCATTCATTCAACAAGTGCCTATCTAGGACTGAACCAAGAGCTTGGCTCTGCGCTAGGTGCTAAGGATGTGGTGATGAACAGAACAGAGACAGATACATAGGATAAATACATGAACAAATAAAATATTACATACTGTGCTGGGAATCAGAAAGGGAGTAGACAGGATGCCATGAAAGAGAAAGAGAATTAACAATGAGGGGTGGTCTGGAGAGCTAAAGCCTGGGGAGGAGGAGTCAGCAGCAAGTCCATGCAAGAGGCCCTGCACCAGACGGGGCCGGGTGTGTTTGAAACTGACCAAGGCCATGTGCCAAGAGATGGGGCTGGGGACAGATCCTTGAAGGTCCTCAAAGAACATGGGCCCTTGAAGAACCTGATATTAAGGGCACTGAGAAGGCCTTACCTTATTTTAATGGGGAAGTGTGACACGATCTGACTTAAGATCATAGAAGAAGTGTGCTCTCTGTGTTTGAACACGTCTGTATGAACTTCAGCGCTCACTCTCCAACTCCCAGCTGCTATATGGCTTTGTCTGGAGGCTTTCTCCAAATTCCAGGGAATCCATCCCTCTAGGAGCAGCCCTCAACCAAAGATTGATGGAATATTTAGCTATAAATACCTGAGTCCCTTATCTCTTGGTAGGCTGATTCTGAGCATGTATCTTATGCCATTTCTCAGAAATTTTCCTGTGGAACTAAGTCTCAGTCACCCACGTGGTGACCTGCCTGCTATCATGCCCTTTATTGGCTATCTGCCCTCCCATCTCACTTCCTACCTCCCTTCAGGTGTTTCCTGAGATCATCCCCCCAGATCAACAACTTCACTGGAATCCTGGACTCAGGGTCTGCCTGGGGGAAGTCTTCTGTAAGGAGACTGGATTGGAGGGAACATACGTGGAGGTAGGGAGACACATCTGGGGGCTGTTGTGTTAGTCCAGGTAAGAAAAGACGATGATCTGGGCCAGGACGGTGGCAGGTGAGGCTTCCTGGGATCTCAAGTCTTGGGGATGTAAAGGCCCTTCATAAGCAGAAGTTGCAGAAGGACTTCCATGAGCCAACATTACCAACTCCCAGTCTGTCTGAAATCTTCACATCTCACCCATCATCTAGCCAATGACACACCCTCTAAAAGGAAGCATGGTGTGAGAAAAGAGCCCCTTTAAAAGAGAAAATATACTGGGGCGCCTGGTTGGCTCAGTCGTTAAGCGTCTGCCTTTGGCTTGGGGCGTGATCCCAGGGTCCTGGGATTGAGCCCCACATCAGGCTCCCTGCTCCACTGGGAGCCTGCTTCTTCCTCTCCCACTCCCCCTGCTTGTGTTCCCTCTCTCACTGGCTGTCTCTCTGTCAAATAAATAAATAAAATCTTAAAAAAATAAAATAAAATAAAAGAGAAAAAACAGAAATGTGCCCCCCCCAGCACTTTCTGCCCTCACTCTGGCCTCTGGGTTGAAGGCCCCCTTGGGTCCCAGGCACAACTCCCTCAGCTTGGATTTGGCTTACAGTGAATGTGATGGTCATTAGCTCTTTCTGACCGTGGCTGGGCTGTGCCATCATCACCATCCCAAGAGAAACACCTTCTACCTTTTACCAGAGTGAATGCAACTGTGCTGCAAGTGGACCGGACACTGAGCAGAGTTTTGTGAGCCCTACCCAACAAACACACATACATACTCTACCACCCATTCTGTCCACCTGAGTAGAACCAGCTTCTCACTGATCTCTTCAGAAGTGGGGGACTCGCTCTTGGTCCTACTTCTTCCTGTGATGCAGCCTAGATTGGGTGGGATGGTACCTACTCACAATTAGTGCTTTATCTTTTGTAGAGAAACCAGTGTGTTAATGGCAAACACTGTCCTGGTCATACTGGCCCGCCGAAACGTGCTCTCGGCTTACTCATCAGGAGTTGCAGATGCGGCTGGTATCCCACCCCTGCTCCCCTGGCACCCATGATTCCCGTGCATACCTATGGTTCTCTACAACAGGTGCGGCAGCTCTCTGCCCTAGCCCCTTTCTGGCTGAAGGGTCTGGTTTGGCTGGCCAGCACACGGGCCGGGCTACAAGGGCCCGGAGGTCAACGCCCTCCCGAGCAGTCTCAGTCACTGCTGGTTGGAAGCTAGTGGGTAAATAACCCAGCGCTGGCCCTCAGGTGAGACAACTCTGGTGTATGCTCTACACACCCCCTCGATGGTCTCAGCAGGACTGAGCCCCGCTTGCCCACAGCAGTGTTGGGCATCATATGGAGTACACGTGGGTGTACGGTTCAGGCGAACGGTATGCGTGTGTGGCTGGCTGTGGCATACGTGGGCACAGAAGGTTCACGTGTAAGTGTGCAACATGTGTGTTTGGGTGTAGGTAACTGATTTCTTATTGTCCAACAAAGATTTGCTCCTCTCCCCCTTCCAGTCTGAGCAGACTGTACTTCGCTTCCCTAACACTGACTTGCTTTGGTCAGTGGAGCACTAGCAAAAGTGACATTGGTGGAGGCCTTAAATGTGCGTTAGCAGTTTGGTTGAGTTCTTGGGCTTCTCCATTTCCCATGAGAAGAGTCTGCCCCAGGTACTGCTGCCCCTTCAGCCTGGGCTCCAGAATGAGAAGGCAAGCAGACCTGAATCCAAACCACGGCTTGGAGCTAAGCTCAGTTGAGTCCAATTGACCCACAGACCCTGGAGCAAGAAATAAAGAGCCGGTATTTCAAACCACGGAGTTCTGGAGGGGTTTGTTAGCATTTCAGCCATCACTAACTAATACGAGGTGTTAGAAGGGATTTGCGAAGCACGGGGCGTGATTTGTGGGGAGTCCAAGGAATGTGGATGTGTGTGGTGCTTGTGTATTTTGTTTTGGGGAAATGGTATTTGCGATACACAAACACGAAAAAGCAAGGGTTTATATTGGATAACACAAAACAAACGAGCAAGCATACCACAGAGTGGGCTGTATATGGACTTAGTACTCAGTTCCCAGTCAGAAGGCACCTCAGGATCCTGTGCTGGGAAACCCACATCCTGAAACCTTGCCTCTGACTTGCTAGTGGCTTCTAGGAAGGCAGCATCAGCCAGACGGAGTGTTTGACTTGACTGGTGTTCAGCAAACCAAGGAAGAGGTGGCACAAGACCAGCCAACCAGTGTCTGACCACACACCCAACCTGCGTGTGCCTTGGCTGCTGAGGCTTCCGTCCCCACAACAGGGCCTGGCAGCTGAGGAAGGGTCCCACACAGCAACTCTGGGAGATGGACAGAGGGGCTCTGTGTGGAGCAGAAAACTGCTGTGTGCACATCAGCTGGACTGGGGCTTTGCAAGGAGGTGCCTCCAATCTCGAGGCTCCAAGGGAACCCCTGCAAGAGTCCCCTTTTCCTGACTCATTCATGACCAGCTGAATAGTAACTCTGTGATTAAGAGGGGGAGCTCTGGAGTCAGACCGTACAGGCTTTGTCTCCGGTCCAGCAGCGACGACCTTGGGCATGTAATTTAACTTCTCTGGACCTTAATTTCTCAATTTTAAAATAGGGATAAATATAGTATCTCACTTGTAAGGTTGGTATGAGGATCGATGAGTTAATTTCTATAAAGTTTCGGGGACTACGCCCGCTTATTACTGTACACGAGCTACCCCCCAGGCACTGTGTGACACGAACAGTCTCGCATGCAGAAACCATACGAGGTCACTGTTATCATCTGACATGGGCCAGGCTCCCCCAGAGTCAGACCTTGAGACAAAGATTTAAGCAAAAGCAGTTTTTTTTTTGTTTTTTTTGTAAGCTAATCCAAAACACAAGCAGGAAGCAGAGATGTGAGACACAGAGGGTGAGCAATGACCACTGAGAGTATCAGGGCTCCATCCTGGTAAGGGACTCTGCGAGACAGGTAGAGCACGCACTGCAGAGCTACCCCAGCCAGGGAGCCGGGGCTTTTATACCCCGGCTCCCATCAGTCACCAGAGGCTGCTCCCGGAAGCAGATAACCAGCCTTCCCTGTTTGCCCAGGACTATAGGTCCTGCGGTCTGAGCAACTCCTCCTTCCCAACCTGGGTGGTTGGTCACACTACCTAGAGAGTGTTAGCGCCCCAGCATCTAGCCTGTCACATGTCACCCAGGGCAAGCCCACAGGTGCAGGTGCTGGCATTTAGAAGCTACCGCATATTATAATGGTCAGACCCAAGGGGGTGAGGTCAGGATATCCAGTCACATTTTAGACGTAAGAACAGTGACTCTCCAAGAGGCAAAGTATCTGCTCAGGGTCATACAGCAGGAAGGGGTCTGGGAGTGGGGGGGTTCAAGCCCAGGTCTGTCTGATGCCAGAGCCCATGTGACCACTAGGCTCCGCACCCCTCTTTCCACAAAGCAGCCTTTGCGGACACAGAGCGGAGGAGCTGCAAGTACCTCAGGAGACCAGCTAGCCCACTGACTGGAAACAAACATCCACCGGCTGACAGGTGGCATTCACGGTTCTGGGGGTGGGGCAGTAGGCGGATGTTAGAAAACAAGGAGGTAGGGCCTACGCCCAAAAGTAAGGCAAGGCAGCCTCTGAAGCAGGCATCACTCCTCAGCTCAGGCTGATTACTGCCATCCGGGAATGGATGCCCAAACCAGCCAGTGTTTCAAAGGAAGCTGGATTTTTATGGGAAGTCTCCAAAGTATTCCATGTTATCTAAGAATTTTCTAAAAACACATTGTGACCCAACCCTGTATGGACCAAATACAGTATATATATCAGCCCGTGGTGCCTGAACCCTGTCCTGTGGTTCATCCACTCACCCCAGTCGGCTCATGTTGGTGTCTTTCCTCAACAGGCATCCCTACAGAAATGGCGGCTGGCTCAGTCTGCATTTAGTACACAAATCCGCCCATTTTGAGCTTTTTACTTTTTTTGGTCTTATCTTATGGACACATTTCCACACGTGTCTCCACAGCTGACATCCAAAGCACAGGCCCGAGAACAGCCACACTATTTACGGTTTGTAAATAGCCAGTGCCTGCAGTCCCCCCGTTAACCCTGTACCCTGACTGCCCAATCCTTCCCTAGGGTCCCAGAAACTCCAGGGTTAACTTCTGGCAGAGCAGGGACCTCAGATGACCTTGAGGCTGGAGTTCTTTCTCATTTTTCAGTGCCTAAGAATCATCCCTTTATCCTCATGTGTCTCTCCCTCTCTCTACACGTACTTTCTTTTTTTAAACTAGGTAACCATCTGGAATCCTTGTTGATTCAAGGATATGATGTTATCAACAGCGATGTGCTGATAAATGTTTAACAACTAGCTCTCAGAAGTAGCAGGGAGTCCTGACCTGCAGCACTTGCTGACTCCCATGGTGTAAATATGGCCCCCCCACCCCGCCAATTTCCAGTAACCAGCATGACTGAAGACCGAGCTGATAGGAGACGTGCAGTAGCTCCCCGTTACATAAGACTTACTATATAGATGCAAATAACCTAGAAAGTACAGGTAACAGTAAAATATAGTGAATTCATTAGGAATTAATGAGTTCTGAGTATTTTTTATCTTTCTTCTAATATAAATTATAGTATTAGTTGATATTATCTCATTTTTAATAATGCCTGTGTTTCTCAACCGGGTCACAAAATTCCTGAAAACTCTGGGAATCGGCTCTTATAAGCCCATATGAGCTGATTCCAGCACACCACTGGATGAATAAACACAGAGGCAGAAAAATAATAAAAACAGGTGCTTGGTGGTCAAAAGACAAGGATGGGGGGGTTGCCAGCCATCCTCAGGAGGACAATTCTCGATGGATCCCAAGTCCCACACTTCCACTGCTCTCCACCCTCGCCTTGTCCAGCCCCACGCACCTGCAGCAGGAAGTCGAAGAGCGCCAGGCGTGCCCATTCAGTGTGGTGGATGCCCAGGCAGGGGGCCTGGCTTGGCCAGCTGCAGCCACGGGCCAACAAGGCCTGGTACTGCAGCCAGCCCAAGGACAGAGAGTTCTGGTCATCGTCTGGGTCGCCGAGGTGCTGCACGTCAGGCGCCCACCAGATGACGGGCCTGGTGCTACCATCCGTGTATCGGTAGGGCAGCAGGGAGCTCTGGAAGTTCCGGGCCACAGCAGGGAGGCTCCGGCGCAGCCCCAGCACACGGTCCACATGGAAGGACAGGACCTCCGGCAGGTCCCCAGGCCTCTTGATCAGGCCGCAGAGCCCCTGGGAGCAGAGATGGCTGAGCCCAGAAGACATGTTCTGAAGGGCACTCTCACTGGAGAAGCCAACCTGCAGCACCTGCCCATGGCCAGGGACCCTGGCTTTGGCCACCACCTCCGCCTGGGCCAACAGCTGGAGCATTTGCACATCATGCTCTGTGAGCCACGGGGGAACCTGCCCACCGGTCTTCAAGCTGCTCAACAGCTCAGGGGTCTCGGCACCACACCAGACAGATCTTTGCAGCTCCTCAACAGAGCCCGGCCACCGACGAGCCCCTGTAGCTGGGGTGGGATGCCCTGCTTGTCGCCTACTAGTCACAGCTCCGTTCCTAGCTCCTGGCACATTCCTGCCTTCCACTGGGTGGGGCCAGAGGGTTAGTCCAGCAGCAGCTCTCCAAGCCTGTAAAGCGGTCATGCCACGTCCTGTTACAGGGCCAACCAGGGTGCCAGTCTCATTCTGTGCCTCTCCGATGGGATCCTCATGCCAGGGGGGACCCAAGTCTTTGCCTCCTGGACCCCTGACCTTACCGTCCCTCAGCAGCACAAGACGTGAGGTAGTGAGTCTCAAATCTCCTAGAGAGGCCAAAGTAATGTCCCTCCTGACCCTCCCTGGATGCCTGCTGTCCTCTCCCAGGGACTTGCTGCTTCTGTCCACTGTCCCTCTGTGGCCTTGCCCCTCAGCACACACCGGGATGGGATTCTTAGGCAAGGCCCAGCCTCTCCAGAACCCTAGGTCTCTTGCCCGCTGCCTCCAGCCGGAGCTCAGACCCTGCCGGCTGTGGGGGCCAGGGGCTCCAGTGACCTCCTGGGGCTCCATGGGACCAGGGTCTGGGCCAGTAACTGGATGCTGTGGGGGGAACCGGGTGACAGTCACCACAGACAGAGTCATCAAGAGGCAGAATGCCATCACCAACCGCCTCTTGCCACGCAGCTTTCTCCAGAGCCAAGATGCCTGGGGGATGGACAGAAAAAGACAGTTTGAGACCTGGGGAAACGTCAGACCCAATCCACAAAACAACAGGGACAGTGAATGAACATCTTGCGTATATGAAGAGGGAAGAGATGGTGGAGCGCACCTCGCTGCCTTCAAGGGAGGAACGGGCAACCACAGCCAGCGGCGCTCCCGCTCGGAGCTTGCTTTGCCTCCCAGGGTAGCCTTCGCTGATGCCTGCCGTCGGACCCTGGCTTCTCACCCTTGAATAAACCGCCATTATGACACCGGTCACCAAGCACCCTAAGTATCTCTTCCCACATCTGTCCCTCACTCCTGAGTGCTGGCCCCTGTCTTCATCTCCGTGTGAGACCTAGGGCCCACTCTGCAGAGCTCCAACTGTCTCCCACAGACAGGCTTTTCCCTTTTCCAAGCACAGGCCTGCCCAGCTACGGACGACCTTGCCCAGCCTCTCTGTGGCCATGTGACTAAGTCCTTGCCCAGGCACGTTTGCCCACCCCACTTGCTCATGTGGAAGTTGGGTGCCCCCGCCTTTCTTAGCACACAGACGTGGTAGCAGCAGCTCCACGTGTATTGGCAAGGACACGCTCTGGGGCAGTGATTTCTAACGTGTTGTTCCTTGGCCAGTAGCAACGGTATCACCTGAGAACCTGTCAGAAGAGCAAATTCTCCACCCCTCGTCAACAGACTCTGAGGTGCCTACGCTGCCAGAGCCAGCAGGTGGGTCTGTGTCCCAGGGCCGTGCTGCCCCAACCCTGAGCACCCTGCTTGAGGAAGGGTAGGGTGGGGGCCGGTGTGCTGACAGCAATGGGCAGCTCAGATGAGGACGGGGCTCTGACGTCCCCCCTCTTTAGTCAAGGCCCCCAGGGCCACAGGGCAGGGAGACAAAGCCTAGAGAAGATCTTCCCTGTAAATGTGGGCTCTGAAAACTTGGATTTCATCTGGAATCTCTCTCCTGCTGGCTGGAGATGGGCCGGAACAATGGTTTTCAGATCTGCCCAGAGGGTTCCTTCATGGGCTACCGTGTGATAAAGGTTTAGGAGAGGACTTCGTGCTCTCTGTATCCCCCTACACACACACACACACACACACACGTATACACACACATATATGCATATGTACACACACACTTCCACCAAAACAGCTCTGTGTTCTTTCACTAGGTCGGTTTAGTCCATTTATGTTAGTTGATATGCTGTACCTGTTTAGTCTGTTTGTCATTAAATTTTATGGCATATTTTTTGTATTTATAATTTGGAATTCTTTCACTGTTTTCAGTTACCTTTATTTTGTTTTGTGGTATATACCTGATGCTTGTATGCCCTTATTGTCTAGCTCTTTAAACAGTTGCTCTGAACCCCTAGTAAGAACAATCATAAAATGGCACCTGTCCTCTTCCCTGTCCCCTACCATTCCTCTGCTATTCAACATTATATTCAATATTAATCACTTGTATTATCATTTTAATGTTTGCCTTTGTACAATTAAATATGCCTACATTTCTCCTATATTTGGCAGCTTTAAATGATATTCTTTGGTTCTCCACTATTATTAATCAATAGCATGTTTATTCTTTCTCCCACCTTTTCCTTATTCTCCTTCTAAATTTGTATATTTGTATCATTTTTATATTGTTAGAATATAAAACCTGTACAGTCTATCCCATTAGTCCAATACTTGTTCAGGTCTTGGCTCTCCAGGGAAGTACATTCTTTGAATACTCCTTTCCTTTTGCCCTAGCTTTTCATTACTTCTTGGTTGACTAAAGCCAAAAATCCATTAATTTTCTCAAGAAGCGCTCATGGGAACAAAATTCTCTGAGTTCCTGCATGTTCAAAACTATTTTTCTATACTATTCATACCTAAAGGAAGTTTGGCTAGAAAGAAAATTTTGGCACAGTTTCTTTCTCCAAATATCTTGTGGGTCCTACTCCACTGAATAGATGGGAACTTGTATCCTGCCTGGTTGCCATAAGAATTCTTTTTCTTTACATTTTTTCCAGCTTTTTTGAAGTATAATTGACAAATAAAATTGTATATATTTAAGTAGATAATGTGATCATTTAATCTGTGTATACATTACGAAATGCTCACTGCAATCAAGTTATTTATTTAGCACACCCATCCCTTTACCTAGTTACCTTTGTGTGTGTGTGCTGAGAATGCTTAAGGTCTACTCTCTGCAAATTTCAAGTGTACAATATGGTTCATTAACTACAGTCGCCTGCTGTACATTATTAGATCCTCAGAACTTCTGCACCTGATAACTGAAAGTCTACATATTCTTTGCCCAGCATCTCCCCATTCCCCTGCCCCCTCCCAGGCCCTGGCAACCACCATTCTACTGTTTCTATGAGTTCAACATTTTTTTTAGATTCCACATACAAGTGGTAACCATATAGTCCATATAGTATTTCTCTGTTTTATTTCCTTTAGCATAACGCCCTCACAGTTCATTCCTTTCGTCACAAATGGTAGGATTTCCTTCTCTTTTTTTTCATGGCTGAATTATATTGTGATTATATATTATGATATATATACACATACACATACACACACACATTTTCTTTATCCATTCATTTATCAGTGGACACTTAGGGTGTTTCCATATCCTGGCTATTTTGAACAATGCTGCAATGAGCATAGAAGTGCAGATAAGTCTTCAAGACACTGATTTCATTTCCTTCAGATAAATACCTACAAGTGGGATTGCTGAATCATCTTTTAGTTTTCTGAGGAAACTCCATTCTGATTTCTGTAGTGGCTGTACCAATTTACATTCCCACCAACAATGCACAAGGGTTCCCTCTTCACATCCTCGCCAACACTTGTTATCTCTTGTCTTTTTGACAAGAGCCACTCTGACAGCTGTGAGGTGATCTTCTGTTTTCTTTGAAGTCCAGTGATGTTAACAGAATATATCTCAGTGTTGACTTTCCCGGGTCAATTTTTCTGGGCGAAATATACCCTGTTAGGAAAGGTGGATTTAAATACTTTATTTCAGCAAGGTTTTCTTAGACTGAATATTAAATATGTTTTCTATCCCACTACTTTATTTATTTTTTCTTTAGGCTCTTGAATTATATATGTGTTGGATCTCCTTTGTCCTGTGTATATCTTTTATCTTCTTTCTAATCCTTTCTAACCATTTTCATTTCAGTTTGTTCATCTTTCTTATTTCTATATTCTATTTGGCTGATTGCGTTTTCCCCCAGTATTCATTCATCCTTGTGTACTTTTTAATTTCTACCAGAGTCCTATTAATTTCTACTTTTCCCTATTTCTTTCCAGTTTGTATTTCACTTCTTCCTGCTATCGTACCATTTTGTCTTAAGTTCTTGCATTTCTTTTTTGTAGTGTTTCTTCATAGAGGGTATTTTTTCATTAAGCTTCAAAAATTCAGAGTGAAGCGATTGCTCAAAATTTTCACCTATTTCAGGGTGACTGACCTTAATCTGTTCATCAACTTTGCTGCTCATTGTTCCCTTTTTTCCTTACAGTGTCTCTGTATGGAGGCTGAACTCCTTTTATGAGTTAGACAAGTCAATTGGAAGAGGTGCTTATAGAGGGGCCTGAGGTGAATATGAAATTGTGACCAGGCTGCTTCCTGCAAATCTGGCTTGTGAGTAGGTTCTTTGTGTATCCTCTCCTCTGCCTCAAAAAAAGGAAAAAGGAGTTTGCATTTTGTCTTCCATTTTCTTTGTTGCTTTAAGATGGTTTCCTGGAGACAGTGGCAAGAATGCAGAGTTGATGTGGCCATGTTCATAGTAACAGGCCTTAGTGGCACATTTTTAAGAAGTAAAGAACATGTCTTAACAGTATGCAGTGACTAGGCCAGGCCACAGAACAACCAACTTTTTCCAACTTCTGTGGTTTGGAGCCACAGCACCCAAACAGCTCTGGGAAGTCCAAGAGTTTACTCCCTCTGTACATTTTCATAAGATCTATTCACTACCTTTGTGGGAATTGAGTGCAGCCTCCAGGTATGCTGGCCACTTAACACCCCCAGGAGACCACCCTTCAAGAGTGTCATGGAGCAGGAAGAGAGGTGGCCTACCTATCACAGTGGGATTTCTAGGAGTCACAGAGAGGGAAAGGGATCACTAGGTCAACCAGATGTTCTCATACTTCATATGATTTCTCACCATCTCCCCCACCTCTAAACATGCCCCTCCTTCTGTTTCCAATCTGCTGAAAGGTAGCACCATCCACCCAGATACCCAAGCCAGAAATCTGGGCCTGATCTCCATTCCACCCTTCCCTCTGCCCCATACATCCAAGTCTTGCAAATTTTTCCTCCTATACATCTCTGGAATCTGTTCATTTCTCATTGGCCACTCTGTGTCTACCTGGGCTGAGGCACCCCCTTCTTTACTAGGACATCTAACTGGTCTCTCCCTCTACTTCTGCTCCTTTACAATCCACCCTCCACACACTCGATTATATCCCTCAAAGCCTCTTTGGAGAAAGTCTAAATGCCTGAAGTGCTTCAGCCCTGCTGAACTTCTTTTAATTCCTGGACAGTGCCAGATCCTCTCTATCTCCACTTCACACATGCTGTTCCTTCTGCCTGGAACATCCCTCTCTCCCCACTCTCATTCTTTGGGTCCTCTTTGGTAAGCCTTCCACAGAGGTGCCTCAATGGGCTGGATGCCCTAGCTATGAGCTCCCCTAACATGCTGCTCCTCCCTGAGCACACCCTTTCACTCTTCACTATATTTGATCATTTAAAGTCTGTTGATCCACACAGGTGGGACACTGGCTCACTTGCTGTTGTGTCTTGGGACTATCACGGTGCCTGCCACACAGGAAGCTCCATATGAAACAAGCCCTCAGGTAAGAGGGGTTTTCAGAGAGGGACAAACACCATTCCCTGGCCTAGGGCACTGCAAATCTGCTGGCAAGAAGGGCTCCAATTCTGGGGTTCTTCCGTGTTTGGAGCTCCAGGAGTTTTCCCTCTGTAGAAGATGCTTTTGGTGCCCCATGTTTTGGTCCTCTTGGCCCCCACTGGATTCCAGCTGTCCCCACAGTGGAGAATCCCTTTGCACACTGCCAGCTTCCCACCTCAAGAGCCTGATTCACTCTCTACTTTCTTGCCTGCTCTGCAGGGAGGCACAGGGGAAGTTAATACCTTTGGTGACAACCCTCAGCCCAAAGGGGACAAAAGTCAGTGGATAAATGCTCAGTCACCATCCTTCGGAGGGACAATTCTCAGAGGCATGGAAATGAGCCTCTTTTCTATAAAATAGATGATTCTTGTCACCCCGTAAAATGTCTTTACCTGATAATCCTTCTGAAGTGAGATTCTAAATTCTGTCCTGCTTAGATATATTTTTAATTTGGCATTTATTACTATTGAAAAGACACACACACACATATAATACATGCATTTATAAGCACAGTGAAAAACCCAAATAATGTTAAGAAAATCAAACAAAATGTGAACATCTTTTCCCCTCCCCAGAGGGAGCCACAGTCAACAATTTGGATATACATCTTCCCAGGCCTGTTTCTTTTCTTTGCATTAAGACATGCACATCTGTCATGATATCCACAGACCTGATGGCCTAAAACAACAGAAATGTGTTCCCTATCAGTTTCACTGAGCAAAATCAAGGTAACAGCTCCCTGCGGAGGCTGTAGGGGAGAATATTCCAGCTCTGGTGGCTGCTGGCATTCCTTGGCTTGAGGCTCCATCACTCCAATCTGTGGTCACTGCGCCTTTTTTTTTTTTTAACTGTTTAGGGTAGGGAATTTTATGATTTTTAAATTTATTTTTTAAGGTTTTATTTATTTATTTGAGAGAGAGACAGAGCACAAGTGGTGGGAGGGGCAGAGGGAGAAGCAGACGCCCCACTGAGCAGGGAGCCCGATGTGGGGGTCCATCCCAGGACCTTGGGATCATGACCTGGGCCGAAGGCCGATGCTTAACCAACTGAGCCACCCAGGCGCCCCAATGCCTCCTCCTTTTCTGTGTGCATCAGAACTCTCCTTGCCTCCCTCTTACAAGGACACATGTGACAGCATTTAGGGCTCACTTGGATAATGCAGGGTAAGCTCCCCATCTCAAGATCCTTAACTTAGATATGCAAAGACCATTTTTTCCAGATAAGGTAACATTCACAGGTTCCAGGGATTAAGATATGGATGTCTTTGGGGGGGTTATTTTTTCATCTACTATACATGGTAATTACTTTCAGCATAAAAGAGAGGGCCATTCCACAACCTGCTTGTTGAACATAATAAGATGTCCTGAAGCTTCTTCTGTATCTGACTACATAGTTATTTAATTGCTGCTTAATAGTTCACAGTGGGAGTATTCCATAATTTCTTCAACATTCCTCTACAGGGAGAATATTTCGATCATTCCCAATTTTTATTATAGCAAACAGCGCTGCACTGAACACACAGCACGTGCAGCTCTGGGGAAAGCTGTGAGGATTTCTATACAGGAGACATTGAGAGATGAAGTCGTTGGGTCCCACTCCTTACTGATACTAACATTTCATCAGATATCAGTTATTATCTCACTTAATCCTTACGCATATGAGGGAAATGGGAATGATTTCATTTCTATTTTACAGCTGAGAAAACTGAAAGGTCCAGAGTGCTAACATTTGCCCAGTGTCCCACAGCTGGCAAGAATACCAATATTTTGAATTAAAGCTAAAAGGAGAAATGGCCATAGAAAAAGAAATCTGTTTGGTTTTTTTTTTCCTTCTAAAAAGAGAAATATGTTTTCATGTTGGATTCATAATCTGTATTCTCACTTTTGGATACCACTAGGGAAAAATAAATCATCTTTTTAAAAATGTTTGAAGAAGACAGACTGTTTTGATCCTCTTCTTGACCTTACTTGGCTCCAGACAACCTGGAGAAAGTTGGCAATTGTGCAGTTGTGCAGAAAGGTTCAAAATGGCCATGAGCAGATGTCCCCCCAGGGCCACCCAAGTAAAGCTTTGAGAAAAGAAAAGCAGCTTTGATCAAACTGAGAAAACATCCTCCAAAGAGAAATATTCAGCTGAAAAACAAAGAGGACATTAGAGAGGGGGGAAGGGGAACGATGCATGATATACTAGAAAGTTTGCTAGTGGGACCCAACAGACTCCATCACCACACACTTGCCAGCTGAACCCGCCCCCAATTGCCCCATCCAACACACACACACACACACACACTCACTCTCTCTCTCTTTTCTGCCCTGCAATGATGCTGGCAGGCAGCAAAGAGGAGCAGTGTGACCTTCACTGCCTATTTCTACAGCTGCTCCATTTCTCCTGCCCTCCTCTAACCCCCACCACCCACCCTTTCTTCAAGACTCCCTTCTTCCCCTTAATTCCTCAGAGAAGATGCCTTCTGGCCTGCCAGTCACATCCACCCACAGCTGCAGAGGAAGAGGGCCGAAAAGGGGGGCAGCTAGAAAAAAAGGGGATTTGGGGAAAACACAGCTGAGTTCTAGATGAGCTTCTGCCCTTTTGAGCTGTGTGACAATGGGCAAGTTACACAACCTCTCTGGCCCATTTCCTCAGACATAAAATGGGGGAGAATGAGATAATTCCTCCCCCCAAGGATTGCCACGAGAAGTAAACGAGTCAAAATATGTAAAGGGGCCACCACATGGTTTGGTACATTTAAATGAGTAGTGGGATCCATGTTTCTGCCTCCTCTTTCTGAACTCCCTTTACCTTTCTGGGATCTGAAAAATACCCACCCCTTTTTTTGCATTTGGCATATTGTAATGTCAGAGTAAAAAATGGGATATTTGGGAGCACAGCTCAAGGTAGAGGCAGAATGATAAACTCTTTCATCATAAAACTACAAGGGTAAGCTAAGAGGAGGCCACCTTGCAGTGGGAAAGGTCTTGTCCTACAGAAGTTCCACCCAAAGGTATCGAGAATGAAACAGGAAGGAATTGCTCAGCTTAAAAGCATGTTGGAAGGTGAAGAGAGAGAGGGTAAGAGCCAGAAAGGAAATATGCGGACGGACTGAAGGAAAAGACTGAGATTTTGACAAGATTGGGGTTTGGGTTCCCTAGCAACTGTGGGAAGGAAAGCCAAGAGAGTTGAAAAGAGCCCAGCCCACTGAGAACCTGGGGACCTGTGCTGGGCTGGGGACAGGAGCCACCACCAAACTCCCTATCATTGCCCCCATAGAGTGTGGGAGACCGCTCTTCAACATGAAGCGAAGGACAGTGTCATTGGTGGTAGTACTTGTTGACTAGTCTTCCTTCTTCCTCACCTTGCCATGGTTTCACTAAAGCTAGAGGATACCTCCCCACCCACACTGTCTTTGACCTTGGCCACTTGACTTACTTTTGCCAATGGAATGTTAGTGAACATCACATATGCCACATCCTACTAGAGGCTTTGAATGCGCTTGTATGGTTTGACCTGCCTCCTTGCAAACTTGTCCTCCACCACGAGGAGCGTATGCCCCAGGTGAGGCGCCTGGAAGGGACCT
This sequence comes from Ailuropoda melanoleuca, assembly GCF_002007445.2. Lineage (NCBI taxonomy): Eukaryota > Metazoa > Chordata > Mammalia > Carnivora > Ursidae > Ailuropoda > Ailuropoda melanoleuca. Next base: position 33,061,605 of record NC_048223.1, read on the forward strand.
GAATCCAATCTCCAGCCTGCAACCAAACCAGCCACCCGCACTGGGCCTGGCCCACACATCCACACAGGTGTATATTGTAAGCCATTGAGACTGGGAGGTTGTTTATCATGTGGCATTATCACAGCAGAGCTTAACTAATACAGATCCTTTGGTGGCTTCTGTTGGGCTCAGTGTGTGCCCTTGGTCAGATAACAGTAAGGCAGTTTAGTAATGAAACACAGTGCCCTTCCCTTGACTAATAAGGGCATAGTGCTGTCACTACAGATGGGCTCAGGCTATGATGATGGAGATCATAATAGTGTACCCTGATCACAAACATATCCCATGAACAAGTTACTTTCATAAGATGGGCAGAGACATCGAGGGAGACTTCTGTTAAATGGAAACCAGAGAGGTCTTTTGAGAAGGACTTTTTTTGAAGAATTCCAACACAAATCTGGTGGCCTTTGCACCAAGAAAATTTCAGAAACAAGGACACTTGGAGGAAAGGACTCCATTACAGTTTGTATTGTAACAGCCAGCAGGAGACTCTTTTTTCATTTCTAAAGGGTCACAGGGAAAGGAATGCTCGTCTACTTTGGGAAAATCCAGTCAGGATTGACTTTTGGGCCCTAGCTCTCCCTTCCCCAGACCACTTCCCAGAATGCCCTGCTCTGGACCCTGACATCCCCCGCGCTTAACAGCTATGATTCCCACTGGCTGCTGCATAGGAACCAAGCGGCAGAGACAGAAGCAAAGCCATCTTTTCTCAACAACCAGGTGTCAGAAAAAGGTGACAAAACCCTGGACCTCCACTAAACTGCCATGGATGATGGGATAACATGCTGGGCAGGGGAGGTGGAGAGAAGACAGAGGTCACAGGTTCCTCTCCCTATCAAAACACATAAAATTCCAAAGCATTTGTAAATTGTTTCTTGGTGGGAGTTTTCTCTGTAGGAGAATGGGCAGAGGGAAGCCATTTGGGGTGTGTGTGTGTGTGTGTGTGTGTGTGTGTGTGTGTAATAAAACTCATGTTTGGGCTTGGTTCTGAAGTCATCATTAAAGGTATCAGAGGCCCTTCCATTCTGTCCCCCAAACTCTGCTCTCTTTTAAACTGAACAATCCCACTGGCTGATCACAGATTCATCACTACTCAGACTCTGAGTGAGACTGGCAGAGATTTTGAACTTGGAGTTTCTGTTCCATTTTTTAAAGATCAGTTAAATAATTTTCATAACAAAACCATGACTAGAGTGAAAGGGAATACATAAGCATATTTTCAGAGGGCTGGATTAAAACCACATGTCAGTCCTCTGAGTAACACTGCATGCTAGACCTGGTCAAACTCTGCTTTCCTCGGCTGAACCCTGAGTCAGGCTCCAGGCAGGGGAAATTGATCTGACATATGCTGGTGGGCAAAGGCGACAGGCACAGCCCGTTAGAACTTCCAGGCACACAGCGCCCCTCTCCCAGTAAGATCTGCTGGATCCTGGGAGGTTGGAGTTGTCTGTTCCACTGTGGGCAGAATCCCAGGCTGCCTGTCTTCTAAGCCACCACCTAGCCAGGCCCCCTTGCTCAGCTTCATTGGAAAGCTGGGATTTTTCCTTCCACATCAGCAACTTCAAGACAAGAAGGACTTTTGCTGGTGTAATTTCTAGCCCAGACAATTTCCAGGAAAAAGAAAAACACACACACACAATAGCTAACGATAACTAACACTTATTCAGTGTTCACTATGTACCTGGGACTGTTTGAAGAAATTTACTTCTCTTAACTCATTTATCTATATGCCAGTCTTGTAAGATAGGTATTAGTATTATTACTAAATTTTACAGGTAAGGGAAACAAGGCATAGAGAACGCTAGCAAGGGCAGCACCAAGACATGAACCCAGACAGTCTGGCTCCAGAGCCAGTGACCTAATCGCTGTGCCACCCTTGGAAGGGGCTGCCACCCAAAGCCCCTGCTCCAGCCCTGATTGCAAAAGACTGCTCTTGGGTCTCAGGGATAGGCCCTGCCTTCAAAGGAGGCCTACCTCTTTGGGACTGGTCAGTTCATCTGGAAAATGAAGGTTGCATGAGATCGAGGGTAGGTGGCAGCCTTTTTGCAATGGGGAAAACTGAGGGAAAATAAAAACATTTTTGGGCTTCATTTATTTTTCTTTCAAAATGAAAATAACTGTTTTCTCTCATGTTCTACTTCATTAAATAAAAGAATAACAATGAGAGAATGCTGCCACTTGGCCCACTCAAATCTGGGCATACTTGAGAGGTAACTTGAGAAGCAATTTCTTATGATCTGTTATCTTCAAATTAGGCCTAGGGCTTGATCTCAAAACCAGACAGGTGCTATGCCTCCTGCTCCTTCTAGAACCAGATGGTACCCAAGTTCCTTTCAGCTCAAGCATTCTTAAGAGGGCAGCCAGGAATATACTTGCAGTGAGCAAAGCATAAGGTATAAACTTGTTGAATCACAATGTTGTACACCTGAAACTAATGTGACATTGTGTGTCAACTATACTTCAAGTAAAAAAATAAAAGACTCCAGCCAGGAAATTGAACATACCTGACTTAAGAGATGGATACAGTAGATCCCTATTAAAAATAGCCACTTACCAAGCCCATGCCATGTGCATGCAGTCTCAAAACCCCACAAGGTATGTACTACTATGACGATTTCTACAATTACAGAAACTGTACAGCATTGTATAGAGGGATTTAGAGAAGTACCTTACTCAAGATCGCAAAGCTGGTCAGTGGCAGGCAGGATTTGAAATTGTTCCAAAAGCCCATGTACTTTCTCACTCTATCACAGAATGTTGAAGGAAGCCTTGGGAGACAGAGGTGAGTTTAGGGAAGGGCTAAAGATGGCAAAGGAACCCAGGATTTTGCTGCCCCTTTCAACAACTTCCTATGGCTTCACATGGTCTTTACTTACTGCAATTCGGTGGGTGGTATGTCCAAGAAGCCAGTTTAGTCTTGTAAATGGTGGTCTACACATTGGGTTCTTAAGGATGGAGAAAAGTCCTTCTTGAAAATGAAAATCTCTTTTCATTTCCTCCCCACCCCTCCTTAACCTGCCCAAGTAAACGCCCTCCTTGGCACATTTGAAGGAGAGTATTCTATAAGTATTGGCCTTGGGGGGTATATGGCAGAGATGAGGACTGAAGGTTCATGGCCAGGGGTCATTTGAAGTTCTCCTGAGGCTCAGATTTGACTCTCATTTATCCCAAGCAAATGATTCCATGAATGTCTGGCCAGATTCTGCTGCTTAGCTTCCATAGCATAACTTCAGGGATGTGGTTGAATAAATGGCAATAGCTAATGCTTGGGATGGGAATGAAGACCAAAGACGTCTTAAAAAGTGATGGTTCTCAGTCTAGGAAAAGAACTGAAAAGGGGAGAAGAGCTCCAGAAAATAGAAGTTTTAAAAACAATAAAGAGAAGAATGTTAAATCTACAGACAGCAGACATTTCTCCTCAGTGAAGACATGCTAAGTCCTAAAAGCTGTCTTGGCAAGTCCAAGAAAAAAGGCCCCCATCACTCATTCTTCTACCCTCAAACACCTCAAGCCTGCCAAAACTTCTTCCAGCCATGAGGCGGGCAGGAAAACAACAGATTCAGAATCCAGGCTCCCAGAGGTCAGGTAAATGCCACCAAAGCAACGGCCACTTAGTAGATCCTCAAAAATGCATGAATGAATGAGTGAATTGCATATATTCAAAAGAGTAACTAACACAGTGATGGGAGTCAATTTACACTAGGAGGGAAAATTACCGTCTTTGGACCAGTAGTCTCAAAATCTTTTGATGACATACACTTATTAGTAAATATTTTGAGCACATCCCTCTAATACTTACAGATCATCTTTCCCAATATTTACAAGTTATCGTAAATGAATATGTTCCTTATAAAGCATGAACAAGAAATGAAAAGTCAGAAAAGGACTGGGTAAAACAAATGCAAACAGAGGTTCTAGGGGTGACTGGGTGGCTCAATCCGTTAAACGTCTGCCTTCAGCTCAGGTCATGATCCTGGAGTCCCAGGATCCAGCCCCACATCTGGCTGCCCACTCAACAGGGAGTCTGCTTCTCCCTCTGACCCTCCCCCCCTCTTGTGCTCTCTCTCACTCTCTCTCTCTCAAATAAATAAAACTTTAAAAAAACGTTATAGTATTTTTTATACTGTAACCCAGTGGATTGTCTAGTGTACCTCTGAGGCCAGTGAGCCCTGCTTTGGAGACCTTTAACCTAGAAACAGTCTGCTTCTTGATACACAAAATGAGTCTGGCAAGGAGTAATCTGAGTTTGACTGTGCTCCTCTGTTATTTTTAAAAAATGCATTGTGGATAGCACAATGTGCTGAAGATGATTTGAAGGGGACAGGAGACCGAATACCATAAATATTTTCTTGTGTAAATTAGGAGAATCATCAATATTGAGGTCAACAATCTAGAGACTCTTCTCAGAAACAAATGAATCAGATAGAGTCCAGGTACATTTGAATGAGAAAATCAGAGTCTAACGAACACCTATAGTCCCCAAATGTTCAGAAACAAAAATCAGAACAAAGGTCAGGAAACAAGAAATGGGGAATTGTTGAGCTTGACTATTAAGAATAAAAGAACTGAAGAATGCGGTTCTGCTCTGAGCCAGTGTTTATCTAACTCAGCACTGACTAATAAGAATATAATGCTAACCACATGCAAAATTTTAAATTTTCTAGTAGCCACATTTTAAAAAGAGGGAAAAGCTAGGCGACATGGACTTTAACAATATTTTTTTATTTAGCCAAATATATCCACAATAGTAACATTTCAACATGTCATTAATATAAAAATTATTGAGATATTTTACATTTTTTGTAATAAGTCTTTGAAATCCAATGTGTATTTCACACATACAGCACATCACAGCTCAGACCAGCCACGTTTCAGTATGTGGCTGGTGGCTACTATCCTGAATGGCTCGGATCTAAACTGAGGCATAGATTCTTGGAACCTCAGGAGTCCACAGTGTTTGAGAAATGCTATACGAAAGGATAAATGGCACCAGATCACTTAGATCAATACAACTGTAAATACAAACAAAGGCAAGCATAGCAGTGATAGTATAGCGTAGCTCCAATTTACAGGAAGGTTAGACTCTAACAGAGCAAATTAGGCAAAAATTAAGTCTTGATCAAAATTACCCTTGAAAGTCCCTTAAGAAGGAAACTAATACACATCAGTTTTCCCTCCAACCTTAGAACAGATGTCGTATTTTGTGTCAAGTTGGAAAATTCTTCTAGCACACTCAGCCTCTGAAACTATCAGTCTTGAGAAACACATCAGACCATCTAACAAGGGATTTGGGGAGAGGAAGGTTTGAACACAGACCTACCTAGCTCTGTTAACATTTAGAAGGAGATTAGCAATAATTAACACCAGAGTTCTAATCAGCGAAGTTTCTAGTAGTAAAAAGAACCCAAAAGGGAAAGGAGGATGTGTGTAATGAGAGAAAAGGAGGTCAGGGAGCTGCGTCAAGTGCAGCAGGAAACGCAATTCGGGTGGGAAAGAAGGTGCGTGAGGGGAGAGGGAGCAGGCCTGATCCCTGGGGCCTGCAGGGTAAGGGAAGAAGTGAGTCAAGGATCCAATGAGCAGAAAGTCTCCCTAGCTCTCAGAAATTCTTTCTCCAAAGCGAGTTTGATTGCCCTCTCTTCATCACGCAAAAATTTTAAAGTACATGTATTGTTGCCCCAGAGGTGTCCAATGCCAGTGCTCTAATTATATCCCCAGAAGCTCACCTGCCCCCACCTTCACCCCTACCTTCTTCACCTCCTCTAATTCCTCACTGAGGCTTTTGGCAAAATTAGGTATTCCTGGAAGTAGCAGCTATAGCCCCCCACCTTGAATCTCAGTTCTTCATTTTTGAAAGGGATCAAGTCAATCAACATTTCCCCAGCTGCGATTCCGTGTTCATGAGTAAATAAGCAAGCACTGCATCCCTGTCCACATACTTGGTAAGGGCTCTCTGAGCCCTCTGAGCACAGAGCAATATTTCATAACATCTGGCTCCTTCTCCTCTGTTCTGGCCTCCTGCCCTGGTCTGGCTGGGCCAAACCCATTTCAGGCGGGATGTGACCACATGCTGTTTGGATTAAATTGCATTGAGTGTTAGAAGGAATGATCCCTTATCCTGGACTATGTATCACCAAGTTCCACCAAGAAAAGAAGCTGGAAAGGTTCTGCTCCTCTCCTGTGTCATGAAGTGCAACTTCTTTCTGCATATGACCCAGGGCAGGCTTTCTGGACTAGTCCCACAATGTCAGCAATCTAGTTAGACAGAGTTCTGCCAAGGTGAAGATCTGGTGCTGGGTGTTCCCAAATCTGGAATGATGTATCTAGCACAGGGGAGGGGCAGGGGTGAAAAGGGAGAACAAGAGCCAAGGAGAGAATTCACCCAGGCAGGAAAATGTGAACTAAACTCCGTTTGCCTCCTGGGATAGGCATCCAATGAGTACCTCTCGGGGTGCACTGTGGTGCTGTGGGGTCCAAAAGAATGAAAATCTCCCTGTCTTCAAGAAAACGTAAAAAAAGAAAATGTAAAAAAAGGCAAAACTAGGAAGTATAAGAAAATAGTCTTCACTGTCCTCTATGCCCCATCTTGCCCCCCGCCGTATAACTGAAACTAAATTGTCCATGACCCCAGCTACTTGTTGGACGATGATGTGGTTAATCTCATGGGAGGAGCAGCATAAAACAACACAGAAGGAAGAGTAGAATTTACAAACTATTAATGGGCTTTCCTATTTGCACTCCCGAGAACCTGGGATAAGCTGAAGCTTACCCACCTACCTGGGAGTGTTACAGATGAATGTTACAAAAGAGACGCAGTGGGTTAGACCAATGTTCACCTTCTGACATGCAAAACAGAATTATGGAAATTCATGAACTTGTATGCATAGCTGCTGTCTTTTTTTTTTTTAATTTTTTAAATTATATTATGTTAGTCACCATACAGTACATCCCCGGTTTCTGATGTAAAGTTCGATGATTCATTAGTTGCATATAACACCCAGTGCACCATGCATAGCTGCTGTCTTGAGAGAGTTCCCAGACTCCTTCCTCTCTCTCTTTCTTTAGCATCAAGGGCCAAGCCTGGAGAATCTAGCTGATTTGGCCCAGTTTGATACCCCTGGTTTATGCGAGCTCTAAGTTCCTCCCACTTCTGAGATTCTGCAGCTCCCTGTATTTCCACAGACCCAAAAAGGAACTTATCGAAGAGCCGTAAACCTAACTCTGGATGTGGTAGAACACAGCAGTTATTTGTTAGTTAATTAATAGCTACTGATTTGCCTTGTTTCACTAGATGGGAGTGGAGAAGCATTTGAAGGTCACATTGGTCTCACTCAACCCTTAGGAGCACACAGCCCTAGCCTGACCTCACGTGACTAGGTTAGCTGATGATGGCCAGTAACTCAGGTCCTCAAAGCGGAGGCTGAATGACTCCTGCGGTAAACTGATTAATGGCCTCCGAAGATATCCAGGACCTAATCCCTCAAAGCTGTGAAATCTATGTGGAAAGGGGACTTTGCGGATGTGATTAAGTCAAGGATCCTGAGATGGGGAGGTTATCCTGGATCACTTGGTGGGCCCTAAATATAACAGCAAGTGTCTTTATAAGAGGGAGACAGAGGGAGATCTCACTACAGAAGAGGAGAAGGTGAACTGATGAGGGAAGCAGATTGGAGCGATGCTATTTGAAGTTAGAGGAAGGGACCACAAGCCAAAAAAGCAGTGGCTACTAGAAGCTGGAAAAGGGTTCTCCTAGAGCCTCCAGAAGGAAGCAGCCCTGCTGGCACCTTGACTTTAGCACAGTGAGACTGACTTCAGACTTCTGACCAGAACCGTAAGAGAACAAATTGGTGTTTTAAGCCAGCAAGTTTGCAATAAGTTGTGACAGCAGCAAGAGGAAACTAGTACAACCCTACCCTGGCTGCTGCAGAGATCGGCCGCATGGCCTCCTTTTAGATGTCTTCCCACTGCAGAAGTCCTTGGGCAGCAAGGGTTCTAAGAAGGCCATGTCCAGCACGTCCACCTTGGGAATCTGAGTGTGTGTGTCAGGGGTGGGGGGGCAGTCAGTGGAGGCAGCCTGGAAGACTCAAAGGATCACCTCCCCCCCTGAACCCTACCCCCGCTGGAACAGTAGGGAGGCAGCCTTGGGGCTGACAGCTGGTCTAGTCAGGGGCTCCTGAGCACCTTCACCCTGGAGTTGGCAGGCTGTGGAGGGCACTGGCCCATGGAGGAGCACCAGCGCTCAGCAGCTCAGTCCAGAATGCAGAACACATGTTGGCAGGGTGGCGCAGTGGTTTGAAAATGCAACAACAGGCACATTGCCTCCAAAACTGGCCTCACTCCTAGGAAAATGAACCAAGCTCAAGAAGTGGGAGCAGCTCTATTAAAATGAGAGGGGAAAAGATACAGACGTAGTGCAGAGAAGGGCCATATGCACCCCAATGTTCATAGCAGCATTGTCCACAATAGCTAAACTGTGGAAGGAGCCAAGCTGCCCTTCAACAGGTGACTGGATTAAGAAGATGTGGTCCATATATACAATGGAGTATTACTCAGCCATCAGAAAGAACAATTACCCAACATTTGCAGCAATGTGGATGGGACTGGAGGAGATTATGCTAAGTGAAATAAGTCAAGCAGAGAAAGACAATTATCATGTGGTTTCACTCATTTGTGGAACATAAGGAATAGCAGGGAGATTGGTAGGAGAAGTAAGGGAAGAATGACAGTGGGGGGTAAACAGAAGGGGGAATGAACCACGTGAGACTATGGACTCTGGGAAACAAACTGAGGGTTTCAGAGGGGTGGGGGGTGGAGGATTGGGCTTGCCTGGTGATGGGTGTTAAGGAGGGCACGTATTGCATGGAGCACTGGGTGTCATACGCAAACAACGAATCATGGAACACTACATCAAAAACTAAGGATGTACTGTGTAGTGACTAACATAGCATAATAAAAAATTTAAAAAAATAAAATGAGGGGGGAGTTCAGTCAGATTGTCACCTTGCGGGTTGAAACACATTAGCAGTGTCTGGGTCACTATCAGATTTTTTTTTTTTTTTAGGTAAAGGAAAGGAATAAAAGAGAAAAGAGAAGAGAGAAAGAAAACAGAGTTACTGTACCTCATAGGGGTAAGTATGATTTCATGAAATCTTTGAGTTACATGCACATACATATATTGAGTCACAATATAAAATGTATTGCTAAGCACATCAGTAAAAGAAAGTTTGAAAACCAGTGGGTTAAGTGACATAGTTGTGGCAGTCAGGACCTGATAAGAAACCAGAGGTTTTTCCCTGACTGTGCATCCTAAGAAAGCTGACAGAAGAGTCCTCTCCCCACAGCTCCAGGCATCATCAATGGCCACAGAGACCAAATCAGTGCCAGCCATGGCCAGATTGCTGGTATCAGGTAAACTCGCACCAGCACTCCCCAGGTTAGCACAAAGGTCATGGGGAGAGGGTAGTGAACCAGTAGAGAGGAAGAGCTATTAGTAGAAGGGCCACCCTATAGGGCCATGCCCATCACATCAGCCCTCAGGCCCAGCTGGGGGAGATATCCAGGGCAGGCGTCCTAGCTCTTCACTTGTTTCTACAATGGTAGAAATAATGGCACCTTCCTCCTAGAATTGATGCAAGCGTTTACGAGTTAATGTGCATAAAACTCTAAAGAAGTTGCAGGGATATAGCAACTCTTCAAAAGATGGTAGCTGCTGCGGCGCCTGGGTGGCTCAGTCGGTTAAGCATCTGCCTTTGGCTCGGTCATGATCCCAGGATCCTGGGATTGAGCCCTGCGTCAGGCTTCTTGCTGAGCGGGGAGTCTGCTTCTCCCTCTCCCCCTGACTCTCCCCCGGGCTTTTGCTCTCTCTCTCTCTCTCAAATAAATAAAATCTTAAAAAAAAAAAAAGCCGGTATCTGCCATTACTGTTATCCTATGAAGAGTGAACTACAACAAAGGACAAACTGGGCTGAGGAGCTGTCTGTAGGGCCAACCCCTAGATGCCGTGTACCAGCTATTACTCCTTTCAGGAGGACTGGTTCTGAGCATGACTGCCCTGCTGCCCCTGCCCCTCCCCACCCCCACTCCGACCTCTTCTCCTTCAGCCTCCTCTTGTGCTGAGGTTGAGGTCCTCGGGAGAGCGTGCAGCTGGTCCTTCATCCAACCAACCCTTGGGCAGGGACCCCTTAAGTTTTGAGTTCTTCCAGATACTCCTTCTACAGAATTTTGCTCACAGCTGGCATCCTCCCATACAGATGAACAACCAGGAGATGACCAGAACCACTTAAAGGACTGCAGAAGTGGTCAATAACAGCACGTAGTTCAGCACAGAGGCTCTGGGGTCAGACTACCTGGGTTCAAATCCCAGCAATACCATCTACTTGCTGTATATGACCCTGGGCAACTTATTTACCTTCTTTGCTTCTCACCAAATCCTGACTCCCACAGCAATGTTATTTAACCACTGGCCTTCAAACTTCCTCTTTACCAATATGCACAGGAATGCATTTGACATTGTGACTCGTGTGTGTGTGTGTGTGTGTGTGTGTGTGTGTGTGTGTGTGTGTAGCTGGAGTTAAAGTTTCATGAAATGATACCCTTAACAGATGGAATGATTCATGTTTTCTCTCTCCCTTCTCTTTCCTTCTCTTCCTTTCCCTTCTCTTAAAAAAAAATAATCCGGTAGTGACCCAGTAATATGGAATGTGCCTCAATTTCCTCACCTGTAAATTGGGGGAAATAGACATACCTACCTATAGTGGGGTGCTCTTTGTGCCCCACCCATATCTCCTCCCACAAGCTGCTTTGGCTCTCCACCTTCAGGCTGGCTTTGATACTGGAGTATGCCTGCTGAGAAGTTAATACCCTCAGCATCAACCCTTGACCCCTGACAGACAGGAACTGGTGGGTACAGGTTCCATCTGCTTTACCCCTCAGGTAGGTCAATTCTGAGGCATGTTCTGCATAGTCCCCCTGAAGTCCCCAGCAGGAATGAGCTCCAGCCCACAGTGGAAAAGCTGCTCCTTCATGCACCCTGCGTCAGCTGCATTCCTGGGCTCACTTTCTATTCCACCAACCCTGCCCCAGCCCCTCCCACTGCTGTCTTATAGTGACATCTTCCAAAAAAATTACTCACACTGGAATCCTTGTCTCAGGGTCTGCTTTTGGGAAAAGCCAACCTAAGACACAGCCTTATAAGGCAGTTAGGCCAATTAAATGAGACAACTGTCAAATGTTCACAAAGATTCCAGTCTCCTAGAAGATGCTCAATAAATGTCAGCTAGGAGGAGACTTCCCTAGGTAGTGTCATGTGAGGCTCAGCTGGAGAGGGAAGAGTCTGCACAGTCAGAAAAGCTTGAGGGAGGTATTTTTTGGAAAAGAATGTGTTGTTTTTCAATCTGAAGATTCCCCCATCTCTGAAGATCACACACAAAACTACCTTCCTGTGATTCTCCCAAGGGGAATTGCAGGTGTCACCCAAGGTGTGGGTCTCCGAGGGTGGAGGGTGGGCAGGAAGGAAAATTTCTGTGCCTCCCGCCCCAAGCAAGGAACCCCAGCTCGTGGAGTTGCCCATCACAGGGGCCCTCAGCCCTGCCCCACAGGGGACAGGATTCTAGCCCAAGTTCCAACCTCAGCTCCAACTCACTGCTCAGCAAACAAAGGGAGCGTGGAACGTGTGGGATCTACACAGGGTTCCAGCACATGTAGCCATCGGGTTTCTGCTCCAGGGACAGAGTGACCTCTCTGTCATCAGCAAGACAAACCATCTCTCAGGGTTTGCACACCTCGTCCAGGGAGGCCACAAGTGCCCCAGCTCAGTATGGATGGCCACAGTCCACAGGCATAGGCTAAGTAAGGGACTGAGCACCCCACATCCAAATGGCCCCTGAGAGCCCCATGCAGCCCCTGACTACAGACCAGCCTCCAAGACAAATCTGCTCACCAGAACCCTTCTCTAGTCCCCAAGCTGTTTGACACGCTTCTTCTCTGGGCCAGAGAGAGGCAGCCCCTTGCGAGGCTTGCCTACCATCACTAGCCCATTAGTAACACATGGGCTCAGAGTCAGGCTGCCTGGATGTTGAGTCCAGCTCCACTGTGTCTTTGCTGTGTGAACTTGGGCCTCAATTTCCTCATCTGTACAATGGCAAGAAAGAATAGTACCTCGATCCCTCCTACATTGTTGGTGGGAATGCAAGTTGGTACAGCCACTCCGGAAAACAGTGTGGAGGTCCCTTAAAAAGTTAAAAATTGAGCTATCCTATGATCCAGCCATTGCACTACTGGGTGTTTACCCCAAAGATACAGACATAGTGAAGAGAAGCCATATGCACCCCAGTGTTCATAGCAGCAATATCCACAATAGCTAAATCGTGGAAGGAGCCGAGATGCCCTTCAACAGATGACTGGATTAAGAAGTTGAGGTCCATATATACAATGGAATATTACTCAGCTATCAGAAAGAACGAATTCTCAACATTTGCTGCAACATAGAAGGCACTGGAGGAGATAATGCTAAGTGAAATAAGCAGAGAAAGACAACTATCATATGATTTCTCTCTTCTATGGAACATAAGAACTAGGATGATCGGTAGGGGAAGAAAGGGATAAAGAAAGGGGGGGTAATCAGAAGGGGGAATGAACCATGAGAGACTATGGACTATGAGAAACAAACTGGGGGCCTCAGAGCGGAGGGCGGTGGGGGAATGGGATAGACTGGTGATGGGTAGTAAGGAGGGCACGTATTGCATGGTGCACTGGGTGTTATACGCAACTAATGAATCATTGAGCTTTACATCGGAAGCCGGAGATGTACTGTATGGTGACTAACATAATATAATAAAAAATCATTAAAAAAAAGAAGAGTACCTCCTTCATAAGGTGGAGTATTCATCGCCTCATTTAGCAGATATTCCTGGGCCAAGCACTCACCCCTCCAGACAGAAGAGATACACCAGGAACAAAACAGACAAAAGTCACTACCCTTGTGATGGTGACATTCTGGTGGGAAAAGAATGTGACTTGTCATTCATAAAAACAAGAACACTCCACTAAGGACTGCAAGAGTTACATGCGCTGTCGTAGGTAAAGCATTCAAAACAGAGCCTGACATATAGTTACGTTCAATGAGCATCAGTATGCCTACTATTTTTCTAGCAACACCCATGGGATTACCTCCATGGTAGGACTCCTGGAATCTGCTTTGAGAATGCATGCCCTTTAGGTGGGCATGTGAACCCTCTTCCTGCTCTTGAGATGGGAGGGAGTTAAACATATGTCCTTTCTCTCTCCCTCCCTGCTTGCTGGTTGTGCTGCTGCCGTGTCTACATTGATTATACGTTGGGGCTTTTGCAGCCCTTCTGGCCCCAGGAGCCCTCTCTATATCCATAACTGAATTACCATTTTGTTCCAGCTCACAAGAGCTCCAGTGTGGGAACGCCGCAGGCCAGATGGAATTTTGGAGACCCTGTCATTTGTTGGAAATTTTCTCTGGCTGCCCTTGTATTAACAGCCATATATTTTGCTCTCAGGCCCAGGAGTGGGGCTGGAGTGGGAAAGGAGTAGGGACTGCTGCTTAAAAAATACAACAAGTTTTTCTCTGGGCCATTTCATTCCAGCCTTCCAGAGTACTGTACTCCCTGGCTGCTCAGAGAACAAGATACAACCCCAGAAAAGGGCGGGGGGCCGGGGAGCCGGTCTTCCAGACACACTTCTCCCCTCTTCTGACCAAACCCATGACAACTGGGGAAACTGAGCCAATTAAGACATTGAGGGAAGATTCCCCCTCAGTCTTGCCCTAAATCCATGTCAGTTATAGCAGGTTGCATGGACTTCTTTAGGATAAGGCCTAGAGGAGAGTTTGTAAACTGGAAGCATGGGCCAAATCTGGCCTACAGATGTGTTTTGCTTGGCCTGAAATATTTTTAATAAATTCAAGGCAATGTTTAAAAACCAGGATATTTCACATAAAAAATCCAGTTTTCTGGCTTCCTGTAAAAAAAGGAAGCTCTACCCATAGCTTGGGCCCATGTTCTCACATGGCTGGAGTAGAGTATGGCTCTCTCTTAACAACATGCTCTCTCCACTTCATCACAGGCCCCACCACTCCCTATTGTCTCCCAGCGCTGAGGAGGAAAGACATTTGCCTTTGGGATCCCACTAGCATGATTGTTTTTCATAGAAGATAAACACTTCTTTGACCACGCCTCAATAAAACTTGAGAAAACAAAACACAGATTCATTTTTTCCCCCCACTATATCCAGCTTATTCCACTCGCTATGCCAGCAGCCCAGGTTCCATCAACACTTCAGTTTATACTTTTTGATCCAGAGCTGTACCATCCAATATAAGCGCCACTATCCACATGTGACTATTTACATTTAAATTAATTGCAATTTGAAATTTCCATTCCTGACCCACTAGCCACATCTCAAGTACTCAGTAGCCTCCTGTGAGTAGCGGCTGCCATGATGGACAGCACGAAATAGGGTATTTTCATGATCTTGGAAAGTCATATTGGACAGCTCTAGAAAGATTTAAATATAAGATATGGGAGGCTACCCACCAATTAAAACACCTGTTGAGCACGTCCTCTGCATCGACGCTGGGCCCTGTGGGGAAGCTGCTGTCTTCCAGGGGTTCACAAAAAGGCGGAAACCCGTAGACAAAGACAAGAGACAATGGGAAGTGCCCAATATTGCCACAAGGACCCGCTCAAGAGTCCAAGGACATGAGCAGGTCTCTGTTTTCATGATACAAAGAAAATGTTCTGCTTGTCTATCACACTGTGCTCCTGACCCAGTTCCAGCGACACTGCTTTAGGTATCTGGGGCTCAGCCCCACAGTTTTGAGGCTCCTCAAGCAAAATATACAAAGAGAGTCAAGTTGGGCTTAAGAGCCCTCTCTCCCATCAGCACTGGCCTCCCCTATCCCCCCACACCCTGCCCCAACACACCCCACCACCTATCCCTCCTGCCCCCATGCACCACTCCCCAAGGCCGTCCTCTTCCCAGAGCTTCCCAAATCCACAGCCAGCCCACTTCCAGGGCTCCCTGCTCCAGCTCCTTGCCCTTCCCGCTCCTATATCTGAACAGGATACGCCTGGGACCCAGATCCTCAGGACAACACTCTACACAACGAACTGATTTCCAAGGATATTTACTGTTTTAAAAAAGATTGTATTTATTTGTTTGTTTGTTTATTTATTTATTTATTTATTTGGGTAGGTTTAGGAGCAGAGGGAGAGGGACAACTAGACTCTGCACTGAGCACGGAGCCTGACGCGGGGCTCCATCTCACCTGAGATCATGACCTGAGCCGAAATTAAGAGTTGGACACTTGACCGATGGAGCCACCCAGGTGCCCCCAAGGATATTTACTTTTAACAGAAGATTTTCAAAGACTAGATATCAAAATGAAAGGGCTACATCTAAGCTGTGAAAATTCTCGGGCTGATTGGAAAGAGGATCACATTTGTGGTTGGAGGGTCCACCTTGAAGTCCTTCATATTTTTAACTGTGTGCCCTGGCCATGACTCAGCATCAGTGATCTCTAAATTACTGTATTACTGATCTCTAAAACGGGTTCAATGACACCAGCCTTAACAGTTGAAGGATTAAGGATTCAATGAGATAATAGATAAGAAAGCCACAAAGCCCAGTGCAAATACATGTTGTTTTTAGTATTAAGGGGAAATTATATTCTGACACCCAGCATAGTTCCTAGCACACACTAGAAGTTTGTTGAAAACTATTTTTTAAATGATCCTGGAGTAGAGGCTGAGGAAAGACCCTTTAGCAAAGGGGGCTTCTGGCATGCTCTCAAGATCAGATCACACAGGGATGCCTAGGTGGCTCAGTCAGTTAAGCAGCCAGCCGCCTTCAGGTCAGGTCATGATCCCAGGGTCCTGGGATCAAGTCTCACATCAGGCTTCTTACTCAGCAAGAAGCCTGCTTCTCCCTCTGCCTGCTGCTCCGCCTGCTTGTGCACTCCCTCTCTCTGACAAATAAATAAATAAAATCTTAAAAAAAAGAAAGATCAGATTACACAGATGAATACCTACACAGAAGCAGAAGTTCTGGATCTTTTTAGTACCAAAGACTATTCCAGCCACCTGGTGAAGCCATGGATCCTTCTCAGGATGCTTTTTAAAAATGTATAAAAGACACGGGTTCCAAAGACACTTAATTGCGTTGAATACATTGCATTGTGCCGAATATATTGTATACTGAAATACAGTCACGAAAATATCCTAAAAAATAAATTTATGGTATAATAATACATACGCTTCTTTATTAACACATTAAATAATAAAATCTAACAGCACCTCTGATGTCAAATACACTTTCAAAGTAGTAAGGAGTAAAGACAACATTTCAAAGTCTGTGTTTCCACTGTTATGATATAAAATACCTGTGATTCCTGGGGTGCCTGGTGACATAGTTAAGTGTCTTGGTTTTGGCTCAGGTTGTGATCCCAGGGTCATGAAATCGAGGCCCGTGTCAGGTTCCTTGCTCAGCATGGAGCCTGCTTAAGACTCTCTCTCCTTCTCCCCCTGTCGCACCCCACCACCCCAACTCTCTTTCTCTTTAAAATAAATAAATAAATCTTTTTAAAAAAATAAAATGAAATAAAATATCTATGATTCCTGCTGATGACAAAGTCACATGTCCTGCTAACACGACTGTGGCTAGTGCCTACATTCATTAGTAAAGAAACACTGCGTTTCAGTGAGAGATGAGTGAAAATAAAGACGTAACTTTTCTTCAAGCAAGCTGAGGGCTCCCCTGGATTTTACATATGGACTCCAGGTCAAGAACCCTTGAACTCTACCATTTTATTCTGTTTTTTTCTAGTTCACCAGTGTAGGGATAGATCCACATGGTTGACACAACAGAGCCCCTTTATAGCATGTATTCCCCGATTCCAGAACACCTTATGCATAGGAGCTAGGGTCCAAGGCTACCCCAACTCCTGTTCCCCTTGATGCACTGAAGGATGCCACTAACAGTCTTAGAGACTCAGGCCTTGCTGCACCTGCAGCCCTGTCTATTGTCTGGGGGACAGCTCCCATTAATTGAACACTTAGTATATGCTGATGACCACTGTATGAGATGCTTTATGCTCATGATAGCATCGAACACACAGCCTCACAAGGGGACAGTGTTATTATCTTCATGAGGAAACTGAGGCTGAGAGGTTAAAGGTTCAGTGACTCGCCCAAGGTAGTAAGAAGGGTTTGAATTTCGTTCTGATTACAAATCGCCCTTTGAACACTTCATGCTTTGAAACTGTACCAAGTAAGCTATTGTAACAATAGAGTTTAAACCCATTCACCCTGGGAGTGAGTGCCACCGCCGGGGCGATTCGTGCAGGTGAACAAGGAGCCAGGAGCCTTTCCTGATGCTCCACGAGGTGACTAAACAGAGTGGCATTGCCCAGTCAGCCATCCACACCCCCTCCCCAGCGGGAAATGAAGGGATTTTAACTAGTGTTTCAAGAGAGAATGTTCTGAAAAAAAGGACTACAATAGCATCTTTGTAGCTGCAACGGGATCTCTGGAGTGCCAGGAGAAGTGAGGGTAGCTAGGGGAGGAGGGGGAGAGAGAACTCGGTGGCTGACTGTATGAGCTGACTGGGACGGAGGCCTGCAGACAGTGGCCGGGTGTACGGGGAGTGCTCGTGTTGTCCAGGAGGCCACCCCTGCTGCCAGCCAGTCCCTGAGCTGAGGTCCAGTTCCCCCAGGAGGTACACACTGAGCCTCTGTGTGGACAGACAACAGAGCCACTCTGTCCTAGAGAAAGAAGCTTGTGTGTCCTGCCCACCTTCCTCAGAGCACAGGGATGGACATCCAAACGGCCCGTTCACTAGCCAGCCCAGCCTCTAGCCCTCACGCTGCCTGCAGCCGCCACCTCCAATGGGTTCAGACAACCCAGGCAGCACGACCCGGAGCCCCATCCCAGCCTGGGCACAGCTTGGGCCTTTTACTCCTCCCTCCCCCCGCCCCCCACTCCCTTCCTTCCATCTGCGTGGTCATGGGTTATCACATTATCCTTGGGGCTGGAGCTCATGCATCTCCTCTGGGGAAAAGAGTGAAGGGGGTTGTGGGTCCCATACTTTTTGAAATTATGACCCTCTGATAATACAGGTGTGACTGTGTACAGGTCTTGCATTCCCATCTCAAGCCCGGCACCAAGCATTCAGAGGTACTAAAACAGCACAAAGAAGAGACGCATGGCCTCTGCCCTCGGTTTACAGACCACATGGGAAGATGGTCATAGACAACACTGTCCACCCAAGTACTTCCGACGGATTGCAGAAATTAGTGAAGGGGGTATATGCTGCTTGTTTATGTATATGGAGGAGTAGATTCACGTGGGTAATCTCCTTCCAGGAAATGTGGAAAATGAGATATAAGAGACAGAACATCTTGACAATTCGCCAGTGCCTGGTGCACTGGAAGTGACCTCATAGCCTGGTGCAAAACCAGTCTGGACACAGGCAAGGCCAGTCACTGGGTAAGCCAAGTCTGTTCTGCTGCTAATACTCCAGCAGGAGCACGGGGCCGACGCAGGGCATGTGAAGCACAGAGGCAGTGGCAGTGCCGGTGGAAAACAAACATCACTGCTCTGCCAGAGGGCAACACACTGCTGACACCAGCCCAGGACACTGTGCCCGGTACAGCCCCAGAACCCTGTGTCCCCCGAGCGCCATGATCACAGGCTGTGAGGAGCTCCTGCCTGCTTCTTCGCCAGTGCCCGTGAGAGGATGGGGCCCCCACAGGGCCAGTCATTTTTGTCCCTGAGCTTTAGTCCCCTTATCTCTCATCCATACATCTCTGGCTCTGCTCTTCTCTTTTTCTCTCCCTTTCTCTGTCCCCTCTGATGTCTTCCACCCGGCTGATAAGGTTTCTGAAAAAACCCCTACCCAACTTGGCTCCTCTACATGGAACCACGAACCTGCTGCCTGAGCCAAGACGAAAAGATCTGAATTCTCCAAGTGGTTCTGGAAGAGGCTGTTTGCTCATTGCAAGCAAACACCCTCGAAAGCCAAACAAAAACTGCCCACAAGTAAACAGCATGTGACACAGCCCCTTCCTGCAGCCACTTAGCAGAAACCCAAACTAAAGCCCATGGCAGGCAGGGAACTTGGGGGTGGAGACGGAGGAGCCGCACGCCGGCTGGCAGAGAGCACCAGGGGCCACAGGCAAGGTGGCGAGGGTAACATAACCAACGCTGTCCTCATTTAGTATTGCAATTATACCTAACTGATTTTTTATGATAATAAGGGCAAAACCAATGTAGAAGATTACAGGAAAAATGTCCAACACTTCACTGTGGCTCTTAAGAATATAATATAATAATCTATTTTATAGAATTAAAATGATTAGAATCATTTTTAAATAAGTTACTGCTATAGCATGATTCCTTCTCAGTGTGACTAACGGACACCATAAGATAAATAAAAATGAAGATGAAGACAGAGGAGGAAGGCAGACAGAGGTCTCGTGTACCCACATGGCGGAACAAGAAACAAGTCACTCTTGACCTGCCCAGGCTCCCTATCCAAGGTTACCAAGGACTAGAGGTTCTCCTGACCAAATACACCCCCCACCTGCTCCTTCCAGCCAGGCCAGTCTCTACATCCTCATCAGAGCATTTGCCTCACAGGACAGACACACTTCTGGGTGCTTCCCTCTTCCCTGAACCTACCACCTGGCCCGCCCCACATACACACCCACACAGATGGCATCACTAGACTGCATACTCCCCAGCGGCAGGGTCTCTGTTACTTATCTCTGTATTTCCTGCCCTAGCACTATGTCTGGCTTAAAGCAGGTATTTTCTGAATGAATGGATAAACAGCAAGGCGGCAAAGAGAGAGAGAGGGCACTAATACACCCTTATACACAGACTGTGAATTCCCTTTTCAAGGCCTTCTAGATGTGTCACTCAAGAATTCCAAAGCCACTGGGAGTAGACTCAAGCCCTGCCTAAAAGAGAAACATGTTCATTCAGAACCAGTCGAGGCCTGGAGACCAGTGTGCGGCTCCTACTATTTGCTCATCCTCCACTTCCCTCCTCCCTCCCCTTCACTCTTACCACCACTGAATTCACCAGCTGCCATCAAGAAGCACCTTCTGGCTTCCATTCAGTGAGCAGTTCCGGGGCCGCCAGGCTGGGCCCTTGGGAATACAGCCAGATCCTAGGCCACATCCAAGACTATGTGTCTGTATCTGTATGTGTGCGCTGGAGGTGGGGGTCCACACAGGGAAGGGCGGCCTGAGGATTACCCACAAACCACCGTTTCATCATCACTCTTGGGCCAGATGGTCCTTCAGATGCAGACCTGGGTAGCCACATCCAGACAATACAGGGGTGCCACCCCAAACTCCCCAGATGGAAACACTTCCACAGTCACATCAAAAAGGGATGCAAGCAAAGATAACCCAGGTTGCTCCAGCACCTGGACCTCAAGGAAACCTGATGGACTCTGTTTCTAAATTGGTACCTTGGGTGGGGAGGGAGAGCTGGGTCTCCCAGGTCTGTTCTGAGGGGGCTGTCAGCATCTTTGAAGCCCATCTGAAGCACATTTCTTTTACTAGCCCCTGCAAGAGCTAAGGAACTCATTTCTTTGTGAGGCCTATTCCCCACCACCCCAAACTCCCTACCCACCGCTTTTTGAACCAACCTCTCCTTGGGACGGTTAGGGCCAGTAGATTATTTAAAACCCTCTGCTCCATGGCCAGTCCCATGCAGAGCCTGGCTCATGTATGCAGCAGGTCAAGGGGATGCCCGTAAGAAAAAGGGTATCAAATTCCCCCATGGACTCCAAGGGCTGGATATCATGGTTCCCGGTTCTGATTCCAAAACCAGTTGAGCCTCTTCTCTTCAGCGGAGCCTGAGAAACTTGGGCAAGGTGATTGGGTAGAGCACCCCAGCACTAGACCTCAGGGGCCTGTGGCTGAGCGGGGGCTGAATTCTCATCCAGTGTTTAGCAAGGAGGCCCAGAGCACACAAACTGGGCAAACACCTCCTGCAGGCTGGGTATTTCCTGCCTGTGAGAAGAAATATATAAAGGACCAAAAAAACCGTTTTATAATACGATCTGTCTGCATGTGACCCATACTTAGAGGAGAGTCCCAGAAGCCCCCCTTGACTGGTAGTGAATGAAAATGCATCAGTGACTTCCTTACCATTTGTTTTTGGTTCTGACAAACAGCAAACCTATTTGGTGGGTCTTCTGTAAAGCCCCCATTCTTATAACACCTTTGGGACACCGAGTGTTTTCACCTCCATGGTTGCATTTGCTCCTTATAATAATCCATTATTACAACCCCATGTTACAGAGGGTTCCAACACTCAGAGTACTGGAGTGCTTACCCAGAGCCAAGTGGTAGCCTAGTCTGGCACAAACCTCATTCTAATGTCAAACCCTGTGCCTTTCCTTCACCTCTCCAAGCTGTGCCAAATGCCTCCAGTATATAGAGAGGCCACGGTGTCTGTGATGGGACCTACACGCGGCGGGGGGGACTTAGGAGACCTGGGCTCTAACCCGAGAAGGTCACGTCCCTTCTCTGATTTCAGCTCCTTCTGAAGATTCCCCTCCATCTTAACCATCAGGGATTTTAACCTCTTGGTTCTTTTGAGAATAACTCACCTGTGTGTGGGTTCTCCTGGGATCCCCTTCCTTGCATGGCTGCCTGTCTGATGACATGCCCACAGCATAGAGTGAGACAGACAAGAGGAAACCCTTCCCACACCCACACTCTGGGCTTTCAAAGGTAACTGCAGTAAAGTGTTTTATAAAGAGGCTGAAGCAATTTGTTCTTGGGGGCTTGTCTGAGTTCCACTTAGCCAGGCACTCAGATCCCCATTTCCATGGATAATCAGAAGCTGGCCACATGCCACTGAAAACAGCTCCCAAGTGGGAACCACCTAAAGTCCACAAGCAGAGAGATGATTATCAAAATCATGGTACTGAGCATTAAAAGTATGGCTATGAATATTTTCTGGAGATGCAGACATGGAACATGCTTTGAGAAAAAGTGAAGTAAAACAAATCAGACTGAAAACTGCATGTTTGGCATAATCTCAACTCTTTAAAATAATACTCAAAGGGAATAGGAAATATGCCAAAATGATACCCTGTAGAAGTTGGCAGTATGGCCAAATAGGTGATCAGGAATAAAACTTTGTGTTTTCTTAAGAATCAGGAAGAAAACTTTTTTTTAAGGTTGGCAATAATAGTCTTAACTTCTATCAATATTCATTTTTTAAAAGATTTTTTTATTATTTATTATTTATTTATTTGGGGGAGAGAGAGAATGAGCAGTGGGAAAGGACAGAAGGAGAGGGAAAAGCTGACTCCCAGCTGAGCAAGGAGCCCCATGTGGGGTTCAATCCCAGGACCCTCAGATCATGACCCAAGCCACAGGCAGACACTTAACCAACTGAGCCACCCAGGTTCTTCACCGAGTTCTGAGTCTTGGCACACACCAAGCCTCCTGCCATGATTGTAAGGAAAGGTAGCAAGTGTCCCAATCTTAGCTTCAGAATTACATACACCAAGCCTTGTCAGAGCCCACACTCCCTCCAGGATGATCAAAAATACCTTCACGGTTCCTGCAGCTCAGTGTTCACTTTTGCACAAAGACATCTAAGCATTCCAGACTTTTAGCTTTATACTCCTAACCCCAGGTTTCTCATTTTATGTGCCTCAGATCAGTAACACGGCAGTTAAGTTAAGGAATTACTGGATAAAGGCCACCATATTCAAATAAGTCGGGGAAGTTCGCAGCTCAGTTTTAATGAATTAAGAGAGGTTTCTCTGTGAAATGATCCTGCAAGAGGGGCATATGAGGTGTATCATTTGCAGGTGAAGTTCACTGACACCTTCTTTTTTAGGACTATCTCAAGGGATGGCAGCTCGACAGATTCAGGGGTATCTGGGGAAATGCCGTTCCTGTTCCTTCCGCCTTCTAATCCTGTGGTTCTCAGTCCTGGCTGCACACTGGGGTCACCTGTGCAGCCTGAACTACTACTCTCTTGGTCTGGGTCTGGGTCTGGGTCTGGGTCTGGGTCTGGGTCTGGATCTGGTCTGGGGAGCAGTGAGAGCCAGGGCTAAGAACCATTTCTTCCTCACACCATTATAATGGTGTCCATACTAAGAAGTCAACACCAGATTGGGGTCCAACCTCAGAATTATTCATGTATCATCCATTTCTGAAGCTAAATGGAACGTCAAAGGACTAGTTCAATCTCTCATTTTACAGCGGAAGAACCTGAAGCCCCCCCAAGGATTCCCAGCCCCCCCTTCCTATGCTGGTTCCAGTCAGTGCCCGGCTGTCCCTTGGGCCCCCGGGCCTCTGAACCACAGGACCCTTCATTCAGAGGGAAAAGCAAAGGAAACCTTGAGACATCCAAGGCCATTTTGCTGCCAGAGGTTGCTTATCAGACAGCCCCTCTCTCTGGCAAGTGGACCCTGACACAAGTGAAATTCTGACTCAAATCCTCTTCCTAACACACCAGAACTAAGGATGAAGAGCCAGGAGACTGCAGGCTCACCAGGACAGGAAGCCCACACTGGCAGTAGAGCAAACACATCCATATACCCCTAGGCTTCTAGAGCAGAAGGTAGGTACTTTCTCCCTCTATGCACTCCACCTCCATTGCAGGAGGCCGGAGACACTGTCAGAGACACTTTTAAAATCAAGAGTGAAAAGAAGAGGCACATGCACCCCAATGTTCATAGCATCAATGTCCACAACAGCCAAACTGTGGAAGGAGCTGAGATGCCCTTCAACAGATGAATGGATAAAGATGATGTGGTCCATATATACAATGGAGTATTACTCAGCCACCAGAAAGGATGAATCCCCACCATCTGCATCGATGTGGGTGGAACTGGAGGGGATTATGCTAAGTGAAATAAGTCAAGCAGAGAAAGACAATTATCATTCGGCTTCACTCCTACCTGGAACATAAGGAATAGTGAGGAGGACCACAAGTGAAGGGAGGAAAAACTGAAGGGGAAGAAATCAGAGAGGGAGACGAACCATGAGAGACTCTGGGCTCCAGGAAAGAAACTGAGGGTTACAGAAGGGAGGGGGTGGGGGATCGGGTAACCGGGTGATGGGTATTAAGGAAGACACGTGTTGGGATGAGTACTGGGTGTATAGGCAACGAATGAATAGTTGAACACTACAACAAAAACTTATGATGTACTATATGCTGGCTAACTGAACATAATAAAAAAATTAAAAAAATAAAAAAATCAAGAGACTCCTGCATACAGGTAACAACCCTCTGGGTTAATGGCTTTGGCCCCTACCCTCTTCTGGCAATATTCTTGCTCCTGAACACAGAATTTTGTAGTAAAAAAAAATCTCCATACTTTCCAGTTTCACATCCTGTACCTCTGATCACACATAGCCTCTTGGTACCCTTCCCTTAGCCCCCAGCTCTTACTGACCAGCTCGTGGCATCTGGTCCCCACAAGACCAGAACACCTATGCACCCAAGGAACTGTTCTCCCAGAGACCCTCCATTCTACAGGAGAATCCCTAGGCACCCTTCTAAACTCCAGGCCCACAGCTAAACTCCCGGAGAAGTATCTCCAGTGAGTCCCAATGTGGCCTCTGTGAGCTTAAGAGTGGGGAGAGGGAGAGGGTCATAGAAGCAGATGGAAGAGCCCTATAGGCTCCTTCAGATTTCAAATTCATTCTGGTGTCTAACACCCTCCCCCCACGCCACCCACCCAGGGTAGGGCAGTGAACTGTAGGAACAGTGGGAGGGGGCTGCAGGTAGCTTCTACCTGGAAGCAGAGCTCATCAGCAGCCAGTCCTGACAGAAGCCCCTTTCCTTAGGCTGCACAAGTAGCCTGGTTCATGCTCAAAGGGTCTGAAGTGCGTGCTGGTGTCTGAGGTTTAACAATGGAAAGCAATGGTTCACAAGTTCTCCAACTTCCTGAATAACATCCCAGACCAACCAGCACTCCCACACCTGCCTGACGGTCCAGGAGATGGAGCCAGGCACTGGACCTTTCCCAGACCCAATTTATTTCTACGTAGATTAAGGTTCAGCCAGGGTGTACGGTGGGTAATGAAAGTGCCCTTGGTCATCCCTGCCAAGGGAAGCTGCAAAGCCGATTGCCTACCCCTCGCCCCCCACACTTGGTCCTAGGTGCAGAGATAAAAGCCTTTGCAGACCCCAAACAACCTTCCAGAACAATTCCGGCTCCCGGAGGCGGCGCAGGCTCTGCGCACCCAAAGCTGCGCGCGCTGTCGGCGGCCACCTGTCTGAGTGCCCACCCGATCCGCCCACCCGAGCGTCCCCTCTCGAGATTCCTACCATGTCCCCTGTGTGGCTGGACCTGCTCTTCCACGATCTCAGCCGGCTCTCCAGCTCATCCCACAGCCCCGGGGGCCGCCCCTTGCTCCGTGACTCTCCAAGGCTTCCCTGGGCTCGGGTTTCCCGGACCGAAGGTCCACAGCTTCCCAGCGGCCAAGGGCCGCACAATTCCTGGGTGTGCGGTGCGCTCAGGGATGCTCTGCAGGTGGGGTTGCTAGAGGAGGTGTGGGATCTCCAGACCACGGGGGATCTGCGTGTCTGAGGATCTGCGGTTCTGCAGGAGCCTTCCAACAGCCGCGAGCCTCCGCGATCAGCTAGGGACGTTTGCAGAGTTTGCGAAGTCCCTGCTGCGCGTTCCAGCCCAGCCTCCCCACTTCCCCGAAAGCGAAGGAGGGGGGAGCTCCTTTCACAATAAAAGCCCTTCCCCTGGCTAGGCAGCCAGAGCCGCCTGGAGCAGGGGCCCAGGTACTAGGAAGGAATGGGTCCCACCCGCCGGGTGCTGATCTGCGGCTGGGCGGCTAGCGGAGCAGGGTCTGGGCAGATCGCCCCAATCCCGCCTCCAAGGTGTGAGGGCGTTCCGTGAGCCCTGGGCAGTCAGTGGCGGGAGGAGGGACGGAGAGAGGGAAGGAGGGGCCTGGCCGGCCCGCTGAGGGTCGCCAAAACTTTTGCTCTCCCAAGCAAAGCCACAGAAAGATAAGTCTTTCACTAGCATCTCCTAACCTTATTTGGGCTCAGTCTCCAAGGGCGGTTTGGAAAGAAATACGGTAGGAAAATCCTTTTACCACTTAAGGTCAATCACAGTGGGCATTTTTCCCCCTTGAGAATTAACCGGTGTTTAAGTCGCTGGAGTAAGTGGCTGATACCGACCCCTCTGCTATGGATGGATAGAGTGTTTGTGTCCCCTGGGTCACCTATAGTAGGCTATGACAGTCGAGACAGGACCTAAGAATCTGCATGCTCCTTGCTGGAGAGAAGGCTGGCCTTGGAGTCCATAATCCTGGAATTGGGGGCTGGCCCTTCTGTTAACAGTTGAGTGCCATTTAACAGCTGAGTCACCTTCGACCAGTGCCTGGACATCTTTGAGACCTACGTCCCTAAGTAGTCCAATGCATGGATCTCAGGATTCTTAAGAGCCTATAGGCATGAAGGTAGAGGTGAGGGCAGAGTCCGCAGCAGGGTGCCCTGAGAGAATCTGGGCTGAAAAATCACCCTCTGAGGTTGAAATTAACAAGAATCATCACTAAATGGACAGAAACCGTCCTCCCAGGAGTCACCTGCTACAGAAGGCTCTGAGGTTGTCACTGATGACAGTACTTCTAAAGGAGAGCAAATATCCAGAGGTCTCCTTAAATTGTGTATAGGGATGGGGAGACAGATGGGAGGGAAAGTATTTCTTCAGTCCTTACTATGTTCTGGATGCTTTCCATAGGTTATTTCATTTCATCATTACAAACAATCCTAAGAGAGAATATTTATTATCACCATTTTACAAATGAGGAAATTGAGGAACAGGGAGTTGAAGTGACTTTCCTGAAGCCAGACAGTAAATAGTTTTTAGCAAACCAAAAAGCCTATTCATTAGAACACGAGAGGAAGAGGAAGAAATTGATAAACAAGGAATGGGAGGCAGGATGCAGTGCTAAGAACTGCAGCTTGCCTGGGATTAGGGTGTAGGGAGAGCACAGAAGAACATGAGGACTGTTGTGGGGGGGGGAGTGGATCCTGCAGACTGTCTCACTCAGACATCTGAGGAAACAGTGTGGTCTTCTGAGTCTCCTTTTCTGACTGCGACCCATATAAATGTACACTGTATGCTGTGACCCTTTACACAAACATATATGTCTAAATGTCCCTAAAACCAAGTTTTATAAAACATTATTACATGTGCACTCTATTTTCTGTTCTATTGCATTTTAATTATATGTAATGGTGTTCTCAAATCATTAAGTTTATTTCATAATATCCACGAATAAGTACAGTTTGAAAAACACTACACTGGAGAGTGGAGCAGACATATTTTTTTTTAAATTAATGTTTTCAAAGGGTTTTGTGGTATTCTGCAGAATTTATCTGTTATGTATAAAAAGGATTTAAGAGGCAGGGATTCTGTTGGCCAAGTTTGAGAACACTGAACACAGTTAAACAGACTCTCTCCCTCTCTCCCTCTCTCTCTTTTTTTTTAGCAGTAGGACTCGTCAGAAACGTCAATGCTAATGTGCATTGAGATTTCCTGAGAAAGTTGGAAAGTGCCCAGTCTTTTCCAGATTTACCGGATGCTAACCTCTTTTTCTGAGGACTCATGGGACACACTTGGGAAAAGCTGCTCCAGGACCTGGCCCAGCCAGGTGAGTTGTCGACGTAAGAACAGAGAGTCAAAATCCAACATTCTGAAGTCAGACGACCAAGCTCAGCATCATTTTGTTCACCTGATACTCTGCTCAGCTAAGGCGGTACAGAGATGGTGAGTGTAGGAACTTCATTTATATGTGAACAACTGCCACTTTGTAACCCAGATTGAATGTGAGCACTCAGTGTCCCAGGAATGACCACAGCTGGGTAAGCAGGTAAAACTGAGTTCTGGAACTGCCGAACTGAGGACACACCTGGATCTGCAATGACTCCACCTGCCGTTCACAGAGTCCTGCCGAGAAAAAGCAACTCGCCCTTCTTTATTACCTCCTACTTCCTTCCAGCTCTGCAGTGCTATAATTCAGACCACTGGTCCACAATATCTCAGATGTAATCACTGCCTTCCCTGAAATGTCCTCCTGCATAGGGCCACAACCGTGGCTGTGGCCCTGTGACTCAACAGGACTACGTGCCGACGATTTTTGACACGCACCTTTTTGTTCCCTGTCCCCCTGCTTTCTTACTCTCCATGCATTTTTTGCTGCATACTCTGTGATTGGTGTTAATGTCAAGAACAAGTAAGAGGTAGCACTGCATTAGAAACTGTCTGGCTGCCTACTAAAGCTAAATATACATGGGCCCTGGGACCCAGCAAATCCTAGACCTTGACCCACCAGAAATGCCTACCTATGTGCATCAAATCCATGTACATACAAGAAAGTCCACTAGCAGCAAATTGTTTGCAATGGTCACAAGACCACTGGTCCACAATATCTCAGATGTAATCACTGCCTTCCCTGAAATGTCCTCCTGCATAGGGCCACAACCGTGGCTGTGGCCCTGTGACTCAACAGGACTACGTGCCGACGATTTTTGACACGCACCTTTTTGTTCCCTGTCCCCCTGCTTTCTTACTCTCCATGCATTTTTTGCTGCATACTCTGTGATTGGTGTTAATGTCAAGAACAAGTAAGAGGTAGCACTGCATTAGAAACTGTCTGGCTGCCTACTAAAGCTAAATATACATGGGCCCTGGGACCCAGCAAATCCTAGACCTTGACCCACCAGAAATGCCTACCTATGTGCATCAAATCCATGTACATACAAGAAAGTCCACTAGCAGCAAATTGTTTGCAATGGTCACAAACTAGAAACAACCCCAACATCCATCAATAGTAGAAACAATAAATAGATCGTCGTGTATTCACACAATGCAGTGTTTTACAGCAATGGCAATTCATGAACTACAGCCACACACAACCATTCTGTGGAGGGAAGGAAGCCAGCCACAAAAATAGGCCTACATATGCCTTCATTTATATGCAGCGCACAGACAGGGAATGCTGATTTCTGCTATTAGAAGTCAGGTGAGGGGGGAGTCATGACTGGGAAGAAGATTCGAAGAGGGCTGTTGTGGTGCTGCTAGTGTTTTGTACATCTGGCTACTAATTTGAGTACTAATTACAGATGAAATAAACCAAGCTGTGATACTTAGGATACGTGCATCTTTCTGTATGTATGTTAAACTTCAGTAAAAAGCTACATGGAACAAAAATGAGCACATCCTGTCTCTAGCCTCAAAGGACTCATAATCTATCCTAGCAGGTTCCAAACTTTTTAAATTTTTTGCTTCAGTAGCAATAAGTTTTTGAGTATATTCCCCAATCTGTGCGTGACATATTTACAAGTTATTTAAGTGTACCACCTTATTTTTCACCTCTCACAAAATGTACAATAACAACAAAATTTTGAAGGGGTGAGATTAATACAGCAGAAATAGAAATTGAAATGTTTCTTTACACACACACACACACACACATACNTTTGAAGGGGTGAGATTAATACAGCAGAAATAGAAATTGAAATGTTTCTTTACACACACACACACACACACACACACATATNCACACATACGCACACTGTACGCACAAGTCTGTACCCATGGAGCTCTCAGTCATGCAGAGCTCTAATGAAAGGGAGATTTTATAAGGCTGTGTTTCCTGGAAGTTGGATTATGGTAACTGCTAGAGCTATTCACGAAGATCTAGCACCCATCTTTCAGACAATGAGCAGGATGTATGTCTCCCTGCCCTTTGAAGTTTGGTGTGGTCGTGTTACCAGCTTTGGCCAATGAGACGTTAAGTAGAAGTGCCATCACTTTTGCGTGGAAGCTATAAAAGCCAGTGCATGACTGGCCAGGCTCCTTCTCTTATGCAGTAACCGAAAAGCTTATGTCAAGATGGAGCCTCCATCAGCCTGAGTCTCTGGGGACTATGATGAACGGAGCCCCCACAAGACCTCACTGGATGAGAGCGAACGAGAAATAAATTTATGTGTTTAACCATCAAGATTCAAAAATTGTTCCTATAGCATAACTTAATCCATCCTAATCACATGAATAAAATTACTTTTGAGAAGGGTTGTTTGAGAATAACCATAAATCAGATTTTGTCACTCTTCTGCTCAGAACCTCCCAGAGGNAAAAAAAATCCCAAGTCTTACAGGAGCCTCACAAGTCCTTTCATACTCGGCTTGTCTATCATCACCACCTGCACTCTCTCACTGCCTATGTTCCAGGAGACGCTCTCCTCCTTATTGTTTCTCGCATGCTCCAGGCACTATGCCGCCTCAGGATCTTGGCAGTTACTATTCCCTCTGACTGAAATGCCCTGTATTTGCTCCTTTATCTCCTTCAGGTCTTTACTCAAGTGTCACCCCCTCCATGAAGCCTCCCCTGACTGTTGTATTTAAGGCTACATACTTCATCCCCCTTCAGTTTTATCTTGTGATTTTTTTTCTGAGCTGGACACTTTTTGGACGCTATGTTAAAAGAGTTTTTAAATTTAGATAACCAATAAACTCCTCCTCTCCAGAAAGCAGCACTCCTGTATTATTTTCTTTCAGAATTTAAGTTGCTTGGCAGTTGGCTGCTCCCAGGGTGCTGGCAGGGCATCTGATTACACAGTGGACTTTGCAAGTAGTAAACAGTCAGGTGAGACAGGTTGGTGCTAGTGGGGAATATTTTACTATTTCTACTAGAGGGCTCTTCCTGCTTCATCAGGATTGAGTCTATCTTTCCCTTCACCAGTTCTAAGGAGTCAGATTTCCAATCTGCCTTAATGATGTTTTAGGTTCCTTGTAAATTTGTAACCCAGGCAGCTGCCCAACTGGTTCNTTGTTCCCTGTCCCCCTGCTTTCTTACTCTCCATGCATTTTTTGCTGCATACTCTGTGATTGGTGTTAATGTCAAGAACAAGTAAGAGGTAGCACTGCATTAGAAACTGTCTGGCTGCCTACTAAAGCTAAATATACATGGGCCCTGGGACCCAGCAAATCCTAGACCTTGACCCACCAGAAATGCCTACCTATGTGCATCAAATCCATGTACATACAAGAAAGTCCACTAGCAGCAAATTGTTTGCAATGGTCACAAACTAGAAACAACCCCAACATCCATCAATAGTAGAAACAATAAATAGATCGTCGTGTATTCACACAATGGAGTGTTTTACAGCAATGGCAATTCATGAACTACAGCCACACACAACCATTCTGTGGAGGGAAAGAAGCCAGCCACAAAAATAGGCCTACATATGCCTTCATTTATATGCAGCGCACAGACAGGGAATGCTGATTTCTGCTATTAGAAGTCAGGTGAGGGGGGAGTCATGACTGGGAAGAAGATTCGAAGAGGGCTGTTGTGGTGCTGCTAGTGTTTTGTACATCTGGCTACTAATTTGAGTACTAATTACAGATGAAATAAACCAAGCTGTGATACTTAGGATACGTGCATCTTTCTGTATGTATGTTAAACTTCAGTAAAAAGCTACATGGAACAAAAATGAGCACATCCTGTCTCTAGCCTCAAAGGACTCATAATCTATCCTAGCAGGTTCCAAACTTTTTAAATTTTTTGCTTCAGTAGCAATAAGTTTTTGAGTATATTCCCCAATCTGTGCGTGACATATTTACAAGTTATTTAAGTGTACCACCTTATTTTTCACCTCTCACAAAATGTACAATAACAACAAAATTTTGAAGGGGTGAGATTAATACAGCAGAAATAGAAATTGAAATGTTTCTTTACACACACACACACACACACACACACATATGCACACTGTACGCACAAGTCTGTACCCATGGAGCTCTCAGTCATGCAGAGCTCTAATGAAAGGGAGATTTTATAAGGCTGTGTTTCCTAGAAGTTGGATTATGGTAACTGCTAGAGCTATTCACGAAGATCTAGCACCCATCTTTCAGACAATGAGCAGGATGTATGTCTCCCTGCCCTTTGAAGTTTGGTGTGGTCGTGTTACCAGCTTTGGCCAATGAGACGTTAAGTAGAAGTGCCATCACTTTTGCGTGGAAGCTATAAAAGCCAGTGCATGACTGGCCAGGCTCCTTCTCTTATGCAGTAACCGAAAAGCTTATGTCAAGATGGAGCCTCCATCAGCCTGAGTCTCTGGGGACTATGATGAACGGAGCCCCCACAAGACCTCACTGGATGAGAGCGAACGAGAAATAAATTTATGTGTTTAACCATCAAGATTCAAAAATTGTTCCTATAGCATAACTTAATCCATCCTAATCACATGAATAAAATTACTTTTGAGAAGGGTTGTTTGAGAATAACCATAAATCAGATTTTGTCACTCTTCTGCTCAGAACCTCCCAGAGGCTTCACATCCCCTCAGCATAAAAAATCCCAAGTCTTGGGGCGCCTGGGTGGCACGGCGGTTGGGCGTCTGCCTTCGGCTCAGGGCATGATCCCGGCATTATGGGATCGAGCCCCACAACAGGCTCCTCCACTATGAGCCTGCTTCTTCCTCTCCCACTCCCCCTGCTTGTGTTCCCTCTCTC
>NC_048223.1:33094656-33105753 GCF_002007445.2 Ailuropoda melanoleuca
AACCCAGGCAGCTGCCCAACTGGTTTACTCTTTACTATGGTTCCTTGTCTGGCTCTATCCCAGACTTACTAAATCAAAATTTCCAAGGCTTGAGAATCTGTATTTTTTTAAGCACCATACTTAATTTTAAAGCACAACTGGGGCTGAGAACTGCTAAGCTAAGCAACTTCCCTTCCTTGGTTCTCATGCCCAAATGGCCATTCTAAATGACCCTCCCTGGAATCTCTCTCCTTCTATCCATTCTCACTTCCACTTCTTTGGCCCAAACTTCTGTCTCATTCACAATACTCTTGGAGGGACCCCAGAACTAGTGTCCTAGGCTCTACTTTTACTCCCTCTAATCTATCCTGCACCTCACAGCTGAAATGTGGACTTGCCACTGGCCTATTCCCCATAACTGTCAGGATTAATTGCAAATTCCTCAGCATGGCTTTCAAGGGCCTTCAAAGTTTGACTCCTAACTACCGCTATAGGCCTCTTACACATTTCTAAATCTTCTAAGTGGTTTCTGCCTCTCAAAGCCTTTTCTCGACTGACATACCTCCACCTCTAACCCCTTCACCCCCACCCCTACATCTTCTCTATCCTGAAGACCCAATACAGCATGATTCCTGAAGTTATTCTATTGCAAATATGATCTCATTAGTCTCTCTCACGGACCTTGAGCTCCCTAGAGAAAGGGACCATTCTGGGACCTTCTGCCTCCATTTGCCTAGGAGCAAGTAGTTGCTCAGTAATGCTTCCAAATGAAAGAATATATAAGACAGAAGACCATGGTTCAATACTGAATCTACTGCTCATCAAGCATAGGCACTCAGCAAAGCAACTTCCCTCCTACTGGCTTCAAGTTTCCTTATCTGACAAAGAAGGACCCTCATCCCTGTCCAGCCCCACTTCCCTGGCTCCTGCAACCCTGTAACATGTTCATATAAGTTACATTATCCAAACATTACCTGTCTCATGGTAAACTTTGAAAAACATTGGTTTAATCTGTGAATGAATAAATGAGAAAGAAACTTCTTTTGCAGCAGGGAATTTAAGCGTCCAATTTACCTCCTCTCTTTTCAATCATGGAACCCCTATCTTTTAGAGGGCAGCAGGGTACTCAGCCAGAAAAATTATATGTTTCACATCCTCTCTTGCAAAAAGGGACAGCCACTGAGGAATAAATGGACATCAGTGGGTGGGGCCCACAAAAATCTCTTAAACGGGGTGGGGTCCTTTAGGTTTTTGTTCAGCAAATGTTCACTCCCCTTCCTTCTACTGTGAGCACAGCATGTATTTTTGCTCCACTGTTGTTGGGCTTGGCCATGGACGCACTTTGACCACTAAAATGTAAGCAAACAGAGGCACCGTATACACTATGCTGTATCACATGGCTTTCATTCTCGTGATTCACCATATAAAGAATAAGCCCTGGGTAGCCACTACCCTCCAGTCTGAGCCCCAAAACAAGAGACGGGGGACAGACCTAAGGCTCAAATCACTGCCTGGAGCCAAGCCCAGTCAACCCACAGGCATGAGAATAAGTGCTTATGGTAGGAAGCCTCTGAGTTTTGGAGAGGTTTATTACAGAGCATTATTGTGATAAAAGTTGAGTGATACAGGTAGGATAGTTAAGCTTTTAGAGAGCCAATCCAGGACAAAAAGGTTGCCAGGCCAAAAAAAAAAAAGTGCCATGTTATATTCCCAAATCCCGTAATAATATATAATAAATTATTATAAATGTGTTATCACCTCAACATAAAAATATGGAAATTGGTGTCCTTTAAAAATTATGTATTATTCACTTTTGTTTCATAAATGCTATTTTTTCTGACATTTATTTAATATCTCATTTTTGCATATAATAATAAAAAGAGATACCCCTATTTGCATAGCCAGAGCCAACTCCTGTCTGCAAGCTCTTACAATCAACAGAGAATTGCTGCTCTGTGAACTTCTTTTAGAATGTGCAATGTCTTTAACATGGTGAAGAATTCCTTTGCCAAACTCAGGCAGAATAAAAATCTTGGCACTGTGGGTTCAGAGCATCTGTGATGCTTGGCAACACATCTGGCTTTGCTGCTTTCTTGAAGAAACATGCTCCTTATCTCAACATGCAGCAGTGTCACCTGGTATCAATGACTCCGCCGGCCATCCTGAAAAAATTGTGTCTATTTCTACAAATGCTGTCAACCTCCTGAGAGCCAGGGTTGACACACTATTTCAAGAGGTTTGGTCAAAAAATGGAAGTGTAAGAGGGAGTTCATTGCTGCAATAGACATTAACTAGCTTTCCAGAGGACCTGTCTGAAACATTTGGTTGACTTTTGAATAAAAGTTCTTCTCAAAGAAAACAAAACACTGATGGAAAAAGATATCTACACCTCTATGTTTATTGAAGCATTGTGGTGAAGACATCTAAACATTAAAAAGTACATACTAAATTATGTTATTTGTATAGAGAACAGATAACCCTAACTTACAGTAATAGAAATCATTAGAATGGTTACCCTTGGGAGGAGGTTGACCAGTAAGAACCACAAGGAAGCCTCTATGTCATCTGGATCTGGGTTGGGCACAATCCATCTCACTGTTTGCCTCCACTGAAGACTACCTCGCTATTCTCAAGCCCGCTTTTCCTCACTTAGCAAAATATTATGAACATTTTGTTGTCAACATGGTAGCTCTGTTTTATCTATTTTAAGTTGCTGTCCCTTTTTTCAATTAAACCTAATTTTAGGAATCTTATCTCTCTAAGTAAATTATAAATGCTAAGGTGTGGGAGCTTCATCTCACAGATCACATGACGAAAGAGAACTTAGAGCTGTGGAGATAGTCAAACCTAGGTTTAAAACTAAATTGTGTCATTGATGGCTATGTAACCTTGGACCAAAAAAATGTACCCATCTGGCCTCAGTTTCCCCATCTTTAAAATGGGGATAACGCCTCCCTTGTGAAGTTTGTTAGAAAGTCTTAAATGATGAATGGAAGGAGCTTAAGCCTAATAGGTGCTCATCGAATGACAGCTTTCTTTTTTTTTTTAGATTTATTTATTTATTTTAAAAAGAGAAAGAGCATGCAAGCAGGGGGAGGGGCAGAAGGAGAGGGAGAGAGAGAATCTCAAGCAGACTCCCTGCTGATAATGGAGACTGAGGCAGGGCTCGACCTCACGACACTGAGATCAGGACCTGGGCCGAAACCAAGAGTCGGATGCTTAACTGACTGAGCCCCCCAGATGCCCCTTGAATGACAGCCTTCTTTTCTTCCACACTCACCAAGGCCTTGCTCATAAAGCCCTCAATAAAACAATGATGATTCTCTTACCTTGTTCTTGTACCCAAGCAGCAATGTAGAGAATGAATGAGGGGCATGTCAAAATGTCTCCTAATGCCGATAGCTTCTTTCAAGTTCAGGAGATCTGTTTAGCTGACCACACCATTTAAGATCTGAAGATGAATTCTGAGAATTCATAATAATGGGTATCCTGAATTTCTCTCACCAATCATGGACAGCAATCCCCTCGGAATGAATGCAAAGGAGGCAATGCACTGAGCTCCAAGGCTGGCAGGCAGGATTTGACATATCCAGGTTAGTCCCTGAATCAAAAGTAAGAGAGATATATTTTAAATAGCGAGTAGTTGAAGAAGTAAAATAGTTCTACTCTATGATCAATTTTCCATGTGGAAGCTGTTCTATGCATTGATTCAGTCTTGGGTTTTTCCTAGCTACTATATAATATCCTGGTCTCACAAGGGTGGAGACAGAACTAAGACACATTTAGGGCAATGAGTACAGTTGATCCCACAGTCTACCTCACTGAAAAGATCTATGGCTGTGTGCTCACGGTGTCTTTAGGGCCTCCTACCTTCTGACAGGCTCTAACTCAACCAAGCCCTTGCCACAGGCACCTCATAAACCTTATCCTGAGCAAGCCCCACCCCACTGTTTTTCACTACCAGCTGATCTCTCAGTGTGAGATTCATAAAACTATATTTCTTACCAGAGTCCTTGCTTTCCCTCAGAGATGGTTGCCTGTCTTCTTGTAGTTTTCCTGAGCAATATGAGGACAGATGCCAGGACTCACTTATTCACAGGTGTAGTCCTGGTACAGAGAATGAGCTTAATAAATGTTTCCTGGGTGAACTAATGTTAAAGTTCTTGAATTGTACAATATATACCATATCTACTGATTGCTAAAATCACTTCACTCACTTATTTGACACAGAGAGAGAGACAGAGACTGAGAGACCACAAGCAGGGGGATTGGCAGGCAGAGGGAGAGGGAGAAGCAGGCCCCCGCGCTGAGCAGGGAGCCCGATGTGGGGCTCGACCCCAGGACTCTGGGATCATGACCTGAGCCAAAGGCAGATGCTTAACCTACTGAGCCACCTTGGTGCCCCACTTACTCACTTCTTGATTCAGTATTTATTATCTCCTAGGTGCCAAGAACTGTGTAAGGGGCCAGGGTGACAAAGATAACTGGAACACAGTCTTCGGCCCACAAAAATCTCCAGATGAGAGAGAGAGTGTGTGGAAGTGAGTAATATGACTAGAACTATCAAAAAGAAATGAGCAGACCGCTCTTGACACGTGGAGGAGGAAGAATGAAACCTGCTTGAACAGATGAGCTAATACTTCCAGGACTTGTGGCCAGCTGAGCGTTTAGGATGAGCAGCAGTTCTCCAAGTGAGCAACGGAGGAAGGGAAGGCATTCTAGTCAAAGGGAACTGAATGATGTGTATGATGTTGGATCTGTACTTCGCAGAGCAGGAAACTGTGTGTCAGACTTGAAGGACACAAAAGGCCCATGTGCATGGAGGCATGGCAGGAAGTAATAGGGAAAAGCCTTCAAAACTGTCCTCCCTCCAAACAGTAATTTCTTTCTTGGCAACTGGGAATATTTGAAAACACTGTCAAAACAACAGCCTCTTTTCTTCCTCCCTGGCAATCTTTTGGCAGCTATGCCTTCCTGACCCCTCCTCTGTTTCTCTGTCTCCTCTATTTTTTTTTTTAAGATTTTATTTATTTATTCGACAGAGATAGAGACAGCCAGCGAGAGAGGGAGCACAAGCAGGGGGAGTGGGAGAGGAAGAAGCAGGCTCATAGCAGAGGAGCCTGATGTGGGGCTCGATCCCATAATGCGGGATCACGCCCTGAGCCGAAGGCAGACGCTTAACCGCTGTGCCACCCAGGCGCCCCTCTATTTTCTAACCAACTTTCCCATGCTCAGTCTCAGAATCCCCGCAAGAGTCAATAGGAAAGTATTGCTACCCCAGGTTAAGAGGGAAAAAAGGACCTGGAGTGCACTATTTCAGGACCACAGTGGTGCTGGGTCTGTCTACCCACCCACACATTAATAATGCCTATTCAGACCCTTGAGGCCCTGTACACACCTGGAAATAAAAACTCAAAGTTTAGTAAGCAAACAAGGGAAAGTGGATAAATCCAGAAGCACAGTATGAAATGTGAAAATATGCCTCCCAATAACTGACAAAAGAGACAAATATTAGTCAAGGTACACTCTACATCTGAAACTAATGGTGTACTATACGTTGGCTAATTGAATTTAAAGAGGTTGAATAACAATGAGTTTTTATATACTGCATTAAAAATCTTAAAAAAAACATAGGGGCGCCTGGGTAGTGCAGTCGTTAAGCGTCTGCCTTCGGCTCAGGGCGTGATCCCGGCGTTCCAGGATCGAGTCCCACAGGCTCCTCGGCTGGGAGCCTGCTTCTTCCTCTCTCTCTCCCCTGCTGTGTTCCCTCTCTCGCTGTCTGTCTCTCTGTCACATAAATAAATAAAATCTTTTAAAAAAAATCTTAAAAAAACATAAAAGAACTCAGTGGATTGAAAGGCACATGATGTCAAAACAAGTTTTTCACAATAGGAATTAAAATAAGCAAACTATTGTAGAAAGACATTCAGCCTACTAACTATAGTAACAAAATATAAAATATATACATAAAAAAGAAACAAGTCACATTTTATGTCAATTAAATTTAAAGTATTTAAAAAATTATAATACTGACTGCTGGTAAGATTAAAATCAAGTACTATATTTATACATTTCTATTAGCAGAGTAAACTAGTGCAATCTTTTAAGGCAATATGAAGGCATGTTTTTAAAACAAAAATGATTATATCCTTGGATTTGGTTAATCTCATTCCTGAGAATTTATCCCAAGGAAATCATTCAAAAGAAGGGGGAGGGGCACCTGGGTGGCACAGGGGTTAAGCTTCTGCCTTTGGCTCAGGGCGTGATCCCGGCGTTGTGGGATCAAGCCCCACATCAGGCTCCTCTGCTATGAGCCTGCTTCTTCCTCTCCCACTCCCCCTGCTTGTGCTCCCTCTCTCGCTGGCTGTCTCTATCTCTGTCGAATAAAAAAAAAAAATCTTTAAAAAAAAAAAAGAAGGGGGAAAAACTATATTCATGGCTCTGTTGACAGTAACATCATTTACAAAGCTCACAAATAGAAATTTCCTAATGCTCACTAATGAACTTCAATAAAAATGAACTACCACCTACTGGATGGATGGTAGAGAGGAAAATATGATTAAGACATAGTCTCTACTCTAAAAACATTCACAACTTGGAGAGGGGAGTAGGAAGGGTACACTCACTGAATGACAAACAGTAATCATGAAGAGTATATAGACCTGGGGAAGAGGGAAAATGCTAAGATGATAATAATGGAAGAAAAACAGAATATAACCTTTTATCTATTATAATTCAATTATATATATGTATGAACAAGGGCTAACGATGAACATAGATAAATAAAAATTAGGAGGTACATTTTTCTTTACGTTTTACTTAAAATAGTTATAATTTATTTGGAAAACAGTGTAGCAACTTTTTAAACTGTCCTATGATAATATTCATAATGCATGAACAACAGTCTCATAATCAAATGAAAGTGAGACCCAAGTGTATTGCTTCAAATTAATTCCATTTTTAGCAAGTCCAAGTAGCTATCATCTCATTGGCACATTTGTCTATTTCAACAGTTGGCTCTGCTACATACACACTCAGACCCTCACATGTATTTTCATTTATGTACCGTCGGTTTCCAACCAACACAGTGCTCTATAACCTTCTTCCTCATACCCAGGCTGTGATCAGGGCTACAGCTGCTTTCCCCAACCTTATTTCTCTTACTTCCATTATTTTCTTTAAGTGTTCTACTCTGAACCAGAAAGGCCCTTGAGCAAGATCTTCAGCTGCTCCCAGTCCCGAAGGGAAGGTAGACAGAGGCTATGATTGGCCCTTCTGTAGGTTCCATATGTGGGAGCTGGATCAAGGGAGGTGTTTCAGTGGCAGGGCTCCAGGAGTAGGGAAAAGAGAAAGGTTTGGGATCCCTGACCTCAAAGATCCTAGCTTGGGGCACAAAGCACCAGTAGGGGTACATGAATAAAGGAGGTGGTACAACCATGACCATATGCAAACGTTCTGGAGTCTCACTTTCTAGGTTTCAATTCTGACTTATCAAATCCCAATGTATTCATCTATGAAATGGTGGCAATAATAACCCTTTACCTCACAGAACAATTACAAGATTGAGATGAAGCATACAAATCCATATCATAGTACCTGGCTCATGATAAACGCTTAATATTTCAATTATTGCTGAGACTTCCTGCACAACCCTGTCCTCCAGAAAAGGCCCTCTATTCACATAAGGGAGACATCATAACATCATATGGGCCTCAGTAGGAAAGGGTAGGGGGTGCTAGCAATTTGTTCTGAGCATCCTCCAAACATGCCCTCCCACCTCCCCTGTGCCTGTTATGCACTACACCCCACAAGGAAACTTAAGGCTACCAATGGCAAGCAGAGTTGCTGATTCCATCGCAAATGGACATCTGACATTGCAGCCACATAACCAGAGGCCATTCCAGGGGAGCTCCCAAACTTAGCCCTGTCCAGCCACCTGTGCCTTGACTCACTCTCTAAAGCAGCCTGACTTTATAGCACCCCCTTCACAACACATTCACAGTTCATTTAAGAGCATATCTTTACTAAATGGTAACAATCTAGGAGGTACAAATTACACAGTTCAAATAAAACACAATAACACAATCTCAATCAGCACAGGTGTTATGCAAGAAGAGCCCTGAATGGTTGCAATCACCACTCTGAAAATTTTACAAGCAGCCCAGCTTCTAACTCCTGACCCTCTGTCCAGTAACACTACTTCTTTCTCCAAGGTCTCACAGAGTCCCCTTTAGCCTCCAGGGTCCCAGGAAAAGGAATGACTTTCACTTAAGGTATTTTGATCACAGGACTGACCAATTTCCCTCAATTGCTTGGCCCACTAACCTGACAGGCTCCTGATTTCATCCATAAAGATGCAATCTAATGCCCTGCAACCAAAAGGCAGTTTGTGGACTGGTGGCCAACTGTGAACTGTTTCTTACAGGCCCACAAGTGCAGAAATTGAGAATAAATGTTTTAAAAAGGAATAGAGCAATTTAACAGAGCCAAGACATCCAAACATATGATCAGTCACCTCATACAGGATTTACACCAGATTTGAACTCATAAAATGAATCGCATGTAGCATGAGTTGTGGCATACGTCATGTGCCACTGCAGAAGCATTTATTCATCAATGTAAGATTGGCAGAGGGATTGGAGGACCAATCCTTTACTACAGGTTGTCTGAGAAGCACCAGTCTAACCTCTCAAAGAAATTTTCCAGAGCTGACCCAGAAGAGCTTATAACACTGGTTAGCTATCTTTTTGACTTCACAAAAGTTTAAAAAACACGAATGGTCAGGAGAAAAGGCAGAAATATAGCACAATCATCTTTTTATTTTTCAATAAAGAGCATTAAAAAACAAAGCAGAACTACATCAAAAGTCTATAGTCCTCACGATTATTTCATGAAAGACTAATTTAATGCTAAAAAGGAGAAAGGACAACTTCAGTGTAAGTTATCAAACACTGTGAGCCATCATGTGTGAACATATACAGCTCCACCTATACATGGAGATTTCCACTCCATATTCCTCTTTTCGCAGACTGGTAGAAATGTTGTCATGGACTTGACTGGTCCACAGACTCCCATTTAGGAAGCACTGGTCTATCTAGTTTTCCTAACTCCTATTTCATTGACCCTTAATTCCTCCAATGCCCGAGTGACCTTGCTTCCTCTCTCCAAGAAGTTTGGACCCTTAGCATGGTATACCAGTTTCTCAGTGATCTAGGATGCTGTTCACCCCTCCAACATTAACTCTCGAGATAACTCCAAGCATTGCGCTAATCATTTTCAGTTCCCTAACATGTTCAAATGACCCAATATGCCCCAGACATAAGGAGTTCCATGCAGGCTTGTAATTACAAATACATGAGATTAACAGAACTCAGTGAGACTAGCTTAAGGTACAGGTCTTCTTTATCTCCTCCTTGGTCTGGTTATTTCCCTCTCAATATGCAGATATTAAGGATAAGCTCCCTTCTCATCAGAAATCCAGGAACGGTACATAGATTAAATCACTTATCATCTATCACTTCCAATGTAGTTACCAGATAATACACTCAGGCTACAGGTACCACAGTCCAGGCAGCAATCTGGCCCTCCAGAGATGAATCTGTGGATTAATGCTCCCTATTCTTTGATCCCCAAACCTCTTCACTGTTTAAATAAACCTGGAAACTCCACTAGCAGGCTCTTTGTTTTCTTAGTTCACAGTCTCTGTCCCCTACACCACTTCTCTTAGTGGCATTATTGCTTTCAGCTACCAGACCTTAGGTTCTGAGTTCACACTCTCTACCCTTGGATAAAATGGTCTCTCAATAGGTTGTGACTCTCCTGGCTCAAGGTCATCAACATCTGGCTCATTTGTATTTTTCTAAACCACAGCTTCCAACCAAGCATAACCTTTGGTTACAACAAAAGAAGGTAGTATTTGCAAGATACAAATAAGAGTGAACAAGGGAAAGGGAGGTAACCTATCACACTATTTCCTAAAAATATCATCTAGAAGCAGCCAACCTATAAAGGATTATACCTCTTCATAATGAAGCTACTCTACTCTGTAATGGAAGGAGGGAGAGAGAGACAGACAGATGGAAATCAGATAGCAAATAATCCTTTGGACCTAGAAAAGATGTACCATATAGAAAAACAACAAATTGACTTTTTGTTTTAATAGATCAATCTCCTGTGAGATGTCCCATGAAGCAAGTGGCTAGTATCCCATTGTATGGGATAGCCCTGATAAAATCACCCCTTGAAGAAGTACAACTGAGGACCAGTTTCCCTTTACTACTAAGTTACAGCCTCTTATATGGTCAAGCCATAAACAGCTCTCTACAAGGTCCATTTCTTAAAGCAACATCTTCAGTTTCTGTTGAAAGCTTTCCCTTCTTGAGTGGAGTGAAATCACTCACTTCTATCATTCCTATAGCCTATACTCAAAAGCTCATGCCATACATTCATTTACAGTGGAAACATACCCAAACTTCCTGATCTTCTTCATCTATCCATGTGATTCCTGTTCTTGAGAAGTGACAACATGGTTGCAATGAAATACAAATCCGAGTCAGGGTAGGAGGAACCTCCCGCATATGATTGAGTAGTAAGTGTGGCCATCTACAGAAAAGGTAACAATTCAAGGTGGAGGAGGGTGCATGTAAGATAGTGCAAAGGGCAGTATCAAAGTTGCAAACTCAACAGGCCTATTAAAGTCCAGGAAAGATCAAAGGAAAGGAGAGAGAAGAAGTGAGGGCATCTGAGAAAGCAGAAAGAGCAAGGACTTTAAGGTAGGAAGTGAGA
Source organism: Ailuropoda melanoleuca (assembly GCF_002007445.2). NCBI lineage: Eukaryota > Metazoa > Chordata > Mammalia > Carnivora > Ursidae > Ailuropoda > Ailuropoda melanoleuca. The sequence continues at coordinate 33,105,421 of NC_048223.1, forward strand.
GCGTGTGTGGTGTAGAGCGGGGAGAAAGAACTGTCTGGAACACAGGGAGCCCTTTGGGGAGAGGCAAGAGGTAGGACTGGATTGGTGTGACAAGGCCAAAAGTGGAAGGGCCAATAACCTGAATAGAAAATATATCAGTAAAATTTCTATCTTACTGGAATTAAGCTAATACACATCTGAAGTAAATTCTGATAAGATGTATATGGTAAGTCTTAGAGCAAGCCACTAGAAAAATAACTCAAAACATAGTTTAAAAAATCATAAAGGCTTCTGCACAGCCAAGGAAACAGTCAAAAAAACTAAGAGACAGCCCACGGAATGGGAGAATATATT
>NC_048223.1:33105853-33121122 GCF_002007445.2 Ailuropoda melanoleuca
GGCCCTGCCAGGCCAATGAGCAGTCTGTTCCCCATCCAGACAGGCCCCGCCCCTGCCTGGCAGATTTCTCACGTATGTGTGAGAGGTGACTCAACAAGAGGTGAGTCTCTTCAGAGCCTGGAAGAGCAGTCAGCCTGGTGAGGGGATCTGAACAAGGCTACAGGCTGGCCTGGACGGGGTGGGGGCTTGAGAACAGAGGAGCCTCCAAAACGTTTGCTGAATGAAAGTTGAGAAATAGAGTAGTGATCCTATTGTGTACCTAGAAGACCCTCAGGATGTCAAGAAGGCGGTGCTTTTTGGTCCTGCATAGTAGGAAGAGCCACTTGCATGAGGGAGGAGGGCCAGGAGCAGGACAAAGTGAGTCTAGGCCCCAGCTAGAAGACTACATACCTGCATACCTTTCTTAGACTATCTGGATTGGTTTGGCAAGTTTCATTTGTCCACCACAACTGGAAGTCCTCATTCACCTAGTTCCTACAGAGGCTACTGTAATGCCCACACGGGACTCAAAGTTTACAAGCCTTGTATCTCACACTCACGCTCAACCATTGTCTCCCACAAAACGACCACACTGCCAAGAAGACTGGATCCAGAGGAACATCCAGCTCTCAGCCATACCCTACTAAGGCCAACAATTCCCTAGAATTGATGAGAACCTTGCTTGTGTGGAACCTAGATCACATCTCTTCAAGGTAATTTAATCTCAAGTCCTCAATGGTTAGCATAACCCCAGACCTTTATAAGAGCTCCTCTGGTCACTTCCAAAAGATCTTTAAATATGGGAGAGCAAGGGTTAGGATCCCACTTCCTGTTCAGAAGAAACTGAGTCATCACAAGGTACATGGCTGGGTAGATATGCCAAGGCAAAATCAAAAGAACCTATACTATAGTGGTTAGTATAATATTCATTTTAGAAAAGCAATTTAGTTTCAGCAAAACATCACTGTCCCTAACATTAAATTAATGCAATTTGAATATTGAATTTGAATGTTCAGTTACAATTGTCTAAGTAACCTATAAACATAAGGAATTTATATCAAACTTTAAGAACACACATATCTAAATGCTTTTACACATTTTGCAAATTCTTACCCATCCAATTGCTTAAAATATAAACCAAATGAGCATATTTTTAGCCATTTAGAGACTACCTGCTTTGCATAAACCATGAAACTGTACCTAACATGAGCTAGCCATAGATAAGAAAAACCCTGTGGCCATAAAAGATTCCAAACCACTGCTGCCCTTCAAAGCTCTCTGACCCAGAGACTCCCACCTTGCTTCTGAGCTACATTGCCTAGACAGGTAAGCCTTCTTTTTAATTGTCCCCCACTCCCCCCATCAGAACTCCCTTACCCTCTTTCCCTGTTAGGCAGTCCCCTTCTGTAAGGATTTCTCCTCTTCCTGGTGGAAGTCCCCTTCTCCCAGTGCAGGTGCTACCCAATAAAGCTTGTTGAACAATAATGCCATCTCCTGGTCTTCTTGTCTCCTTCTTTCTTTCCTTCCTTTCTTTCTCTTGTCTTTCTTGATAAGCCCTGAAATCCTGAACTTACCATGGTATTGAAACAATATACATCGTTTTGCCTCTTCAGTTCTCTAATACCATTTATTTAACACTCACTACATCATGACTAATGTCATTGCAGCATCATGCCACCCACAAATACTGGCTTCTAATGATACTCTCAAAGTTGGTTCCAATGACTGCAAATACAAGTCTTACAAAGAATATGGAGGAAAATGTGAATTGTAATACATTTTCTGGGCATGTTAAATCTACCATTTGGAATGTTAAAGCATAATCATTAAATAACATGTTTTACAACCATGACTTCTCTTGAACTGTTGTCTCAGTGTATTTGGGCTGCTATAAGAAAATACCAGAGACTGAGTACTTATAAACAATTCTATTTCTCACTATCTGGAGGCTGAAAAGTTCAAGATCAAGGGACCAGCATGGTTGAATTCTGGTGATAGCCCTCTTCCTGGTTCATAGACAGGGTCTTCTTACTGTTTCTTCAAATGGTGGAAGGGAGCTAGGGAAATCTGTGGGGTCTCCTTTATACGAACACTAATCCCATTCATCAGAACTCCATCCTCATGACCTGAGCACCTCCCAAAGGCCCCACCTCCTCATTCCATCACGTTGGGATTAGGATTTCAACATCTGAGTCTTGAGGGAGACACAAACATTCAAACCACAGCAACTGCTATAATCACTGTGTTCCTAGAACATGACGTCTTTTTTTGTTGATCACACCTCTCCTTTCCACACACCACCACCGGTGGGGAGGATAATCAGTGGACCCATGAGCAGAGTAAGAAGAGCAGTTCAATTTACCTAAGAAATGTCCATCCCCATCCAACACGGCTTAAGACAGACCCAGGACAACATGGCAATACTACGTCAATTTATTTTTTTTAATGTATTTATTTGAGAGAGAGAAAGAGAGAGAGCGTGTACGAGCAGGGCGAGGGGAGATAGAGGGACAAACAGACTCCCTGCTGAGGAAGGAGCCCGATGCGGAATTCAATCCCAGGACCTTGGGATCGTGACCTGATCTGAAGGCAGATGCTTAACTGACTGAGCCACCCAGGTGCCCAACACTACACCAATTTAAAGATGAGAGGACATCTATCAGAAAGCCTGTTGAAGGCCCTCAGAGGATATAGGAGTGGCTACTCCCACAGAACTGCCTGACAAGTGGTTCCAGAGCCTGTAGAGGGTGGGAAGTGACCATCCTGGATGCCGGCAATGGGGGGACACAAGATAAAGGACATTTGTTGCTGCCTCCATTGCCCTTGGGTGTTGCAGACATAGACAGCGTTGCAGTAGGAACACAGATGAACAAGAGCTGACGCAAAGGCCCACATGTAGCTTATACCCAAGGGCTGGCAGGGGATCCACAGTAGCCTGAGCCCTGAATTCAATCTGTGAGTGAAAGAACAAGTCACTGTCAGCGCCCAAAATCACTGTCACCATCATTCTGATGGCCCAGTCTTGTGATCTTGTGAAAGAAAAACCATGCCAGCCACCCTCCCAAAACTGAGGCCCAGCCATAGAACCCTGGCACAACCATATACGTGTGTACCGGGTCAACTCCACACACTGGGTAAAAGGTCAGAGTGTCCCAAAGAGGAGAAACAGAGCCCAGGGCTCACACATGTCACAATCTATCCTCGTAGCATCCCATTTGACAGCACTATTGGACCCAGCCACCCTCCAGAACCAGCAGGTGACATAAAAATGTAGAGGAAGGAACTCCAAAGTGTAAGAAGCCCTGCATGCCCTGAGGTGGGACCCTGTTTTCCTCTGCCTAATGGTGGTACTGGGCATGTATTTAAGCACTGGCCAGAGAGTTGCACAAACCATTTCATCACAATGGCCAGAAGTTGGTCACATGGCCAAACATACCATAGGAGAAACTGGGAAATTTAGCAATTTCTATAAGAGCAAAGGAGAATGGAGACTAGGAGATGAGTAACAGTCTATACCATAATCATGGTAAGTTAGGATGAAAGATAGACCAGAAAACTGAACATTTAGCTTTTCCATATCATATAGTGGAAGACAGCAAGAGAGAAAGGTGCTGGGAATAGCCAGAAGAGCCCATCTGGCACCTCAGTGCCCATTAGGAAAGAGCATCACCTACACAGATACAATCTCATGGATGTGTGACATGCCAAGTGGAACAAAGGCAAGATTTCAACTCCCCGGTTACCCCTTAGGCCAGTTACTCTTGTCGTGACACATTGATGACAGGTAGACAGTGTCTAGCCTATATGAAAATGCAGTTTATACCCAAGGGCTAGCATGTAGCTACAGTGACCCGAGCCCTGAATTCAACCTGTGAGTGACATGAGCGACATGTGGTTCCAGAAAATGGCTCTGAGGTCAGTCAACCAGTAATGTCACACACTCCAATCCCTTGTCAACCATTTGGTGCTTTTTCTACACATTTCCCCATATTAATACAACATGCACAGAACATATAGAGGGTCTGATCTCTACCTCCTCCACACACTGAAAAAGGCCCTAACTCTGTGTCACTAGGCAAATGTTCTCAGGGAGAAAGTCTGGGTGAATGTGAAATTCGTGTTAAGTGCCTCCTCTGTCTCAAAAATCATCCCATTGCACTAGTTGCTGTGGAATATCTGCAAACATTTGGTTAGTGTTCTTTTTTTTTTTAAAGCATGATCCACTTTGAGAAATAAAAAATCAAGAAATCCATCTCTTCTCAAGAGGTAGAAAACTGAAGAGGATGGCCTACCCTTATAACAAAAAATAGCTGGATTATCTGAAAATTTCCTTTGACTATATTAGAGAGTTGAAACCTCAGGGCAAACAACTTACCTAAAATCTAAGCAAAGACAGTCACATTGATATCAACATTTTTCTCCAATTTCTTATGTGGACATCTGTCTTTTGAAAGATCTTAAGTCTTTTTAAAAAATATTTAAAATTCAGTGGATAAAAATGTATATGATATTAATTGACCATAAAAAAAAGCATTGGTAGTCTAACATGAAAAAAAATTCAAGATTACAATTTATATTAAAGAAATATTTTTAAAAAACCCTCAAACCCTGATGTTCCACTTTACACTTAAAAGAATTGTAGGGGTGCCTGGCTGGCTCAGTTGGTTAAGAATCTGCCTTCAGCTTAGGTCATGATCCCAGAGTCCTAGGATCGAGCCCCACATCTACATCAGGCTCCCTGTTCAAGCAGGGAGCCTGCTTCTCCCTCTCCCTCTGCTGCTCCCCCTGCTTGTGCTCTCTCTCTTTCTGTCAAATAAATTTTTTAAAATCTTTAAAAAAAAAAAGAATTGTAATATCCACTGCTGGTTGCAAGCAAATGCAAACTTACTACATTGCTGGGAAACAGAATAAATTGGTATGAACTTTTATAACGGCTATTTTATGACGTTTCAAAAATAAAAATCTTCATGCTTCTGGATTTGAATTCTCATTCCTGACAATTGATCCCAAGGAAATAATACAAAAGAAGGAAAATAGCTACAATCCCCAAGTTGATTATAGCAACATTATTATTAACTGCTAACAACAAGAATTATCCTAAATGTCCACCAAATAATTTCAAATAACAAGAAGTTACTGCCTATAGGGTGCAGGACACTGTGATGGATGTCTTGAATTAAAAAAACAACAACTAAGACAAAGTCACTGCTCAAAAATTTAATTTAACATTTGATGAGGGGAATAGATAATAAAGATAAGTCTACTCACTGACAAATAGTAATCATGAAAATCATATGGAAATGGGAGAGAGGAAAGTTGCTTAAGATAACAGTTATTAAAAAATTAATTTGTTATGATTAAGATTATAAAAATTGTGTATATATATGGGACAAGGACTAAAAAGAGACATATAAAAATGAAAGTATGATCTGCTGAGATAGTGAGATTACAGGAACATTTTGCCTTCATAATTTGTGCAATTCTGTGATAATTTTTCTCATTGGTATTTAAGAGAATTCATACCATGTGAACAATCTCTGAAGGCTAAGCCACATGTCATAGATAAATAAATCTGAAAGGCAAACACTCATTTAATGACACAGATCAATGGCAAATATTAGTGTAACCTTTAGTGAGTCCAGATGGCCACTTTCTCCTTTGCATATAAGTCTGGTGATCGTAACTACTTCTATGTGTATTAAATCCTAATTCCACATACTCATTAATATGCATNAGTGTAACCTTTAGTGAGTCCAGATGGCCACTTTCTCCTTTGCATATAAGCCTGGTGATCGTAACTACTTCTATGTGTATTAAATCCTAATTCCACATACTCATTAATATGCATGTCAATCTCCAGTAAACATCTCCACCCTAGCTTTGTCCCTAGTGACTCTCCCAATGTAAATACAATGTGCTCTGGCCCACACTGTTGCCATCTGTGTACCTGTTTCCTGACTATAGATTTCCCATGCCCTAGAGGGTTCTTTCCCACATGCCCAGCAACTATAAAACAGCTCTAGCCTGAGCAAAAGAAATCATTTTCTGCCACCTAGTGGACTACAGCTATACCTTCTAACAAGGTTTGAACCTCAGCCTTGGGGAGAAGCCTCCCTTCCAAGTTTGTCCTTCCTTTGGTATCTCCATCAGTCCTAAGGTACCATATAGCATCCTCTTGCGTCTTATAGGCTATTCTCTCATCATAGCTTAATAATTCTTTTTATTGGGGCACCTGGGTGGCTCAGTCGGTTAAGCAGCTGACTCTTGATTTCAGCTCAGGTCATAATCTCAGGGTCGTGAGATCAAGCTCCTGCTTAAGATTCTCTCCCTCCTTCTCCCTCTGCCGCTCCCCATTCACTGTCTGTCTCTCCTCCTCTAAAATAATAATAATAATGATTATAATGATAATAATAATAATAATTCTTTTTATTAAACTTCCCTTGTTTAAATTACTGTTGGTGTCTGTCTCCTAATTGGACACAAACTGATACAATCTTTGACAGTATCAGCTATACAACTCCATTCATTTATCTCCTCTGAGGATATTACAATTTCCTGACCTATCCTGCTCTGAAGAAGCTTACCACTGCAGAGTTGGAAATGACACTGAGTAAACTGGAGGGAACATAAAACATGAAAATACAAAACAACAATAATAATAACACAGCATGTAAATTTTAAATAGAATTAGGCTTTCTTCAAGAGAACAGAGAGGAAGGAGGCTCTAGTGAGAAAGGCAGCATCAAACTGATAAGTTTGAAAAGGTCTTAAGGGTAGACAGGATCAAAGAAAGGGGAAGAGGTGGATAGAGGTACCTGCGAGCGGAAAAGGCAAGGGCACAGAGGTAGACACTGGAGCAGTACGTAGCGCAGACAGTGAGCGGAGAGGAATGGCTGGAGCCCAAGGAGCACTCTGGGGCGGGGCAGGAAGTCCAGTTGGATTGGGACAATCAGGCCAAGAAGAGGAGGGCCTGCTAACTGGCACTCAGGGGATACATAAACCGACAATTATATTTAAAATTTCTCTCCAGGAGGAATCTCCAACGGTGAATCAAATTGGAGTTTCAAATGAAGACTTTGCACATTCCTGACATTCATAGTGTTTTTCTTCAACGTGCAGCCTCTGGTCCTGCCTCATCCTGAACTCTTTGGGAAGCTCTTTTCCCCACTCCTCGGGTTTTGCCTAAGGGTGGCTCCACTGATGCGGATTGGAGCTGACTTTCCGCTTGAAGGCTTTGCTGCCATCCTTCCGCTAATAAGCCTTCTCTGGTGCTGGGGGAGATGTGAGTTCTGAGTGAAGACTTTCCCATGCTCCTTGCAAGGGTAGGACCTTTCCCCAGTGTGTAGTACTTGGTGGCGAATGAGCTGTGAGTCAAACTAAAACCTTCACCGCACGCATTACCTGCAAGGGATTTTTCTCCAGTGTATGTCCTCTGATGCAGAACAGAGGTGACCTTCCGACTGACGGCTTTGCTACAGTCCCTGTGTCTGAGAGGCTTCTCTCCGGGGTGGGCTTGCTGGTGCTGAGTGCAAGCTAAGTCTTTGTCCCACTCTTTACACTCAGAGGGCTTCTCCCGTGGTGGATTCTGCGGGTGTGCAGAGCGGTGGGAGCTGCAGCTAAAGGCCCTGCCACATTTTTTGCACACGTAGGACTGCTCTCCTGTTGTTGGTCCTCTCAGGAGTTACCCTGCTGGTTACAGGTGGACGCACCTCCACCTTCAGAGCCAGTTTATAGGAAATCTCTTCACCTAGAAATCGCAGATGTGTTATATGATACAAACGGATTTTTTTTTCTTATGTGGATGACATCTATTTTCCATAGGAATTTTCTTGTTATTTACTCCCTTCTTTGCTGAAACTTTTTTTTTTTATTCTCTCCACTGTGAGATTTCCTGAATGCCTATCTTATCCTCTGATTCGTAAGTGACTTGAAAGCTAGGTCCCTGAAAAGGTCTCTTAGATGTTCTCCTGAAACTAAGCCACAGGACTTGCTTTTCTCAGAAATGTCTTCTTTGCGGCCAAAAGCTCAAATTCAGCTCTGATTTCACAAGCTGACCAAAAATAAATAAATAAATAAATAAATAAATAAATAAATAAATGTAAATTTCACCTCATAGCCATGTTAGAGAGGGAACGGGATCATCAAGGATATGACTGTATCCTGTAAGTATGCAGCTTTTGTATATTTACAAATTGGTTTCACAGAGTATAGAGGATGAAAAGAGCCAAGGAAAAGTCCTGGGACCAAAAAGGGAAGGGGCCTATGTCTGATTTTATGGACAGAGATGCAAAGAGCACAAGAAAATTATGGTTGGTCTGAGAAGGTAACATTGTTGATAACAGAAATCTCATATTGGGAATGGCCTGAGAAGATTAAAACAGAATGAGAAAGCGAAGAAGCTACCGTCTTGGGGGAGGGGGCAGTACAAATTTAATGCATTAATAAGGAGATTAACAATTAAGAAGAAAGCAAAGGGGCACCTGGCTGGCTCAGCTATAAGAACATATGACTCTTGATCTCAGTGTCATGAGTTTGAGCCCCGCATTGGGTGTAGAGATTACTTACATAAATTTTAAAAATTTTTAAAAATTTTTAAAAAGAAGAAAGAAAAATTAAGATAAAGAGACTCTTATTATTTAATCAAATATAAAACAAAAAAATCAAATAACTTGGCTAGTCCAGGTGAGGGGTACATGAACAATGTGTAAACTCACTAATGCCATCAGGAAGCTTGCCTGTTATCTGGAAACATAAGTAACACACAAAATTAGAGAAAACAACGTTGGGCCAGGAGAACACAGGTCAAACGTGCCAGCTATGCTGACTAATTACTGGTCATTGTAAGACAGCAACATTTTGCCATCATGGTTTAGTTATAGGACATAGCAAAAATACCACAGACTGGGTGACATAACAAAAATTTGTTTTCTCACGGTTCTGGAGGCTGGAAGTCCAAGATCAAGGTGCCAGCAGGTTGGATTCCTCTGAGGCCCCTTCTTGGCTTGTCGATGGCCATCCTCTTGTTGCCTCTTCACATGCTTGTCTCTCTGCGCATGTGCACTCCTGGTATCTGTGTCCTAATCTCCTCTTCTTATGAGGACACCCATCAGATTCGATTAGGGTCAACTCTAACAACCTCATTTTAACTTAATTATGTATTTAAAGACTCTGTCTCCAAATATAGTCACATTCTAAGGTACTGGGGGGTTAGGGCTTCAACAGAGAAATTTGGGGAGGAAACAAATCAGTCCCTCTCCCATATTCTGAAGACACCCTACTCTTCAGCAATGCTGCCTCACTGTCTCCCTATTTACACACTCCAAGCATGTTCTCTCCTGCCTCAGGCCCTTCGTGTTTGCTGTTCCCTCTGCCCGAAATGCTACGCCCCTAAGTATCAGCACATTTGGATTCCAATTTTACTCTGGTCTCTTTGTTCAAATGTTCCCTCACTGGAGTCTGTCCCTGATCACTCTATCTATCCTTTTCTATACCCTTTCCCAGTTTTATTGTCTTTCATAGCATTTGCCATTGCTTGGCATAAAAATTTACATATTGTGGGGTTCATCCTGTGTTTAAAATGTACTGAGGATTTTTAAAAACCAGGTATGGTAAGGTGACAGGCAAGGAGATAACTTCATTTGAAAGAAGAATTTATTACTTATAATTCCTGAAAAGATGGGGGCATGCCACACCACACAGGGCTAGGAGACAGAAAAGTGAGCAGAAAACATAGGCAAAAGCCTTTATTACTATGGTGGTGGGAAGCTGTCAGGTGGGGATGGTCTACTGGACAGGAAGCAAAACACAGATGTTGGGGTCTGTAGCTGGGGTATTTGTAATATGATTTTTGCACACCCACGAAAGTAAGACAACAGGGGAGATGTAAACAACTCTGGTTGTTAGGTTGGCCTTGTGATCAACGGATGCCAAACATCAATTACACAATCTATAAATGTTGGTTAAAGTACTCCCACATTTTTGGTGTTATGCCAGTATATTCAATGTCGGCTAATAGGATAGTAGAATAGAATAAGGGATTGAGTTTCCATAACTAGTTTACGCCTGCGCTTCAAGTCCAGTTGACTCTTGAATAACAGGCGTTTGAACTGCATGGAACCACTTATACATGGATTTTTAAAAATAAATACAGTACTGTAAATGTATTTTCCTTATGATTTTCTTAATAACATAGTCCTCTTTCTAGCTTATTTCATTGTAAGAATACTGCATAGATATGTATAACATACAAAACATACAAAATATGTGTTAATAGACTACATTATCAGTAAGGCTTCTGGTAAACAGTAGGCTGTTAGTAGTTAAGTTTTGGGAGAGTCAAAAGTTATACACGGATTTTTGACTGCAGGGACCAGTGCCCCTAACCCCTGTGCTGTTCTCAGGCTAACGGTATTTCCATGTCCTAAGGGTAATGCTTGCTGCCACCACCCAGCTCCCAAGATTCATCCTGTCCTCTCAGGCCAGGTGTACCTCTTCTCCCATCTTTCTATCTTATCTGAGACCTCTCAGAGGTCACCCTGCTGGTGAATACAGATGGATGGATCTTCGCCTTCAGACTCAGCTTTGGTGAAGTGCCTGCGTTGGTTTATCTCCAAACTCAAGTGGGCAGAAGGACGAAAAAACCAAAGCCCACCTGAGGCCAGGCGATTAGGAATATACCTGTCATCTTCTAGCTTCCTTAATTCCTCTTACAGAGAAAATCTCTCAGGAGCTTCAGGCACAGAGAGATACCTCAGCTAGATGGGACTGACCACAATTCCTTGTATAGAACTTCTACCCCTAGGTCCTGCTTTAATATTTAACATTGTTTATTTTGGGCAGCATGATTCTCTGCTCACAAGAGGAAGATAACAGGCACAGATCAAAATGCTGAGACAAAGCAGACATCATTATAGGAAGGAGCCTGGGAAAAACTATAGGATCCAGGAATCTAGATCCATAATCACGGGATCACAGGAAAGCAGCCAGGAGAGGAGATGGGGCGGGGGAGCTATGGATGGAGGATTTATACACCAAAAAGAAAAATGGAGCCCCAAACTATGAATAAAGTTCCCTAGAATCCCCATACCAGAGATTTTAAAATGTTTACTACACACGCACACAACACTGGAAGACCTTGAAAAAGTCCTTAACTCTCAACCTCTGCTTTTTTCCTCTATAGAAATAAGACAGTTGGATTAGGCAACTTCAAAATTCCTTTTCATCAATAAAAGCCAACTATTCAAATGAATTAAACCAAAACGAGACTTGGAGATAGTTTACCAATAAGGTTTTGATGATTTCCTAATACTACTTTTTTCTAAGATATATAGGTTGATTTTAAGATGCCTCATTAATTGTAGAGCTCTGGCAAAGGTGGGGAGAAGGTAAATTGGGGAAAAAATGAATAGTAGCCATGTTAAAATTACATACCAAGTTATAAGGCATATCCCAAATATTATAGTGTTATATTTGTAAACTATTTCCAAATCTCACTCTGTTCATCATTGGAAAACAGTGGGTTGATTCTGCAAGGTATACTTAAGACAATGCCTGTAACACAGCAGGTACCACTGGGTAGACCAGAGATTCCATACATACCAAAACTCTATGTGCTGGTAGGTCTTTACACTTTAACTGATTTGGTTTGAGACAAAATGGTTGCTACCACCATACCCAGTTCTCCCTCTGTTCACACATCATGCATGAACAGACAAGACAAATCCCACAACCCAGTCTCAATTCTGTTTTCCCAAGTCCATGGCATTCTGATGCTAAAGCACTTCAGGAAAGTAAAGGAAGCCAGGCATGTGGGTCATGGGAAAAGTTGTCAGATGATGCTAGACATGACATCTTTATGATTATAAAGACTGTATTAAGGACAGAATAGTCAAAAGCGTAAATTGAAGGGCATGAAAAGACAACATAAATCCTCACATGCAAAGCTAATTTCAAAGAAGTTTTCTATCCAATATAACACAAGTAGTGATTCCTTGCAAATTGAGTAATTAGGTACTCCTTGGACATGGGTGCTCTGTTTCTCTTAAATCAAGGTGTTGTTGGATCTTTGTACCTATTTGTCCAATATAGGAGGTATTTCACAGAGACTGAGACTTCAAACAAGAAGCCTTCAAAAAGGTCAGATCAAGTAGTTGGCTGTTGAAAAACATATGCTTCAAAATTATTAAAGCCCTACGTGAGTTATCTGAAATATTGTAGACCTAGAGGTTCCCCTAAATAACTCAAAACATTTTCTAGAATCTGATGTCAGCCAGAAAATAATCTCAAGCATTGATATGAGGACCAAATAAGTCTTTTGCAACCCAAATTACTTCATGAACAGAGACTGATTGTAAACCCTTGTCAAGTTGGAATCCTCAGAATTTTAATGTTATGACACAAGGTTAAAGAGAATGCAATGAAAAAGGTGAACAGACAGACGTGGAAAATAAGAATTCTTTACCGTCACCCCAATAATTTGGAAGCAAGTTCCATCTTGGAGTAAAACTCCCCAACTGCAACTACTAGACCCATTGGCTGCTTCATGGACAGTTAAAAGCTTCTGGTCTGGGCTAAAAGCCATGCCTACCGAATGAAGTGTTTATAATTTTCTAGGTCCACCTGAAAAGGAAGGGGATTCTGGAGTTGGGCATCCTAAGAGCAAAGGGTTGGGTGTTCCTAGGACCCAGAAGCAAGCGAGGAAACAGGGGAGAAGCGTGTCCACCGCGGCCAGAGTGGCCCAGAAGGCGGATGGTGATATCCTTGTGGCGCTGTTGGCATAGCTCCCTGTCATGACGCCTTACAGGAAAACAGATGAGGGTGGTGGAAAAGCTGGAAGTGGTGTGGGGTGGGGGATGGGTTGGAAGTCTGGCCAACACTCCAGGCTTGGCTACGTCTCCTCTAGTCGCGACCAAAGCGACTACCAGAGTCAGGCTCTGGACCTCTGGACCGGGCTCCGTATGGGTTCCTTCCAGTCCTTCCAGGGCCAAACCGGACCTGCTCACCGTGGGCTCCGTTCAGACCCTGCAGATTTTCTCTCGACATAAGTTGTGGTCAACAACAAAAGTCAACACTCAAACGGTACCCTCGCACTTCAAAACAAAACAAAACAACCCCCCCCCCGCAAAGAAAAACACACTGTGCCAGAAGTGCATTGTCACCATGACCTGCCTGCTCATTACCTCCCTTGGGTTCTCTCTTAGGAGCCGTGGAGACCCCACACCTCGGTGGTTCCTCCTTCAGATCCTGGGAGACTAACTGGAGGAAAAGAGACAGCGGGTGCTGTGCGCGCCTCCCATCTTCCTACCTGTCTCCCAGTTCTGATTCGAGGAACCCAGACCCAGTGTTTAACTGACTTCCCTAGGGCGGTGGCAGCAGTCTAAAACAAGAGTAAGAGGTGGGGCTATTCATTTCACTGGACACCAGGTGAAGGGGCGATGCCCAACCAGACCAATGAGCAGCGGGGCCCACATGCTGAGCCCACCCCCCAGCTTCAATCAGCCCACCCCCCAGCTTTCTTTCCCAACCAATTTCCTTCTGCTCCTAGAAGAAAATTCATGGTCACGACAGGGAAATTTTAATAGAGCTGATGGGTTTGCCTAGGCGGTTAGTCCAATATTTTAGGATACTGATCAATATATAAAATTCCATTTTATTTCTATATTCTGCAAAGAGGAAATTGAAAATTAAATATTATTACAATGGCTTCTAAATATATATTTAGAGACAAATTTGGCAAAAGATGTGCCACACCTGTACAGAAAAACTACAAAATTAAAATACATAGATATAACATGTTCATGGGTCAAAATCTATATTTTTAAGATGTCAGTTACTGCCTATTTGATCTATAGATTCAACCAAATCCCTGCAGGTGTTTTTTTGTAGAAATTGTCAAATTGCTTCTAAAAGGTATATGGAAATGCAGAGGAATGAGAAAAGCCAAAACAACCTTGGGGGGAAAATTGGAAGACTTACACTGCCTGATTTCAACAGTTATAAAGCTAATGGTAATGAAGATGTTGTATTGGCATCAAAATAGACAAATCAATGAGTCCAGAGATAGACTCACATATTGAATTCTGACCCTGCATTTCAATGGGGAAAAATAATCTGTTCAACAAGTGGTTCTAGGAAAATTGGATAGCTATATCCAGAAAATTAATCTTTTTTTTTTAAAGATTTTATTTATTCGACAGAGATAGAGACAGCCAGCAAGAGAGGGAACACAAGCAGGGGGAGTGGGAGAGGAAGAAGCAGGCTCATAGCAGAAGAGCCTGATGTGGGGCTCGATCCCATAACGCCGGGATCACGCCCTGAGCCGAAGGCAGACGCTTAACCCCTGTGCCACCCAGGCGCCCCCCCCAAAAATTAATCTTAACCCAGTCCTCACTCCCTATACAAAAATTGCCTTGAAATGGACTTAAACGTGAGAGTTGAAACCATAAAACATGTAGAAGAAACCAGAAAAACATGACCTTGGTTATGGCAAAGATTTCTTAAATGATACACACAAAAACACAAACTATAAATGAAAAAAAGACGAATAAATTGGATTTCATCTGTCCACAGGAATGTCTTCTTTCTAGTTTGCACAAAGGCACTATATAAGCTGGTGGTGGCCATCACTATATGCTTCTCAATTTAAATCCAAGAGTAAAGAGAGGGTATTTCCCCCGAAACAATTTTCAAAAGTCCTGAGCTCCACTCTGTTTGGGTCAACCTAGGTCACAACCATGAAGTGTAGCAAAGGAAATGCCATTACTCCAACTGATTTAAGCCAGTCAGGGTCCACCCTGCTAGCCGATAGTGTAGTTCAACCATCCTATATGGCTGTGAAATGTGAGTGCCTATTAAAGAGAGGAAAGGGGAGGATGGAAGCCAGAGCAGCCACCAATCAAGTCCACTACATCGCCTATTACTCATTTCTAGTTCTTGCACTCTTTGACCTAGGGGAGAAGATTGGCTTTGCAGGCTGGCAGAACACAGCTGCTTTGGCAACTGACTTGATCACCCACCCTGGGCAAAAAGTTTTCCTCTTAATAAATCTGTGTTTCTATTCTGGTGTTCACTTTACGTTGAAACTTAACCCTTACCTGTACCAAGTTTTTAAAGGCTCAAAGAAACGATCAACAAACGTCCAGATGAGGTTGGCCTGTACAAGATTTTCTTCACAGCAGCACTACTGGCACTGGGTGCCAGATAATCCGTTGTGGGGGAATGCCCTGTGCATTGTAGTATATTTAGTGCATGCCTGCCTCTACCACTAGATGCCAGCAGCAGCCCTCTCCTCA
>NC_048223.1:33121222-33148107 GCF_002007445.2 Ailuropoda melanoleuca
TCAGTTGGCGATTGATGGGAGAGACAGTAAAACCATCAATTAACCATCAATTAAAACAAATCAGCAATACAGTTTTGAATATCTAAGATCTAAGGAACTTGGATTTTGTTTTTAAGATTTTATTTACTTATTTGACAGAGAGAGAGACAGCCAGCGAGAGAGGGAACACAAGCAGGGGGAGTGGGAGAGGAAGAAGCAGGCTCCCAGCAGAGCAGGGAGCCTGATGCAGGGCTCCATCCCAGGACCCCGAGACCACGCCCTAAGCCGAAGGCAGACGCTTAACCACTGAACCACCCAGGCACCCCCGGATTTTGTTTTTTAGGCCACAGAGAATGATTAAAAGATTTATATAATTAGATTTTCATTTTAAGAACATCTTCCTGATCTTAGAAAGAGAATTGAAAAGACAATAGCTTTCACCAAACTCTGAAAGAGTAATTATGTGAAGTAAAGCCACGGAGGTAAAAGGAATGAATGGGTCATGCCTATGTCTTATGTATGCTTTGAGTTGATTTTCAGTTTCCATATTAACCTCGTCATGGGTGGCTTCCCTCTGGTATGTCTGTTACCTTTTCAGACTACTTTCACTGTAGACATCCTGGGTTTTTTGGTCATTTGTTGTGTTATTTGCTACCAGTTTCCAGCATATTCCATTCCCCTCCTTCTAGATTCCTCTTCACACAGGTTTGCATTTTTCAAAGGAACATCAGAGAATCTGATCTGCCACCCCCAGGACAGACATATCAGAGGAGCTTAGGCCCACTTGCCTGAGTATCCTTTGAGTATCCCAGGAAAATAATAAAATAAACTTGGGGCCTGGTGGTTAGATCCCATGCATATAATTACTATGACTAATAGTAATAATCCCATAGAATTACTATGTTTTCAAAGAGAACAGGGCAGAGTCAAAAGCCTATGTCAACCTCTCCATAGGGTGCTTTTGGTGGGCAGGAAACACATCTGAAGGGAAGAGTAATCTACAGTGTAGGACACCACCTGAGACAACAGTTGATTGTCCGATAGGCAAATTAATATTTTGGCTGCTTTGCTCACACCAATTCTTTTTGATTTCTTTTTGTATTAGTTAATCGTCTGATAGGCAAATTTACATTTTGGTTGCTTTGCTCACACCAATTCTTTCTCATTTCTTTTTGTATTATCAACAAAATGAAATTTTTGTTATATACTTGAAAATGAGTGAATGACTTTTTACCAACTTTAGTGGGCTCAATATACTAGAGATCAGAATGGGTCTCCTGCTTCATTCATACTACACACGCTTTAGTCCAGCCTGGACTGGGGATGCTGGAAATGGGGGTGGAAACTGAAAAATGCAGTGGCTTAACTCCCACACCTATATCACTTACACCAGAAATGTAGTTCTTCTCTTGGGGGAAAAAAAGTTCAAAGTCAGTTCTTTTTGTTTTCTCTTTTGGCTAAGGTAAGCAAAGTAGCTTTTTGCTTACTTCTCAATCACTTGGCAGAGAAATGACTTTCAACTTCAGAGAACATTCTCTAGGGGACTCTGTACCTCTCAATAGTATTGGAACACTGTTCAATAAAACAATGCATTAGTGGATATGAAAAATTTCTGGTTATTTCACAAGAATCCAACTTAAAATATAGGTGACATGGCAAACCCCAAATTCACATAAGTCGGGTGGGGGGGGGCTAGAAAATACATCAAAGAGACAGGAAGTTATCCACTAGAGAATCTGGAACTGAGAGTTTTATATTCACATTTGGAAGTATGCTAAGGTATGAAAAGTACCAGTCTGGTTGTACCCCTGAGATGAAGTTTAGGACTTGACAGGTGCCTATCTGGCCACTCAAACTCCAAGCAACTGAGATGAGATACAAATGAGCAGTTTGTGTGACTACTAACCAAGAGAAAATGTAACATTAAGGTGTGGTACTAGAAACCAGTGCTTTCAACTACAAGCCAAGTACCAACTGCCAACTACCAAGTATCAGTATGACTAAGTTGCAAATAATAGAAAGCCCAAATTAGCCAGTTGAACAGAAGATGGGTATTGGCTCACTTAGCTGAAAAGTCCTGAGGTAAGTCTACCTCGGCTAAGGCTTGGGCTGTGGCTCAACAATGTCACCAGAGACCCAGTTTCTCTCTGCTTTGCCACTGTCTTCTTTGATATTGGCTTCACCCTCAGGCTCCACGTGTTAATGCCAGGAAGCTCCAAATTCCCCCCGACCTGCCCTTTTAACAAGAAAAAAAAAAGCATTGCCCTAGTTCAAGGCCTCATATCTTCCTATATATCACGTAGAGGAGGACAGAAAGCATCTTCTTTGGTTGCTCTCAAAGAAAAGCGTCTATCTTTCAGAAGGCCCAGTAAATATCTCCTCATATCTCATGGGCTCCATGGCCAAATAGGACAGGTTGATGGGCCTAGGCTTATGAAGTTGGGGGTGAGGCCAAACCACATGGCTGAGTAAGGATGTTTTCCCAAAGATTATTTGGGTTATTGTCCCCATAGAGAATAGATGCTGGGAACCCAGTAAGAGATGAATAATATGGAATCCTGACTTGGCCATGACAAAGACATGCTCAGCATTGCAGATACTGGTTTGCAACCAAGGTGCTTCTAAGACAACTCTGTAACTACCTCTGAGTTGTAAAACAGGAAGGATTTCATAATTCATTACCCCAAGAGATTCTGGGCCAGCCAGCTAATTTTCACTATGTGAATGACTCTATACACTATTTTTACATTTCCTCACTTTCTGATCCCACTTCTGAAAATTCTGAAGACAAAAGTTTACCATAATCAATTTTGATTTTAATATATTTCTAATTGCAATTTATCAGAAAGTATCTTAAATTTCTAATTTTTCTTTTGTATTTAAATTTCCCCCAAATTTAGAAAGTGAGTATTGACTTCATTCCTCTTCTGTGAGATGTGTGGAAAGTGTCATTACAAATTGGAAGGTCTTCCATGTTATGAATCCTTCATCACAGACTACCGTCTTTGATATAGGCTCAGGGCTTTCAAGTACCTGTCTCTGGGGCTCTGGTAAGGAAAAGACCAGTTAGGAATTCTCTTGGTGGGGGCCATCCATTTCTACATGCTATTTCTTAATCCATCTGAAATACGCATCTTTTGCCATATTTTGATAATTCTCTCGTTGTGATACTCCTAAGATTTGTCTTGCCATTCCACCACTCTGCCTACAAACATTTCCATCTTGGAGGGAAAGAGTTCCCAGGGTTGATCAACTTCCATGATGCTCCTCCGTAAGTCCAAACTGTTTCTTCTCTTTCACTGTTCCATTTCCATGGGCTGTTCTTCCTATTCATTATCTGTCTCTCTCCCATTTTAAGATACTGACGTCATCTAGCATACATATCATCCTCACTTTGGGGCTTATTAATATTCAGGATCTTAATGATTACCTCCTTCTAGCACTAGTCCAAGTATTCAACTCTATATCAACTCTGCCTGTGTAATGTGTCCACTGGTAACATTGCCAATCTCCCGCCAACTGCTCTTTCTTAGTGTCTCTTCCTGGCACTTCCTCCTGTCCAACTCCCTAAATACTGAATTGGTGTTTCATAGGACTCTATCTTGGGTCGTAATATTTTGCTATACTCTCCAGAGGCAGTACTGTCCAATAAAATTTTCTGAAATGATGAGAATGTTTTATGCCTACACTATCCAATATGGTAGCCAGCTGCCACATATAGTCATTGTGCACTTGAAATCTGGCCAGTATAAGAACCTAAATTTTAAATTTAAATAACTACATATAGCCAGTGGCTATACTACTGTGTTGGGTAGTGCAGCTCCAGGGGATTTCATTCATTTCTTCCCACTGCTTTAAATACCTTCTGCTCTTTCGATGCCTCTCAGATGCAGAGCTCTAGATATGACTAACCCTCAGCTCTAGCTCACATATACAACCATCTGAAATTTCTACTTGTACATCTCACACATATCTCAAATGTTAATCCAAAACAGAGTTCTTAGTTTCTCCTTCCTCAAACCTATTCCCATTCCAGTCTCATTCATTCCAATAAGTGGTGTGCTGTCTAATTCAGCTGCTCAAACACACCAGGAAGCTGTCCCTAATTCCTGTTACTCCTGTATCCACTCTGTTAGCAGGTCACTGATTTTATTTCCAAACTATATCTTAAATACATTTTCTTTCCATCTCTACTACCACCACCCACTCCAAGCCATTATCATCTCCAACCTGGATGGTTAACAATCTCCAACATGATCTCCTTTCACTTTCCTCCCTCTACAAACCACTGTCTACTCAGCAGGCAGCAATCATCCCAAAATGTGACTCAAACATGTCATTCCTCCACTGAATACCCTTTAATGGTTTTTCACTTAGGATGGAATTGAATGATCTGGCCCAGCTGTAGCTACAAATCTAACTTGTGCCTCTCATACCCTTAATCATTATGTTATATCCCAAACTTTTTGGTTTCTTGAACATGCCAAGCATTTTACACATCAGAGTCTGCAGAGCTGTTCCCTCCGTCTGCTGTTGTTCCCATTCTTGATACATGCGCCTTCTTCCCATTCTGAGATTTAGCTTTAATATTACCCGTTAGGATAGGCCTTCCCTGACTGTTTAGATAAAGAGGTTCCCTCTCCATCATTCCCTCTCTCTGTAGCATTCATTTCCTTCATGACACTTAGCAATTTTTTATAAACTACTTGATTTTTTTTCGTTTGTTCTCTCACTAGATGAATGTTCCAGAAAGGCAGGAAGCAGGTCTGACTTACCACTGTTTACGCAGCACCTAGCACAGTGCTTTGCATACAAGCAGGTGCTCAGTGATATTTGCTTAATAAATTTCCCCAAATGCCTGTTCACATCACTCATTTCCATTTCTTGGTTCTGCTTAGTACAAAAGTGTCAATGCTTATTAGAGGTTACTCTAACTGGACTATGCTAAGCGAAGTTCTTCTTACTACATGGCTTTAGGCTTCGGCAATTAGATAGTACATTTGTAATTCTCAGGAAGCAGGAGTTTAGTCTAAGCCAGCCTCTGGCTTCTCTTCCTTGCTCCTTAGTCAACAATTACATTACCTGGCTAGGAGCTTCTGAAGTGGAAAGCCTAATTACCAGAGAGGCAAACTGCAATCTGAAAAATGGCTCTAAAGGTAAAGTCTGGAATGTATGTTTCATCCGTTTTGGCCAGCACTCTTCTCTGAATAGGGCCTTTATTTCTATATTCTTGAAAACTGTCAATAGCTTACTACTGGAAGCTCCATCTTACTTTAGCATGTGGGCTATCATGATGATGAGAAGGAAAAGACTGGAAGGGGATCTGGGATAGTGGAACGATGAGAGGGGTTGTAGCTATACAAATTTTTATGAAAACAAAACAAAACAAAGCCTCCCACTTGGTTTACATTTTCCCAGTCCCAGAGTGCTACCTTCTAACACAAGGGGAATCAGGTCTCCCAAGACTGCACAACTCAGACTACCCTCCACTACTTTCCTTAAGTTACCTTGGTGACCTCAAGGTGAACTACAACTTCAGAGGAAGAGAAAGTTCTGGAGTTGGCAATGTAACCACACTGTCATCTACAGCAAATACGGTTTTTGGTGAGGCAGACTTAGAAAAGCTGAGTACTTTATACAGAAAGAATATATCCAGGAAGACACACAACCAGTAACAGTGGCTGTCTCTGAGGAGGTAGACTGGGAGACAGGAGTGACAAGGAGATTTACTTTTCACTGAACACCTTTTTTAACTATTTCAACTTCTTTATCATGAGCATGTTATAGCTAGTCAAAAATAAATAAGTTTCAAAATTTGAAAAACATAAAAGAAGTACAGTGTTGGTTGTCCTCAAAGAGCCATTTAGTTGAACTAACACACATAAGACATTAGAAAAATATAAGACAGCACATAGTTAAATACCAATTTGGACAGTACCGATTACAAGTAGAAGAGGAAGAGAGGTCCGTTCGGTTGAAGGAGCTGAGTCTTAGATGAGGAGGGGACATTTTTAGCCTAGGGAAACTTGAGCAAATAGAAATGAGCGAAGCAGAAATGTGCACAAATAAAGAACAGTAGACTCTGGAGTCAGACAGACCTGCTTCCAAATTCAATTCTGTAACATATTAGCTAAGTGACCTTGAAAGAGCTTTATAACTTCTTTCAACCTCAGATTTCTCATCTGTAAAATGAGGATAAGTACCTACCTCAATAGGATTAAGAAAAACTAAAGACTGCATGTAAAGTGGTTAGCACAGTACCTGACAGGGTCGATGCTCAACTAAAAGCTGCCTAGCATGTACATGGTCGAACGGGAGGACCAGTCTTGCTAGAGCACAGGGTATCTGTTCAGAAGGGGCAAGATAACACTGGCTATTCGAGTTCTAACAAACTGTGGGCAATCACCTTGTTCTGTCTCTGGGGTTCCTGTAGCATAAGAACTATAAGCAAGTACCATCATTACACATTCTCTAATGTTCAAGAAGGTGAGAGGACTGACAATTACAGGGTTTCTCTCTAGCATGGCGCCTCTGGTGCTTAATCAGAACAGAATTCTGACTGAAAGCCTTCCCGCAGTCATTACATTTATAGGGTCTTTCCCCAGTATGGATTCTCTGATGTCGGATAAGGTGCGCCTTGCAGATGAAGCTTTTCCCACAGTCAGTACACTCATGAGGCTTCTCCCCCGTGTGGACCCTTTGGTGCTGAGCAAGATCAGAGTTCCACATGAAGCCTTTCCCACAGTCCTTGCATTCGTAAGGCTTCTCCCCGGTGTGGATTCTCTGATGTCGAAGTAGGGCAGGGTTCCGCGTAAAGCTTTTCCCACATTCCTTACATGTATATGGTTTTTCCCCAGTGTGGATTCGCTGATGTTGTGTAAGGCTTGTGTTCTGACTAAAGCCCTTCCCACATTCCTTACATTCAAAGGGTTTCTCTCCAGTATGTATTCTCTGGTGCCGAATCAGGTTTGACTTCCAAACGAAGGCTTTAGCACATTCTTGACACACGTAGGGCTTCACCCCCGTGTGAATTCTCTGATGTGCAATGCAGTGTGATCTAAAACTGAAAGTCTTCCCACATTCTTTACATCCATAGACCTTCTCTCCATTATGAATTCGCTGATGTTGGTCAAAGTCTTCATTGTGATCAAAACACTTGCCACATTCTTCACATATATAGAATACCTGCTCACTGAGAATTTTCTGATGTATAACAAGGTGGGTATTAACAATAGCATTCTCTGAACTATCTTCTCCTGAGACCATCTCATCTTTGACAATCACTTCTATAATATCATTTGCAGTGTTCTCCACACTTCTCCCATTGGAGTAGTCAGACCACCTCCCTAACCTGCTTTTTTCCTCCTCACAGGTTTTTCCAAGCCAGAATTCCTGGGAGCCACGCCACCGGGGTCCACTTGATAGCACCATGTGATCCTTTGCCTCCTCAAAACGTTCCTCCTTCAGAATAAAATCTTCTTTCTCACTCTCCAACACACCCTCTGAAAGAAGAAATCAAAGCTGCAAATGACATCATTATCCATGACAGAGTGAATAAGGCCACCAAGTGGTACTAATGTGTCCATTTCACTCCAGGTGTCACCCCTGTGTCTCAGCGGCCCTGTTCTACCTGAAAATGGCACAAAAGGGCTATCACACAGAAAGCAACCAAAGTGTATGCCACAGAAAGGCAAAAACGAGACAGAGTCCAGAGGGGAGCTCTCCAGAAGTAGTTGAATTGAATCTAAGGGAGACAAGTCAGAATTTCTTCTAGGCAGTCCAGTTTATATAACATGAGAAGAACAAGCCAGGTTTTGGGGCAGAGGACCAGTTCAGAAATAACGAATCCTTTGTGGTATATCTGGGGAACCTGAACTTGTCACATGCAGTGGGAAGCAATAAGGAGAATCTTTCTCATACCGGTCAACACTAAAAGGAAATGTAGTCTTCTCATTCAATCCAGTTGCCAGGTCCACCATGAAAAGTGCTTCCCCTAACTACTTCAGACACAGTTGGGCAAAGACTGCATCCTTTTTGTTCCCACAGTGCTCTATTCACACCTCTGTTACAGCATCACACTTTGCTGTAATTATGCATTTATGTATAATGTACCATTAGACTGTGAGCCCTTGCAGAAGAGGGGCCATATATTACTTGCTTTCTGATCCCTAAAAACTAACAGAATGAATAAAACACAGCATTTGCTTTTAACATTTTGGTTGACCATAGCAGCCAGTAGGCCATCTGTTCTGTTACAGCCTAAGACGCAAGACCCACCTGAATTAATTGATCATGTCCAAATGAAAGCTGGAAGTTTACAGTTTAATTCTGCTCTTCATTAAATGGTTGACTTGGGGATTTTCAGAGGGATTTTTATTTAGAACATAAATGGTAAAATGGAATTTTAACAGTTCACAAAAGAAAGACAGTGGAAAACATGTGCCTGGGAGGAAAGTGCTCATTTCCCTCACTTACCAGTACAGATTAGGCTTGGAAACTCTCCTTGCAGTTTCGGGTTCAACGGCTCTTCCACCTGCTCAAGATGGGAGATCCCAGCAGGCTTTAGAAATAGACATCCTGCCAAGGTCAAGATATAAATAAGGCTGGCTCAGTCGGAGGAGCAGGGCCCATTAGGAAAGGAGCAGAGATGGAAGTGGTAAGGGAGAATGAAGGTGGGTGGGAAGATTGGTACATAGGTGACCTGAAACTCGAGGAGGATAACAATATAAAGGACAGAAAACAGATGCACAGGGCAGTTGTGATTCCATCAGTTCCCCAAAACATGAAAATGTATCATTCGTTTTTAAAAATCAAGAAGAAACAGGAGAGACAAAGGTCTCTTCCTCACCTCCCCTAGAAGGCAAAAGCCAGCTCACATGGAAAAGAATCAGGATGAAACAGAACTGCAAAGATCTGTTCCTAAGGCTATGTTGGGAAACCACAGTCCCTTAGCTTCCTTCCTGTCTATCCACCTATCTATTGCCTTCTCTTTCTACAAAGGATCAACGATGGGTCTCTCCATGGCATTAGAAATGGACTCACAGCCTCACTAAGCCGTTTCCAGAAGTCACTTCTTATTCTAATGACAGGCACCTCTAATTGCAAAGGTCCACTCTAATGAACTCTTCTTCAGACTTAGCTAAGATCTCTCTAACTCCCAACCAAAGCCTCCTAAGAAACAGAGCAATTCTCACCCTCCAAATGACCACCTTGTACATTGCTGAAGCCAAGGACTGTGTGTCCCCTGTGTCCTCTTCTTTAAGACAAAAACGGACTTCGAATAGGGACATGTACTCAAAGGAAGTTTGCTGCAAGTCATGGAGCTAGGGTTTTACTCAAGAAATAATTTAGCTGTTGGCTTTCTGCCTAGAGCCAAAATGGGAAATTCCCTTGTGTGGTGGGAGAGTAAGCACTGAGATCCTGAGAGAAGGCAGAGGACACTGTAGTTGTCTCCCTACAACCAATCTACCACCACCAACAAGCCCCACCACCACCACCTCCGCCATTATGAAGTAGCCGTGCCCTTTGGAGGGGAGTGATCCCAACTCCAGTTCCTACTGTAGCCCTCACTGGTCTAAGCCAAGCAGGTTAACCTATCCCACTCACTACATGAGAGACAGTTTCAGAAATCGGCAGTCCAGGCCAAGACAATCAGTGCATACTATTTCCCTGGCCATAGTGATTGGTTTAGAGTTGGCATAAGACTTAAGATGGTACATTGCAAAAGCCTGAGGAAGGCCTGCCCTACTTCTCTCCCTCGGTATAAAGAAGCAGAGCCTTGGTTATAACTACCAATCATCTTACAACCACAAGAGGAGCCAGACTGTAGACAAAGCCAACATACAAGGAGATAGAAAAGAGCAGAGACTGAAGCTCTGATCAAGCTGTACCTGCACCCTACTTAAGACTTCCTACTTGCATGAAACAGTAAATTCCTCTTTTTTGTTTAAGCCAGTTTGCACTGGGTTGTTACTTATAATCAAGATCATCCTAATATGGAAAGACTGCCAGACACAGCAAGGAACTGTGAGAATGGGCACGTTGAAGGCACAGCTCAAGTTCCACTGTGCCCACAAAAGAGCTCCTGTGGGAAGAAGATGGAATGGGGCCAGGGAGGCAAAAAGGGGACACAGTTGTCACCAGGAAATTAGGAACAGGAAAGCCCTGTGTTGGGCCTAAAGGAATGCCAGGGCTTTGCCCACCAGAAATCCCTGAATTGGAACTATACGGCTCAGGGTTATTGAGACTTCTTGATTTCTAATAAAGGTGGCCACGATACCCCAAACAGCAGTCAGAATCTTCTGCTGGAAGACCGTAAGAAGGCGGGGAATGTCTAAAGGCCACCCCAGTGTGTCAACAGAAAAGTCAGGGGGTACAGATAAATGGTGGCCACGATAAGAACGTCGAAAATGGGGAAGAGGCAAAACAGGTGAAGGAAGAGGAGCCAGGGTGGATAATAAACAGACTCAAGAAGATGGAAAATCACGGGAACACAGAAAAAAAAAAAAAAAGGAATCCCACGGTGTCTATAGCACTAGGTTAAGAGGATGCATACCTATTACATTTTGAAGATCAAGACAAGGGAACTGGCCAGATGACTGGCACTGTCCTCACTCACCTGAGGAGATGCCCCTCGGGCCCTCTCCATCCAGAGCTCCCTGAGGAGCCTTGCACCACGGTGCTTCCCCTCGCTCCAGCTGGGAAATCAGAGCCGGTTTGGGAAATGGAAATGCTGCTTGAGGGGAAGGAAATGGGACAGGCAGGTGAGTGCGGTGACAGCAATCCCAGGGCTCCCCCCAGGCTTTGTCTTTAGGGGCAGAGGGAAAAGAAGGGAATTAATTAGGGAGATCAAGAAAAGGAAGCCCAGGAGAAGGGACAGGAGACCCAGGGAAGCGGGGCCAGGAGGCTTACAAAGGTCAGGAATTAGAGTAAGAGGTGCTCAGTAACAGTCTGAGTGAGCGAGTGGATGATTCCACTCATTGAGAGATCGAGTTTTCTTGTTCTCTCCCTCTCTTAGAGCCCTCAAGTTCAGACATCTGCACGAGGATGCTTGGTACTGGGTTGGGTCTCCCAAACTGAGTCAGTGGGAAACTGAGGGCTTGGTGGGGCTCTAGGAATCTGCTCTCTTCCTACTCTCCCCATAGCACTGGGAGTTACCCAGAGGGTTGGGTAACCCTGGGGCAAGAAAGTCTGACTTTCCAACTTCCCAGCAACCGCTGAGGCTGGGTCATTAAGAATCCAAGCGCCTGAGGTTGCCCCTCAGGTGGGGTTATCAAAGACTCCTGAGCTTCTGAGGAAGACGTAGCCGGGAAATTCTAAAGGGCAGAAGCAGAGTCCAAAAGGAAAGACCCTTACCCAGGGAAGCCACAGCCCCATAATTCTCCAGCATCACGTCCCTGTACAGGACCCTCTGAGCGGGGGCCAGGCCGGTCCATTCGTTCTCAGAAAAGTAGACAGCCACATCCTCGAAGGTCACTGACTCCTGAAACAACATGTGTTTAAATGGCCTAGGACAATCCCAGACCCAGGCCTGGAGTAAGGGGTAGACCAGGCACTAAGAGGTACTAGAGGGGATGCCAGGTGAGTCTCTGGAAACTGAATGTCTCCAGGAACTCTCTGCCCATTTGCACCCCCTACTTACAAAGATATAAGGGATCAGCCATCAGTTTCTCACGTCTCTTCATCCTCTCATCTTTTTCATGAGTCTCTGCAAGTTTTCCCTTCTCATCCTTATGCCCAGAACAGCTACCTGCTGCTCTAGGTGCCCTCCTTTCCCCACAGTGGACTCTCCGTCAGAGGTCACCAACCCTTGAAAACAAGTGCAACTATTGCGCCTACGTCGGCACTTTACCTCTATTACTCTGTAAATGCCTCACAGCCTACGAGGCGGGGATTAGATACATTTTATAGAAGACGACACAGGCTCAGAGATTCACTGCCCCCAAAGTTACAGAACGGAGACAGAATTCAGGGCTGTCTGCCTCTCTGGCTCTTCTTTACTGTGCCACACTGCCTTCTATCCTCACTCCTGCCACCCCTGCTGCCCCTGTGTGAGGCTCTTTCTCTCGTCCCTCCCCCTCACTGTCATCAGCCACAGAGGCAGCTAAGGGCACCTCAGAACACCCGGGCTGCTCTGGAGGCTGTCCTCCAACGGGCAGAGACAACTCTGACTTGACTCCCTGCATTCTGCCACTCCAGCACTCTCTCTCAAATGCCCCGCCCTACTCTTTCTTCCCCACTTTCCAGTGTTAATGTCCCCTTTTCCTGTATCTCTGGGAGCCCAAGCTTCTGCACCCCCTCTTACCTTCTTCCTTAAGAAACACAAACACTGCTAAGGTAAAGCCATCAAGGCTTGTCATTCCCAGCTACCGCCTCATTCAGGATCTCAATCTCCATGGTGAGGCTGATTCTGCTGCATTTCACATCAGACCTTGCCTTACAAAGTCCCCACACAGACTCACCCAGCACCCCGGGGCGCAAAGACTTCGGCTGGCTCACCGACGCCTGCACCTCAAAACGTCCAAATCCTCTGCACGGCAAACAATCGCATTGCCTATTCAGAGACCCCGCTTACCCGCACCACCACCCTCACCCCCTGTCCTGTCACCTTCCTGTTAGGAACCCAAATCCTTTCCTTGCCTAAATCTGTGTCCTTGCACCTGCAGCTCCCCGTGCCTGGAGATGCAGTTCCTCCCTCCGGCGCCGGCAAACTCAGAGTCATCTCAAGACCCACCTCAAACATAACCAGCTCTGTAAAAACCAGGGACATGGAAATGCTGGACATTCGTCGTGGCGCACAGCGCTCTGTGAACACCTCTGCCCCAGCGCTGGGCTCATGCCTGTGCAGTTGCACGCGTGTTTCCCCTGCCGGCGCAAGTCTGGGGGATGTCGAATCCATTCTGCTCCCTGCCTGTTCCTCCGGCCCCTCCACTCTGGGCTGCACCCCGATTTCCCGGTCGCCGCACTGCCCCCGCCGCCCCTCGTGTGGGCCTAGAGCCCCGGGCAGAGCCGAGCCAGCTTCGTGGCGCCGGCCCCGCACTCACCGGGCGCGCCCGGGCCGGCGCGGGCTGTCCCGGTAGCAGCTCGAGGGCAGGGCCGAAGGGGGCCCCGCTCGCCAGGGCCGCAGCTGCCATGGCCCGGGCCGCCCTGCCGGGCAGCGAGAGCGCGCCAGGCCGACCGGGGGCTGCCCGGGATCGGGGAGGGACGCTTCGGACCGGGGCGGGTCGGAGACAGCGGCCCTGCGCCCAGGAGCCGGCGGTGCAAGTCCCAGGCTCCACGCCCCGGGAGCCGGGCCAGCCCCACGCCTGCTCCCCACGCTTGGCGCGAGCCAGAGCTCCACACGGGAGCGGTGGAGGCCGCTGCACTCTTGCCACTCCGGCTTCTCTAGCACGGCGGAGGGCGCCACGTCTCTGTGGTCCTCGCTTCGTGCCCTGCCAAGAAACCGCGAGCCAAGAGCGCGGCCGGCTCTCCCAGAGACACTGATGGCCTCGGGGCGCCGCCGTGCGAATGCGGGGGAGCGGGCGGTTAGGGAGAAGGCTCCCTCTGGGAATCCTTTTCCAGCCCTCTTCTTCCTACTGACCTCCCTTCTTCTCTACTGCCCGGCACTGCACGGATGGATGCTGGTACGAAATAGCACATACTCCTCTTGACCACGCCTGCTCAGAGATCTCCATCCCTTTACTGGGCTCTCCATTCCCAGAGAGCAGCTAAGGGCCCAGATCATCTTTGTGCCTCTAATCTCCACCCAACGCCTAGCACCTCTTACGGCCTGGTTTCTTTAGGTGCCAAGGAATACTTGTTCAATAAAGGAATGAATAAATGTTGAACCAGGTTTTCAGTTGGAGAAAGGGAGGAAATGGCTTACCTAACATCCCACAGCATGCCAGGAAGTGAAACCTTTAAACGAAATTGTGGAAATAAAAGAAGACCACCAAAACGAGAAAAAGCAAAGACAATTTATTCAGAGCTTGCTATAAGCCATCACTTGCATTTGGCAGAGACTCTAAGTCCCGGAGAGAAGTGGGAAAGCTTTGTAGTTTAAAAAAAGGGGGGGGGGGGGGGGAGGGGGGAAACTTCAGGTATGCTCTGATTGGAGATTGTTGGCATGGGGGAGGCTAACTAGAAGCAAGGCATCTTATATGCGTGGTTGGGGGGAGGATATTAATCAAATTCTGGCTGTTTGGAGCTGATTGCTACAGGGTTTGTTTTGGATTCCTGGGCTGGTTGCTGAAGATAGTAGTTTGACTTCCTAGACTGGTTACTGCAGATATTGGGTTGGCTTCCTGGACTGTTGCTGCAGACTATGGGTCAGAGTTCTATTTTTCTACATGGTCTGGCCATTTTCCATTTGTAGATATAGTCTCTTTGGGTGAACAAAGTAGGAAGATGTCCACTTCACAGAACTTTCAGTCCAGAGGCTCAGATTCCTTTTAGATCCCTAGGTACTGAGAGCTTACAGATAGCATACTTGTGAAAAATCACAGAACAAAGGAGACTTCAGACGAGTCTCCCGATTTGTTTGCTTGTTTGTTTCTAAGAGGGAGAAGCTCATAAATGGACGCTACTGAACACCGAGAAGGAAGCAGTGAGTCTTACCCTGGGAAAGATCACTAGGAGGACAAGCACACAACAAGCAGTTCCAGGATCTTCTTAGGGACAAGATGGAGAAAACTGCACTCGGTGCAAAATAATTATGGGAGTTTTAGCTCAGAACACAAGGAGCCCTCAGATGCCTGATTATTAAGTCATGGTCCACCAGAAGGAAGGTCTCTTATGGTTCTGACCAGGGTTTTGGTTCAAAACTAAAGAGGAGAGGGATAGTCTATTCTGAACCATATTTACCCATATATTTTTTACTCTTTCCATTGTTCTTCCTGTTAAGCACACAGCAGCAGGCAAGATAAAAGGCCATGTCCTAATTGACTGGATGAGCAAAGATACAATAAGCCACTTTTGGATTCATACAATGTATTACTTATATAAACAGCAAAAGGAAGAGTATCCAAATATGCTAGTCCCCAGATCCTTGTCCCACGCACCAAAAACAATGACACCAAAACAAAAGGAGCTCAAGAACTGCAACATCCTTGGTGAGGAGCCCATTTTAGACTGTAGCTAAGCAGTGTTGCAGTCAGCAGTTATGTCCAGAAAGCCTCATACCTCTTCAGAATCTGAGAGGCAATGAGAAATTGTCTCATGACCGCCTCCCACAAGAGATAGGGAAGGGAGTGGAAGATGGGCTTGAAGGCCTGTAAATGTCCTCTCATCCTTTCATGTTTAGAAGGATCACAAGGTGATCTGCCATGACTCAGAGTAGCTGCTGTTCAAGGTTTTGCTTGCACGGCCTATCGATGTGCAAACTTGCCAGCACACCATGGTGGAGCCATTCACCTACAACAAGACCTCCCAACTGTTTACATATAAAGATTCTCAGGAACGTGAACCACCACATAGGTCATTGGATACTCTAATTAGTTGTACCGATAGAGGCTTGGGTCAAATACATTCCATGTGTTCTAGGCAACATCAGACAAAAAGTGACCATGATAGTGACACGCAGTAGTATAACCAGGCCCACTGGAGACTGGACCATAGTCAAGGCTCCTCGTCCAAAGCCAATCCAGCTAAATAGGTCATTAGTCCAAGTAAGGCAAGAGATACTGGCAATGACACACACCCCACCTAAACTGGCCAGCAAAAATTCCAGGGTGGTACAATTGTCCATTACCACTCATGCTAGAGAATTTAGAACAATCACTGGTCTGTGAAAAATGTACTAGAAGTCCAACAATAGCAGCATGAGACTAAAGGGAATAATTTCAATGTCCAGGAAGTTAATCTTATTCTGTTGTTTCTTGTTGAGACTGTGTCTTTCTGGAATCAGTGGCTATGGAGAGGATTCTGAGAGTTTTTAAATGAAGATTATTTATTGGCTAGTTGTAAAACTGAGAGTGGTGATGGAAACCTGGGTTGCTGCTCAGATATCCTACAGACAAAAGCTAAGAGGGTAATGGTCCCTCCCTCTGCCCCTGACTTCCCAGGGTCCAATTCTTACCAACCAGGATTGTTCCTGTTCTTCCACAGCCACATGACAATTATGACTAGTCTCTCACCTTTTCCTCGTCCTTTCCATGTCTAACCCACACCATAGGCTGAGTTTTCAGCACATAATTCATGATTATAATCATTCTCTGTAATTGCCCAAATCCAGCAAGCATCGCTGGGGTGGGGAGATACATTAAGTTTCAGTCTCCCAGCCCCCAGCTCTTTTTTCCTACTTGTAAATTCTAGTAGTCCGGTTTTCCAGGGATAGGCATACAAGGGAAAAAATAGAGTGATAAGGTTTAATTATGTGGTTGGGTTTTCTGCAGCCAGTTAGGGCTTTCTCCCACTCCTGAACCTCATAATTAGACATTATACTTAAATGGAAGGTACACTTTTAGGTAATTATTACATTTGGAACCCAAACAAATTATCTTAATTTGTACACCACTGACAGCTTAACCTTGGTTGTCCAATTATCTTTTTCAGTTTTTTTTAAGAGTTCACTCTCTCTCTTAATAGCACCTCCTTCTCGGGGGATGATTCAGGTCATGAAAGGTCCAGCTAATGTCCCAGGTCGCTGTCCATTGTTGGCACATTAAGCTATATAAATAGCACTATTATCTCATTGGGTGTGTTAGGGGAAGCTAAATGTGTAACATAGGTCATCTAAGAATCCTTCAGTAGTATGGTCCACGTATGCTGTGTGGAAGATGGTAGTGTTATACCCTGAAAGGGTGTCTGCTGTAGTCCATGCCCAGCAGTTTTCCTCATATGAAGGTGAGGGAATCCATACAGTCTATTTGCCAGGATTCATCAGGTCTGGTACCCCTATTTATGTGCTCCAGTTTCCTTTGCTACTCAACGGTGTGGCTGGTAGTGCAGTCACATGTGTCAAGCCTCTGTATGCTTCCTGCTGTATTGATATCCCAAGAGTCCTGCTTTTACTATTTCTTTTCTGTTTGTAGAACTTCCTTTAGCCATCATTTGAGGATAGGTGTGCAAGTGACAATTTCTCTTAATTTTCCTTCATTTGAGAACATGTTGATTTTACCTTCATTTCTAAAGGATATTATAACTGGCATAGAATTCTGAATGGACAGTTCTTTTTTTTCATCACTTGATAAACTTTGTGCCACCTGCAAATGACTTTCATGGCTTCTGATAAGATATCCATGGTCATTTGAGTTGTTTCTCTATAGGTGATATGCTATTTCTCTCTAGCTACTTTCAAAACATTTTTCCTTGTCTTTAGATTTTTTTTGAAGTTTGATTACATTGTGTCTGGACCTGAATTTCTTTAGGTTTACCCTGTTAGGAGTTTGCATAGCTAATTTTGATGAAATCCAATTTACCTATTTTTCTTTTGTTGCCTGTGATTTTGATGTCATATACTTTAAATTGTTGCCAAATTCAACATCATTAAGATTTTCTTCAATGGTTTCTTCTAAGAGTTTCACAGTTTTAGATCTTGTTTAGGTCTTTGATACACTTTCAGGTAATTTTTGTATGTGGTATAAGGTAATTTCATTCTTTTGCAAGTGATACCCAGTGCCCCCTCGCCCCCTTCCCGCCACAACTTGTTGAAATGGCTTCCTTTCCCCCTTGGTCTTGACATCCCTGTTGAAAATCAATCGACCATATAAGTGAGGGTTATTTCTGGACTCTATTCTATTCCATTGGTCTATACGTCTATCCTTATGCTAGTACCATAATGTTTTATTTACTGTAGTTTTGTAGTTTTTCAAAGTCAGGAGGAGTGGACCCCCCAACTTTATTCTTTTTCAAGATTGTTTTGGCTATTTGGGGCCCTGGCAATTCCATATGAATTTGAGGATCAGCTTTTCCAGTACTGTGAAAAAAAACATGTTGGAATTTTGAAAGGGATTGTGTTGGAACTATAGATCACTTTGGGTAGTATTAACCTCTCAACGATGTTATACCTTCCCCATTCATGAATGTGGAATGTCTTTCCATTTATGTTGAGTCTAAGTTCTTTCAGCAATGTTTTGTATTTTCAATATACAAGTCTTTCACCAACTTGGCTAGATTTTTTTCCTCAGTATTTAATTCTTTTAGATGCTATTGTAGATGGAACTGTGTTCTTAATTTCCTTCTTGGATTGTTCACTGCTGGTGTATAGAAACACAGCTGATTTTTATGTTGATCTTGTACCCTGCAACTTTGATGAATTTATTAATGGTAGTAGTTCTCTTGTGGATTCTTTGGGACTTTCTATATATAGGATCATGTCATCTGCAAATAGAGATAGTTTTCTCTATCCCTTTCCAATTTGGATCTTTTAGTTTCTTATCTAATAGCTCTGGCTAGAACTTCAAGTACACTGTTGAACAGCAGCAATAACGTGGGTACCCTTGTCCTGAGCCCTCTGATTTTAAAGGGAAACCCTGCAGTCTTTCACCATTGAATATGATATTAGCTACACGTTTTTCATAAATACCCTTTATCATATTAAGGAACTTCCCCTCTACTTCTAGTTTTCTGAAAGACTTTATTATGAAAGGATGTTCAATTTTGTCGAATGCATTTTCTGCATTGTTTGAGATGATCATGTAGGTTTTTTTCTTTCATTCTGTTATGTATCATATTATATTGATTTTGTGTTCAATCACCCTTATATTTCTGATATACACCTACTTGGTTATGGTGAATTATCCTTTTACTATGCTGTTGGATTTGATTTGCTAATATTTTGTCAAGGATTTTTACATCTAAATTCATAAGAGATACTGGCCTGAAATTTTCTTTCAGGTGATGTTCTTATCTGACTTTGGCATCATGGTACTACTGATAGCAGATTGACTCTTGATCTTGGGGTTGTGAGTTTGAGCCCCACATTGGGTGTAGAGATTACTAAAAAAAAATACACTTAAAAAATATTTGGTGGAATTCACCAGTGAAACCATCTGGTTTAGGACTTCTCTTTGTTGGGAGGCTTTTAATTAGTGATTTAATCTCTTTACTTGTGATAGATCTGTTGAGATTTTCTATTTCTTCTTAAGTCAGTTTAGGTTATTTGTATTTCAGGGAATTTGTCCATTTCTTCTAGGTTGTCTAATTTATTTATGTATAATTATCAATAGTGTTGACATACAATTATTCTAAGGGTTCTCGTATAATCCTTTCTATCTCTATAAATGTCAATAGTTATGTCTCCACTTCCATTTACGACTTTAGTTATTTGCAGCTTCTCTCCTTTTTTTCTTAGTCAAAGTGCAGCTCAACTTTTGTCAATTTTGAACTTTTCAAATAACCAATTTTGGTTTCACTGATTTTCTGTTTTTCTATTCTCTATTTCATTTGCCTAAGCTCTAATCTTTACACTTTTCTTCCTTCCGCTGTCTTTGGGTTTGGCTTGCTCTTCTTTTCTAATTCCTTAAGGTATAAACTTAGATTATTGATTTGAGATATTCTTTTTTAATGTAAGCATTTACAACTATAATTGTACCTCTGAACACTGCTTTCACTATATGACATAAATTTTGGTATGTTGGTTTTAATTTTCATCCATCATGAGTTGTTTTCTAATTTCTCTTGTGCTTTCTTCTTTGAAGAAGAAAGCATTAGGAAGCTTGCACGTGGATTCTTTCAGACTCCATGTGTGTGTCTTTTTCCCTTATGATCTGGCTATATATCCTTAATACACCACTGTAATAAATCTTAGCCATGAGTACAACTATATGCTGAGTCCCATTAGTTCTTCTAGGGAATCTCTGAATGTGAGGGTGGTCTTGGGGATGTCCCACAGATTGATATGAGAATTAGATTGCTTAATACGTGTAATGCAGTTGGTATAATACTTGGCTCATGGTAAATTCTCAAAACAGAATAGTGATGATTATAGTGACAATGGGGATGACCAGCACAAAGCCATGAACAGGGTAGGTGCTCAAGGTCAATCAATCCAATTCCCTTCCTTTCCTCCATCCTCTCCCACTATATGCGCTGGTATCTAAGCCTCAGCCCAATACCTTTATAATAGCATCTCAATGCTGGCACGTACCTCAAGTTCAGCTTCCTGTCTGACACAGCACAATAGTAAGTCCCAGAGAGGTAAACTGAAATGTCCTGGGTCATGTCATGAGTTGGTGACAAAGTTGAAGCAAAAACCCAGGTTTGCCCTTTAAGTTCTATACTGACTTCACTGTCACCTGGTATATGTGAGGCAGACTAGGAGTAAAATAATTAACCTGGGGCTAGGCTGTCAAGAACCCAGTTGCCATGGAGGCAGAACCTTGAAAAACTAGGAAGGAAAGGAAAAATAAGGAACCTTGAAAGCTAGGAAGGAAAGGAAGCCATAAATAAGTCCAGCCCTAAGTTAAATGAAACTATTATTTGATCTAAAGGCAGAGTGAGGCAATTTCTCTCCTGAATCTCCATTTCGACAGTACTGTTGTTGACTTCTGGGGGTGAGGACGTGGGCAGGAAGTGACAGGCACTAAGGGAGCAATCAATATCATCCATAATTGGAACAAATGGCAAACAAAATGCAGGGGATAGCCAGTACATCTGGACTAGAGAACCCTAATACAGAAATCACAGCAGGTAAATGGAACCCTCCAATCGGTACACAATTGCTCAAGATTCTGGACCATATATGTAATGAGAAGACACCAGGACTCAAACCATGGCCCACCACCCCCTGCTCACCACGGAATGTGCAAATGAGGTGTGCAGGAAAGGAGCACAAACAACTGTTCAAGGACAGCCGAAACCATGCTCCCGCCAGACTTAGGAGGTGAGAACTCTCTGGAGTATGGTCCGGAGTGCTGGCTATGCTCAGCGCGCTCGTTGAAAAGAGTGGCGGTAGCAGTACAGCAGGCAGCCCTCGGGCGCCAGGTCCTCCCCCAGCCCCAGCCCTACGTCCTTAAATCGACTGCTCAACGGACAGACACACAATGCCACGGTGCGAAGCCTAACCGACCGACGGACAGACGGCGCCTCCGGACGGCGGACTGCCCACAGCACCTGCCTAGAAACGCCTTCGCGGAGGCTGCAGGACCGGAAGTGCGTCACCGCCTTTCCGGCCCTCGAGCCCGCGCCCGCTCTAGCACGCTCGGAGGCCAGCTCTGGGTGTCGTTGGTCCTTCCGAGCCTCTCAGGCCCACTTTGTAGCTCTGTGTCACCCTTCTGCGGAGCTGCGGCCTACTTAGGAAGGCTGAGGTGTGCCGCGGAGCTCCCGGGGCTCGCTCTGGGTCGCTGGCCACTCGGGAGGGTGAGCGGGGCAGCCGCATAGGCTGATTTCCCCGGGGCAAGCTAGCTCCCCCCCTCCGCCCCGACCCCCGCGTAAGAGTCTTAGTAAGGACTGCCCCTGCATCAGGCCGTCCCCTCAGTGGCTCCAGATGGCCTGAGACGAGTTCTGCTTAGCGCGCTGGTCAAAGCTAGAATTCGCCCTGGGCCGGCCGAGCCCACGTGTGCTGAAAACGCTTCCCCCTCCTCTGAGCCCTCCAGCCACATGGGGCGCCGGAGTGGATATGCACCCGTTCCTTGGAACGGCCGGCCACATACATTGAGCAGCACATTCCGCACGCTCCCAGATCTCCATGTAGAGCCCCACCACACACACACACACACACACACACACACACACACACACACACACCACTCACACACACGCACACACACACACACTGACCTCCAGGCCTCCACTTAATTACCACCTCATCAGTGTGGCTTTCCTGACTCCCCACCCCACTTCCCGCTCTGCTCCTCTTGCAACCCTTAACACGATTGTAATTATATACTTCTTTCGGCAGTGAGTTAATATAGTTTCCAACTTCCTTAGGCCATACACTCCAAGAGGGCAGGGACCCTATCCCTCTGATTCGAGGTTGGTTATAGCAGAAGTTCTGTCAGTAAGTGCCCAGTAAATATCTGCTGAATGGATAGATGGGGCTGTTCCAAGGAAGGAGGGAATGGGTAAATAGAAGTGAGAATGAATATAAGGTGATGCTGCAATCCATTAAAAACTAGGGAGCGAAGTTCAGCTCATGGAAGTTGGCCCACAATTTCTGACTGTAGACTCTACGGTGGAGGAGAGTTGATGATTCGGAGTACTTGCTGTGGTTGCCCTAAGCAATCAGGGAGGACTTCCTGGAGGCAGAGTGTGGACATTTCCAGCTCCCCACAAAGGGGAGCTGCACAAGGCAAAGGGAATTCACTCTAGAAGCGATGTGGAAATCTGAGGAAACAAAGTACCTGTTTGTGGGTCACTTAGGAAGTTAAAGAGTAACCCGGGGGTTATCTGGTTGAATTGAATCTGAACGTCACGTTATTGCAATAATGGCCAATGGCACAGCTCTCTCTTTCTTGGGCCTACTGGCAGGGACCTGGCCTGACACCTCACAGAAGGTCCTCAGTAAATGGTCAGCTCACCTCACCAAAGCCAGGACAGCTGTAAGAGAAAGTCCCCACTACACTCTGAACCTACATCCTCATCATGAAATAAAGCAATTGGTTTGACGTCCTTATCATCTCCAACATTTCTTATGTGCAAGATTCCCAATCTGCCCTATAGCTATTGCTATAGCTTCAAGAGAACTTTCAAGATCATGCGTTTTGGGTCTTTTCCTTTACGGGAAAGAAGTGGAAGCTCTGAGGGTGTGCAAGCCAACTGGGCCAGCAGTAGGGCCCCAGGTCCCAGGTTCAGGGACTAAAGTCTGAAGCTCTGCTTGAAGAGTTGCCAGTGTGGAAGGTTCTATGGGTCATTTAAAGATGAAGAAGGAAGAGATATGAAACTTAAAAAGTGCTTGGTGCATTTCTGCTGAATGAGCTAACAAATGAATGAATGCATGAGAAGATAAAGGTGTGAATGGTCAGTAAATCATGGGGGTGGGGTGGAATCAAAGAAAGCTTTGTAGATATCATGCTGGAGCTGAGTCTGAAAAGATCAGAGCAAAGCCTAAAGCTGGTAAAGGGACTGTGACGATAGCTAGAGGCTTCCTTCTGGGCTTCCTTCTGGTCCCACCCCCTCCTTCCACCAGGGTGCAGCAAGTGCAAAGTATAAGAGAACATTTTGCTCCCAGGTACTGTCTCACCAGGGTCATTTAATATAACTTACAGCCACAGGGCAAGGTCCAGGTGGACACACCTTTTCATCCCCAAATTGTCACTCAAAAGCTCTCAAAAGCTCTCTGGCACCCAGAGAACAGTGTGTCCACAGCTCAACCTAGAAGAGCACAGCCATGGTCCTCTGGGGTCTGGTGCTGGGAGCCCTGCTGGTGGTCACCATGGGGTGCCTGTGTCTGCTGGGGCTGCTCCGGCAACGCAGGCCCCAGGAGCCCCCTCTGGATAAGGGCTCCATACCCTGGCTGGGCCATGCCGTGGCTTTCCGGAAGAATATGTTTGAATTCCTGAAGCACATGCGGGCCAAGCATGGAGATGTGTTCACAGTGCAGCTAGGGGGCCAGTACTTTACCTTTGTCATGGACCCCCTTTCCTTTGGCCCCATCCTCAAGGATGCACAGAGAAAACTAGACTTCGTGGAGTATGCAGAAAAACTGGTGCTAAAGGTATTTGGATACCAGTCGGTGCAAGGAGACTACCGGATGATACACTCTGCCAGCACCAAATACCTCATGGGGGATGGCTTGGAGGATCTCAACAAAACCATGCTGGACAGCCTGGCCCTGGTTATGCTGGGGCCCACGGGCCGGAGTCTGGATTCTAGCTGCTGGCATGAAGACGGCCTCTTCCACTTCTGCTACAATGTCTTGTTCAAGGCTGGCTACCTGAGCTTATTCGGCTACACAAAGGACCAGGAGCAAGACCTGCGACAGGCAGAGGAGTTATTTGCCCAGTTCCGCAAGTTTGACCGCTTGTTCCCCAGGTTTGTGTACTCCCTGCTGGGGCCCCGGGAGTGGCTAGAAGTGGGCCGGCTCCAGAGTCTCTTCCATAAGACACTCTCTGTGCGGCACAACTTGGAAAAGAATGGCATCAGCAACTGGATATCCTACATGCTTCACTATCTGAGGGAGCAGGGAGTAGACCCAGCCATGCAGGACAAGTTCAACTTCATGATGCTCTGGGCCTCCCAGGGGAACACGGGCCCGGCCTCTTTCTGGGCCCTCTTGTTCCTGCTCAAGCACCCAGAAGCCATGCGGGCTGTGAGGGAGGAGGCCACCCAAGTCCTGGGAGAAGCGAGGCTGAAGGCCAGGCTGTCCTTTGACTTTGATGTCAGTGCCCTGCACCACACTCCGGTGCTGGACAGTGTGATGGAGGAGACGCTGCGGCTGGGGGCTGCGCCCACCCTCCTCCGAGTGGTACACAGTGACCATGTCCTGAAGATGGCCAATGGACAGGAGTACCTGCTCCGAAGCAAAGACATCGTGGCCCTCTTTCCCTATATTTCAGTGCACATGGATCCTGACATCCACCCGCAACCCACGGCCTTCAAGTATGATCGCTTCCTCAACCCCAATGGTAGCCGGAAAGTGGACTTCTACAAGGCCGGCAAGAAGATCCACCACTACACCATGCCGTGGGGCTCAGGTGTCTCCATCTGCCCTGGGAGGTTTCTGGCCATCAGTGAGATGAAGCTCTTCGTCCTCCTCATGGTCACATACTTTGACCTGGAGCTGGTAGACCCTGCCACACCTGTGCCACCCGTGGATCCCCACCGCTGGGGCTTCGGCACCACCCAGCCCAGCCACGAGGTGCGCTTCCGTTACCGCCTGCGACCTACTAACTGAGCTCTGCCAAGATGGCCGCGAGCCTGGCCTCAAGACCCCCCTTGGGCTCTCCACCCCCTCCAGCCCCTCTGAAGCCCCACCCTTCCCTCTGGTTCTGTGGGATCTCCTACCTCTGTCCTGGCCGCCTTCCTTGCTCTCGGGCTTTTCTCTACCTACTTGAGAGGCTTCTCCAGCTCTCTTGAAAACACTATCACTCAGAGTGGATTCTGCAGAACCCCCCCCCATACAAAGCCCAGAGGAAGGGAAAGTATCTGGGGAAAAACTTAGTTTGGCAAATAATGCGCGTACCTTGACAAGTCCTGCAGTACAGAAACGGGCTATCATGAGTAAACAGTGTCCTGCAAGTCCTACAAGTTACCCTCCAGCCTCCCACCTCACTTTATTATTGTCCTCAATGCCTATTCTACAGCCTGTGGACTTCAGGTTCGTCCAGAGCAAGACAAGGCAAGCCACAGGTGTAATTTTTCATTTCCTAGTTGACACATTTTTTTTTAAAGATTTATTTATTTATTTGACAGAGATAGACAGCCAGCGAGAGAGGGAACACAAGCAGGGGGAGTGGGAGAGGAAGAAGCAGGCTCATAGCGGAAGAGCCTGATGTGGGGCTCGATCCCATAACGCTGGGATCACGCCCTGAGCCGAAGGCAGACGCTTAACCGCTGCACCACCCAGGCACCCCGACACATTTTTTTAAAAGATTTTATTTATTTATTTGACAGAGAGAGAGACAGCCAGCAAGAGAGGGAACACAAGCAGGGGGAGTGGGAGAGGAAGAAGCAGGCTCATAGCAGAGGATCCTGATGTAGGGCTCGATCCCATA
Source organism: Ailuropoda melanoleuca (assembly GCF_002007445.2). Classification (NCBI taxonomy): domain Eukaryota; kingdom Metazoa; phylum Chordata; class Mammalia; order Carnivora; family Ursidae; genus Ailuropoda; species Ailuropoda melanoleuca. Next base: position 33,146,773 of record NC_048223.1, read on the forward strand.
ACACCGGGATCACGCCCTGAGCCGAAGGCAGACGCTCAACCGCTGTGCCACCCAGGCGCCCCTAGTTGACACGTTTTTAAAAAAGCAAAAAGAAACAGGTGAAGTTCATGTTTATAATATATTTAACTTAGCCCAATATATCCAAAATATTAGCATTTCAGTATGTCATTAGTATAAGAATATTAGTGAAATAATTTTACACTTCTTTTTCTTGTGTTGCCTTCAAAATCTGGCATGTACTTTTCCCCCTTGCAGCATGGCTCATTTCAGCCCAGCCACATTCTAAGTGCTCAACAGCCATGTGTGGCTAGGGGCTCCAGAACTGGATAGAGCAGGTCTGGAGACATGTTGCTTTTCATGTAGGAGTTATCCAAGGTCCCTTCTCAGTGCCATTGATTGTCTCCCCTCCACATCCCCACCCCAGGGTGATCTCCGTCCCTCCTCTGGTTTCTACAACCATTGCTGAGCTCAGAGCCCTCTCCTACTTCCAGACCCTCACCCTCCCCATCCGGGTCCCACAGCCCCTCTGACTCAGTTTGGCTCATGCAGAACTCAGCATCTGTCCCCCACCTCGGCCCTGAACTACCCCCTTCTCCGGATTTCCCTGTCTCTCTCTGGTCAGGACACCACCACCCACCGTATCCCCCTAAGACAGATACAGAAGAGACACCCTCACCTCCCCCACTCTCACCCACAGTCATGCCCCAGTTCTGTCAGTTCAAGGCCCTGCGGTGTCTCTGAAACTGTCCTCTTTTCCCCACCCCCACAGCCATCCACATAGCTCACCACTCTGCATCTCTCCACACCAGGCCTGCCTGGCCCTCCATTCACCCTGACCTTTCTCCAAACCTTTCACCTCTGATTTTCATTCTCACTTCTCTGGCTCCCCATCCTTCCATACGCACTTAACATTTAAATTTTGCCACAGTCGGTCCCTAAATTTTCAATCCAGTGCAATTCAACATTGCCAACTTCCTCCGATGGAATGGTCTGTAAAGGAGAGTTGCTTGCTTTAACGGCCAACCCCAGTGCTGGCTACTCCTGGAAACCTTCCTGGATCTCCCCCTCTTCCATCCCCTGGCCAGAAACGAATTCCATCCCCTGAGGCTCCCCTGGCATGGTGTGCATCATAGCACATCTGTTATGTGTCATGGCTTTCTGTGTCCTGCTCTCCTCCTCCTGCCCCCCCTCCACTGGAGCTCATAGCGCTTGGTATCTTATGACTTCATCTCTGACCCCCAATTTCCTAAATGGAGATTAAATGATAGAAAATTGACTCCATCTCGGCTACTTTACTGCATGTCCTCAAATCATTTCCTTCCTGTCCCTGGCCTC
>NC_048223.1:33148898-33291995 GCF_002007445.2 Ailuropoda melanoleuca
CCTGCAAGTCCTACAAGTTACCCTCCAGCCTCCCACCTCACTTTATTATTGTCCTCAATGCCTATTCTACAGCCTGTGGACTTCAGGTTCGTCCAGAGCAAGACAAGGCAAGCCACAGGTGTAATTTTTCATTTCCTAGTTGACACATTTTTTTTTAAAGATTTATTTATTTATTTGACAGAGATAGACAGCCAGCGAGAGAGGGAACACAAGCAGGGGGAGTGGGAGAGGAAGAAGCAGGCTCATAGCGGAAGAGCCTGATGTGGGGCTCGATCCCATAACGCTGGGATCACGCCCTGAGCCGAAGGCAGACGCTTAACCGCTGCACCACCCAGGCACCCCGACACATTTTTTTAAAAGATTTTATTTATTTATTTGACAGAGAGAGAGACAGCCAGCAAGAGAGGGAACACAAGCAGGGGGAGTGGGAGAGGAAGAAGCAGGCTCATAGCAGAGGATCCTGATGTAGGGCTCGATCCCATAACACCGGGATCACGCCCTGAGCCGAAGGCAGACGCTCAACCGCTGTGCCACCCAGGCGCCCCTAGTTGACACGTTTTTAAAAAAGCAAAAAGAAACAGGTGAAGTTCATGTTTATAATATATTTAACTTAGCCCAATATATCCAAAATATTAGCATTTCAGTATGTCATTAGTATAAGAATATTAGTGAAATAATTTTACACTTCTTTTTCTTGTGTTGCCTTCAAAATCTGGCATGTACTTTTCCCCCTTGCAGCATGGCTCATTTCAGCCCAGCCACATTCTAAGTGCTCAACAGCCATGTGTGGCTAGGGGCTCCAGAACTGGATAGAGCAGGTCTGGAGACATGTTGCTTTTCATGTAGGAGTTATCCAAGGTCCCTTCTCAGTGCCATTGATTGTCTCCCCTCCACATCCCCACCCCAGGGTGATCTCCGTCCCTCCTCTGGTTTCTACAACCATTGCTGAGCTCAGAGCCCTCTCCTACTTCCAGACCCTCACCCTCCCCATCCGGGTCCCACAGCCCCTCTGACTCAGTTTGGCTCATGCAGAACTCAGCATCTGTCCCCCACCTCGGCCCTGAACTACCCCCTTCTCCGGATTTCCCTGTCTCTCTCTGGTCAGGACACCACCACCCACCGTATCCCCCTAAGACAGATACAGAAGAGACACCCTCACCTCCCCCACTCTCACCCACAGTCATGCCCCAGTTCTGTCAGTTCAAGGCCCTGCGGTGTCTCTGAAACTGTCCTCTTTTCCCCACCCCCACAGCCATCCACATAGCTCACCACTCTGCATCTCTCCACACCAGGCCTGCCTGGCCCTCCATTCACCCTGACCTTTCTCCAAACCTTTCACCTCTGATTTTCATTCTCACTTCTCTGGCTCCCCATCCTTCCACACTCACTTAACATTTAAATTTTGCCACAGTCGGTCCCTAAATTTTCAATCCAGTGCAATTCAACATTGCCAACTTCCTCCGATGGAATGGTCTGTAAAGGAGAGTTGCTTGCTTTAACGGCCAACCCCAGTGCTGGCTACTCCTGGAAACCTTCCTGGATCTCCCCCTCTTCCATCCCCTGGCCAGAAACGAATTCCATCCCCTGAGGCTCCCCTGGCATGGTGTGCATCATAGCACATCTGTTATGTGTCATGGCTTTCTGTGTCCTGCTCTCCTCCTCCTGCCCCCCCTCCACTGGAGCTCATAGCGCTTGGTATCTTATGACTTCATCTCTGACCCCCAATTTCCTAAATGGAGATTAAATGATAGAAAATTGACTCCATCTCGGCTACTTTACTGCATGTCCTCAAATCATTTCCTTCCTGTCCCTGGCCTCCCTCAGCTTTCTGGTGTACGAAATGGAGACAATCCCATTGCCAGGCATGCTTCCCAGGGTTGGGAGGGGGTGAGAGTGTGTTGCTGCCAGAGCCGAGCTTCCCGGGACAGGAAGGGCAGAGGCTGTGGGAGCTGCCATGGGGTCCTGGAAAAAGGGGGCCTGGCAGCGTAGACCCCCTGCAAGGATGCCCAGTGGGGCTTCTCTCTTATTCATCTGTCCCACATCTATGACTGGCCTCTTCTGTTTTTTTGAGGTTGGCTCTTCTGTCCAGAGTTTTGCTAGAATGACAGGCTGTTAGAGTAACTCAGGTAGGGGCTGGGACTGGAGGCAGGAGTCTGCCCCCACTACCTATATGACGCTGGGCCAGAGTGTGCCTTTCTCTGGGTCTAGCTGCCCCAAAATGATGATGTCTGTTGGGAGCCTGACAGAGCTCTGACTGGCTCAGAGAAGCCAGAATATCCCATCCTATTCCGCAAGGGGCCAAGAGCACAAGAAAAGTCACATGGGGAGCACAGGAGAGGGTGAAAGGGACTGAGAGGCTGGGAGCCACCATGGGGAGCTTACCAACGAGCCTCTCCACACAGCCAGGCCCTGTGCCAGAGCAGGTATTGGGATCTGGGCAAAGATGTAGGGTTTCAGACACTCCTGGGCCCTGCCCAGACCTAGGCGCTGCAGCCCCTCATTTTCCCCACACCCAGAGAAATCTGGACCAGGGGCCTGACCTGTGGGCCCAAGTGCACTGAGTCAAGACCAAGAGCTCTCAACTGAGAGCGACTTCGTGTAGCTCTTCCAGGAGCTTCATGTTTGAGGGTATGCCTGGGACCAAGGGAACCGTCAGTGGGTCAGGTCGAGGTGAATACAAGTACACCATCCCATAGTCATGGATACTCACCATAACAACAGGCCTCCCAGGAAGCAGTGAGCACCCAGGATTAGACTGTGCACAGAGAGGCCAATGCCCACCTGCAGGCAAGGGAGGGGCCTGTGGCACCTGCAGTCCTATGCCCTGCGCATGGGGGCTGGACACACTCTCTACAAGGGCTACCCTTCCTTCCCTACCAGGGCCTTGAGACGGTAGGAAGACTGAAACCCCCAAGGAGACATCTAGTTGCTACCTGTTCTGACACAGCAGTCCTGACCCCCAAATCCTCATTTCTGCACCAGATTTCTTCTCCCTCGAAGAAAAGCCCACTATGTGTATTCTCTGAGGATAACTTCTAACAAAGCAAGATCAGGGATGACAGGCCAGTGGCAGAATTGCAGGCACCTGGGAAAGAGAAGAGGTTTTTGTTTTGGCTTGGTTTGGGTTTTTTTCCATAGGTAGGAACAGCTGTAAACCCTCAAACCTTCAGAGAGTAGAGGGCGAGCAGCCCTGCTCCCAGCCAGAGCCATGGCTGTCCTTCTCCCTGGGTCAGCCAGGGGAAAAGTCCATCTTGCCTCAGAACCTGAGGACCAAGAGAATCCTGGGAGCTTTCCTAGAAACATCTGAGCAGTGCAGCCAGGGAGCCAGGCCTTTGGGCAGATGGAGAGCAGCACGAAGAACCAACGTCCAGGCTGGGGAGTAAGGTCTGGATGGAGAGGGCTCCGTCCCAGCCCAGGCTCTGAGAGCCCACCTCCAATTCACTCCCTGGCTGGTACCTGCTACAGTGAGAGCCCTCAATACGGTCAGCTGCAGTCGATGGCAATGAGGTCAGTGAGAGGGATCAGTGGGTCACCTGTGGCCAGCTCTTCTCCTCCCCCAGGGCACAGGCTTCAGGGCCCTTCTTATACACCTGCTGTTTGCAGAGAGCACATACCCACACGTACACTGCTAGAGAAAGACACACGGGAACACACAGAAGACCTGTGGGCACAGACACAGACCCATGTGGACACAGTGACATGTTCATGTCGGACCTACATACACAGCCATATGTACCATGCACAGCCCACACGGCAACTCACAAACACACACACACGCACCAGTGCTGGGGACAAGCCCTGCCAGATGTCGCTTGGCTGGCATACCTTGTCCCATTCCATCCGTGCAACATGGATACAAAGTCAGAGACTCTGGGTCCCCAGACCCTATTAGTACAGTCAGGCTGCTCTGTGGGTTCCCTGTGGGGCAGATTTCAGGAGCTCTAAAATAGAACCCTATCCCCCACATCCTCAAACAAATCACCACCTTCAGATCCAGAGCTTCATCTCCTAGGGCACCAAGGGAGCTCAGAGTCCTTCATGACAGTGGGACTCTGGGGCCTTGGGGCAGAGAAGTAAAGGCACAAGAGCTGAGTTAGATGGAGGAGGGGAAAAACAACAAGAGAAAAATCAGCACAGTCAACTCTGGCACCATCCAGGGACAGCCCTGCTCATGACACGTGGGCTATAATGAGAGCATCCAAAGCTCAGGGGAAGAGAAGAAAGAATGGCAGAATGTTGACTACCTGCTCCATTTCTATCCATCCAGTCATTCGTTGAAAAAAAAAAACTTAATGAGCCTCCGCTATATTCTGAGCACTGCCTTAAGCACAGGGAATATCGATTTAACACATGGCAAAGTCCCCGGTCTCCTGGAGCTTGCATACACACAGCCCTGTGTTCTCTTGTCCTCTATTCTATCCACCTGTAAGTTTCCTTCCATGCACTGCTGTCTGCCAGGCGCCGTGCTTTGTTTTTCAGGACGGACACGGCAGGATGTGGGCAGGTTGTACCAGGTGGTTCTGGTAGGTGGGGAAAAGCCGTGGATGCTTTAGAAGTTCAGGAAAGGGAGATGTCCCTGTGGGCCAGGGGCTCCCTGGGGAAAGGTCTTCAGTGGCCAGGGCAGATGCTAACCATCAGAGACATGAAGAGGGAAGCACCCAGGCAGGGCCTATCAGCCAGGAATCCTTAAATTGCAAGTAACAAAACATCACCACGGGAAGGGACAGATTGGTTCGTGTAACTGTCAAGTCCAGAGCTGGAATGAGCTTTAGCCATGACGAGCTTCTGTGGCTTCCACACTGCCCTTGGGGTCTGCTCCCTCACGGCGCTATCGCCTCACCCTCTGAAATTCGAGTAGATGAAGGAGCACCCCCACAGCGCACATCCTCTTGGCTTCAGTCTCATGCCTCTGTTCTAGACTCTTCTACTTGCCGCATTTCACAAGCTCTGCCTGGGTCCTGTGCCTGTCCTAAATGAATCACCATGCCAGGGAAAGGTAAGGCTGTAATTGGCCTATGTTCTACCCGAACTCTACCCAAAGCACAGGGCAGAGTGAACCACGGGTGGTTTCCCAGAGCAAGCAGAATTCCATTACAGGACAAGGATGAGGGGACAGCTGGGAGAAAAATAACCCGTTACACAAGAGAGTGGGCGAGCACAAAACACGGAGGTGGGAACGCGCAAGAAACAAGGGGTGCCCAGTGCCCAGGAAGTGAAAAGTAATGAAGGAGTATAAGGGTAAACTGGTGTATGGGACTCTACTTGTGAAAGCTCCAGCCTCAAAGCTGGACAAAGACTTTGGACTTAATTGTGCAGACCCCGGGGACACCCCCCCTGAAGGCTCCAGGGAGGGGGTATGGGAAGCAGAGGAAGGGTGATCCTCCTGGGCTGTTGGGAACATGTGTGCAGTCTACCTCCCACCTGCTAGCTCTCACGTTCCACGGAACTGCCCCACCTGGGGCACTTCCCAGCCCCTCCTACTTGCCAGACCCTTGGAGCCACTATCAACGCTGTGACATTAAACAACATGGCAGCAGTATTTCCCAGCTGAGCCCCAGGGAAGGGAGCCGACTGGTGGGTGGCAAGCCTTGGTGTACTCTGAGGAAGATGGGAGTGATGGCTGAGGGTGAGGTGATCGTTCTGGCTGGTGGGTGCAGATTAGATGACAGGAGAGCATGACAACAAGAAGCACAGAGGTCAGTTGGGAAGCTACTCTAGCAATTCATGCACGAGAGTCTGGTTTCCTGGAAGGCAGTGGAGAAAGTGGAGGAAGGAGGCGGGAGTAAGCAAATGCCGCTGATCGTGGGGCACTGAGAACTGACCACGGGGTGTGGCAACTTGGTCCCTGAGGCCTTTGGAGAGAGGACTCTGGGGGGATGCCCAACTGAGCTAGGTCCCATCCAGTCTCCCCAGACTGTGGTATGGCCACTTGGGCTTAATTTCCCCCCATATCACTCTTGTCGGGGGAGCTCTCGGCCTGCCTCTCCCCGAGGTCATTCATGCCTGTCATTTCTTCTTGGGCAGTGAGCCTGCTGCTCTCAGAGCAGCTGGACAGCGGGGCCTGTGCAGGGCCGGATGCCTGGTGCCGCCTGAGCATGGTGACGAGGAAAGCCTTCAGGTACTGGCGGAAGTGGCGGCTGGAGAAAGCATAGAGAATGGGGGTGAAGCAGCAGTGAAGGAAGGCGATGCTCTCTGTCACCTGGAGTGCATAATCCAGGTGTTTGGTAACCTTGCATTCCCCAAAGACTTGCAGGTCCAGCATCGAGTGCAGAAACAAGGTGAGGTTATACGGGAACCACAGCACGAAGAAGGCCACCACCAGGGCTATGACTATCCTTAGAGCCCGGCCCTGGCCCGGGGGCCTCAGCCTGACCAGCACGCAGCCAATGCGGGAGTAGAAGAAGATCATGACAAGGAGTGGAAGGAGAAACCCCAGGACGTTCTGCTGGAAACGGAGGAAGAGCTTCCAGATGGTCGAGTGACCTCCAAAATCTGGATAGCAGTTCCACACGCCCGGGGGGTTTTCATGTGTCTGCACAAAGACCATGTCCGGGACGGAGACAGCCACAGCCACAGCCCATACCAGGGCAGCCAGGAGCAGGCTCTTGGCCTGGGTTCTCAGCCCGTGGTGGGGCTGAGCGTGGACGATCTCCAGGTACTTGTCCAGGCTCATGCAGCTGAGGAAGAAGATGCCGCTGTAGAAGTTGACGGTGTAGAGGGTGCTCACCATCTTGCACAAGAAACTCCCAAACACCCAATGCCAGGCCACAGAAACGCCCCAGAAAGGCAGCGTCACCACAAACAGGAGGTTGGAGATGGCCAGGTTCAGCAGATAGACCTCAGTCATCCGCCTGCGAGGTACATACCGAAGCAAGACCACTAGAAGAAGGAGGTTCCCGCCCAAACCCAGCACGAAGATGAGGCTGTAGAAGATTGGCAGGAAGATCCTGCCAAAGGCCAGCACCTCGTCTTTCCTGCAGAGCATGAAGGCCACCTGGTCCAGGTAGTATTCATAGTCATAGAAGGAACTGCTGTTCTCAGAACTGGCAGCCTCGGTGGTGGGCGGCACAGGGGAGGCGGTGGAGGCCATGTTGGGAGGACACGCCCAGTTCTGGAGCTCTGTGGACCAGAGTGTGGTGGGAGAAAAATAAGATGAAACCAGGCATTCCCTTCCATTCTCCAGACCCACCTTTGCTACTGCTCTGGGAGGCCCGACAGACTCTTTACATCGACGTCAGTACCTGTAGGCTAGGAGGAAGGGCGTAAGTGTGGGGAGCCCGAGCCTACCACTTATAGCTCTGTCACCCTAGGTGGGTGGCTTAACCTCAGGTGTTTTCATAGTACTCCCTTCATTCATTATGGCTTCTCTTCTTTATTTTTTCCTTCACTGTTTTAAAGAACTGATAATGTCTTTCAGATTTTTCTTTATTATTTAGGGGATACCAATTCACCTATGTATTGTGTCTCCATATTCTTCCACATGTGTGCCTTACAATTGTTTTTTGTGTGGCTTATGTTTTTGGTTTTTTTTTAACAAGCACTTCTCTTCAGTGGGACTTGCTTTATCCATAAACATCTAGTGTGTCCACTCTGGCTTTGAATTTTCTCAACTTTTATCACCTAAGGATTTCCCTTATTTTTGTTACTTTTAAAATATTTTATTTATGAATATTTAGTTTTATATCAACATTTTATTTGTAAATATTTAACATTAAAAAAATTTTTAAATAAAAGTATTTTATCCGCTATAGCTAGGTTTGTAACAGAAAGGTGTGATCCATCATGCTGAGAGACTGAGAACCTACTAAACCTGTCCATCCCTCAGTTTTTCCATCTTCAAAATGTTACTACTAATAATAGTACCTACTTTGTAGGGTTCTTATGAAGCTTAAGTGCGATCATTCACGTAGACCACTTCACACTCTACGAAAAGAGTGCCCAGAACATAGTAGGCACTCGTTGAATGTTAGCTTAAATGATTGCTTTGTTGAGAACTGAGTCCATCATCTTCCCACCAGTGTCTTCTCTCCTACATCTCTCTAACTGATTGGGACTACCAGCTACTCAGTCATCTAGGACTGAAATGTGGGAGACATCTTGGATTCCTTCCTCACACCCCTTCATCACCACCTTCGAATCTCTACATCCTTACTGCCATTTGAATATGTCCAACATTTCTAAGTCCCATAAAAATACATACATGATACTTGTTTAATAGACTTAAAACAAATGTAACAAAAATACTTTGAAGGAGTTCAAAGTGATAAAAGGGAGAGCAGGGGAAATGATAGGCACAGCATTCAAGATGGTAGCTGCCTGGGCAGAAGCCAGAGGCATGGGATGAGGGCAGGTCACTGTCTGTAGTCAAGTTAGTTCCGTCTGGGGCAGTGGTTTCCCAGGTTTTAATTGTATTATTAAAAATGATTTTTAAGGGCACCTGGGTGGCTCAGTCGGTTAAGCATCTGCCTTTGCCTCAGGTCATGATTCCAGGGTCCTGGGATGGAGCCCTGCATCGGGCTCCCTGCTCCGCGGGGAGTCTGTTTCTCCCTCTTCCTTTGCCCCTCCCCTTGCTCAGGCATGCTCTCTCTCTCTCTGATAAGGGTCTAGTATTCAGAATATATAAAGAACTCTTACAACTCAGCAATAAAAAGACAAATAAAAAAAATTAAAAGATGAGCAAAGGACTTGAGGAAACATTTCTTAAGATGTAGGTGTGGTGTGGGTGTTGTATGCATATTCTGTGTGTTTTATGTGTGAAGTGTGAGTGTGATGATAAATAAATAAAATCTTCCAAAAAATAAAATAAAATAAAATAAAATAAAATAAAATTATTTTAAAGAGAGAGCCTCACATGTACCAGTGATAAGAATCTGTCATGAACCAAGGATTATGCTTAATCCTGTTCTGTGTTCCAGGAGAGAGACTTCAGGTTAAATACATTAGATTACTCGCCCATGAAGAAGAAGGTTTTGGAGGAGAGAGTGGGAGATAAAAAAGAATGCGTCACTGAAGGAAGCAATCATGCATGGTGGCCTCTGGAGTGGGGGTTATAGGCTGGTGATCATGGTTCATAAACCAAGAAATACAAATCAAGCCCACTTTGCTCTTCTGTGTTTTATTTCTTATTCTTTGATTCAAGAGAGATTGAAATGTTTAATATGTTCAATGGCTGTTTCTATTTCTTCTGTGAATAGTTCGTTGTTTTAATGGATGGTATTCTCGTTTTATAAATGAGAGGTTTTATATGGTAAGGATTTAGCTTTTTACTTTTACATTGCAGACATTTGCCCCAATCCTTCCTGGTAGACGTTTTGTCTCTTTTTTTTCCCAGGTAGAACTCCCAAAGAAACTCAGGCCCTCAGCTGACCCATCCTATATCCATGACACGGGGACCTCACAGCTGATGGAAATATACAGCGCTGCTGAGACAAAAGGTCTCCCAGGGAAACCCCCGTCTTCCAACTCATTGAGCCTCTGCACCACCCTTGGGCTTCTATTAAACGGCGTCTGCCGAATGTTGGGGAAACCACACGCATGCCCTAGCCCTACCTAGCAGCTCAGCCCGGGTGGCTTTATCTAGGGTTGGGCTCCTGACTGGCCTCAGGAACTTTGGCCTGCTCCTTCCTTTCCTGGTCCTCCATTCCCCTCCTGTGCATCTGGGGTCTCCTGTCCCTGAGCCCCTCCCTTTGCTGGGCAGCAGCAAGGACGCCTCCAGAGCATGGCTGCTGTCGGAGTCCGTGAGCTACTGGGGTTGGGAGGAGGGATTAAACACCGGCTCTTCTGGTCCAGCATTAATGACATTGATCCTGACCTGGTTTCTCAAAGTCCCCGCTTTAACAAACAACCAAGTCTGATGATTGCTTTGATCAAAGCCAGAGGTCAGAGTCAGCAGGCTCCAGGCTGGCCACGTCACCTTTACAAGGTTCCTTCCACCTGGAACACTGTTCCCTTCCCTCTCAGGGTCTCTGGCCTCCTGACCTTTCACTCTGGGAATCTTTCCAGGCCGCCTTGAACTCTGAGACCATGAACCCCATGCTCCTGACTGCCCTTCAGGTCCCTGTCAACTCACACCTACCTGTCCCTCTGGACTCACTCGGGTTTTTCTTTTTTGTGTTCACTTTTCCTTACGCCCGAATTCATTCGGTTTATCCAACAATACCTTGAGAGGAATAAATGAGGGTATCAGTTATTTACGTGCTAGTATGAATTAGCAGCATGAAGTTCTGCAGGGGAACCTTTGGGGGAATCTAGGGAACTATATGGAGATGGAGGATTCAAAGAGGAGGGAAAACAAAGGTGAGGTGAGCAGAACTTTCCCAACAATGAAGCCAAGGGCACAAAGGCAAACTACAGCTTGTCTCCGAAGCAGTAATATCATCCTCTTTGTGACTTCCTGAGGCTGCTGCCTGGGCTGGCTCCAGCTTTGACTCAGCAAGAATCTCTGGCTGGAGAGTAATGTCCCCTCCTGAGGATCTGGGGCTTGCCTCCCTAGGCCTCTCAGAGAAGTCACAGTGGAGGCAACAAAAGAGAGGGTATTGCTATATCCAACTAGGCAGGAGGGCAGCCATGTTAGTTGAATTCCTTCCATGAACTGAACACATAGATGTAATTTTCTCCTTTAATCTTCACCATAATTCTGGGAAGCAATACTATTATGATTCCCATTTTCTAGATGAGGAAACTGAGGTTTGGAATGGGTGGAGTCCCAGTGCCCCCAGCTTCAGATCAGCAAATGAGGGACCCAGGAGTGGATGGCCCCAAAGATATAAGGTAGAACTGGTGACCCTTTCCCCCTAGCTCCCCTTTTCAGGACAGCCAAACCTGAATTTGAAGGATGAGCCTCTGGTAGCGGGACTTCTGACCTTAGTAACCAGTGGCAGAGAACATCCGAAGTCAGTCAGATGCTGGAGCAGCTCCCACAGGCTTGTGAGAGCCAGTTATGCAACGTCTGGGAGGCATCCAACAAATTATCGTGGAATTAACCAATTCTGCTTTTGGGGATGTTAAGTTGGTAGCTTGAAGCTGATCGTGGTGGGGATATTTACACTATGGCAAATGCTACAAATTGGAGCTTCCTCTCCTTCTTGCATGTGCCCCCCCCATCCCTGCGAGCTGGTTATTAAACCTTTACTGGCAAACCGCTGATCAAGACCCCATGAAGCCTGACCTAACCCTGCCTCTGTCGCTGTCTCCATCACTTTTCCTCCTCAACCTGCGACGTCAGCCCTGTAGCTGCCCTCCTCCCCAGCCAAGAGCGCTTGGGGCAAGGTCACATGTAGGTCTCCCGCGGCACGGCCGTACCGAGTGTGCAGCCTACAGTGCAGCTGTGACTAGTGAACAAATAAACAAGCTCAAAGGTTACCCCAAAAAGCCACATGAGCTTTCAAAATGTAAAACTAAGAATAACATGAGATCACTTCTAGTGAACAAAAATTATGCTGGCCTCCTTACAATTTGGAAACCATATCGTTTAAAATGCAACCCAAATTCTCCCTTCCCAGAAGCCTGCCCAGGCTGCTAGCCTGGTTAACTCCTGCTTTAACCGCCAGCACTCACAGAAGGTCACTCCTCAGTCCTGGTGCCTGCCTCCTTGAGCGGAGCCACCTTTCGAGAATCGCTTGCCCCCCTCTGCAAGGCAGGGGTGGAGCTCACTAGCACAGGGCTGGCACCTGAGAGGTGTTCAGTAAATGACCATGGACTTAATCAGTACTGTCACATCTCTCCGTCCCTTCTTGTCTCGCCTCGTTTTTCCCTTGCCTGGCTTTCTGCCTTCCCCCCATTGATGCCCTGGACACAGCAGACCCAAGACCCTCCTTCTGTGGGGCATTTGCCTGGCCTGGGCCAGTCCCGCCACAGCAGCCTGGGGAGCCCCTAGCCAGGGAGCATGTCCGGTGCACTGCTCTCCTTGAGCCATGTTCAAGGGCTGTCTCCAGCTGGCACAGCCTCCCTGGACCAATGTCACAGGATGTGCCCTCTGGCCACCCCCAGCTTCCTCCCTCCGGAGGCTCCGCTAACCGCTCTGGGAGGACTGGGTGGAGATGGACTCCACCCTGGCCCAGCTTGGGATGGGCGCCTCAGCTTATAAATCTGGTTTGACCATTCTGCTTTCCCGGCCTCCCTGTGGCTGGAAAACAAGCAAGGAGTTAGGAGCGATGCCCTATCCAACAACAGCGCCTGGCTGCAGAAAGCGCTCTGGCTTTGGGATGTAGGTAGAAGAGTGCTTGCCTTTGGGTGAACTGGTAACAGCTGGGGATCACTCTATTTTCTTCCTCCTGGGTTTGAGAAAACACCAGATGTTAAACTCTACTGAGTATATGACAATTACAACAACAGTGACAAACGCCCACCACTTTCATAGCATTTACGCTGGGCCAGGCGGTGGTCTCAGAGCTCGGCATGCATCCATGCATTTCGTCCTCGCAATACCACCCTGATGCGGGGGCTATTATTATCTCCATTTTACATATGAGGAAAGTTAGTCACAGAGAGGCTAAGGAACTTGCCCAGGGCCACACAGCTAGTAAGTCGGAGAGCTGGGATTTGAATGGGCTAGCTCATTTAAAGACAAGGGTGAAGGATGGAGACTAGAGATGTAGTGACAGGAGACCAGGCTGCTGTTGTTGCTCCGGTGCCTGAATGGAAGAGGGTGGGGGGTTGATGCTACCCCAACAAAAAACAGGGAAAGGAAATGCAAGCCACACAAGGAGGACCAGAAGAAAGAAGTTTAGTGCCTCCGGAATGGCACACTGGGAGAGAACTCATGAACAACTTACGGGGCCGAGCCGGGTCTCTGCTTCACTGCTTGGTTTGGGATGCCCTTGGGCTTGAACTTCGGGCCCTGCCAGCCCTAACACAAAGTCAAAGCTTCCATCCTGGAGCCCTTGACTTGCACAAGGCTGTCTTCTCGCCCGTAAAATAAATAGTACTCACGGCAAAGAATTTTGTGAGGAGTAAATCGTGTGCAATCGTTTTAACAGCTAATACTATAGAGCCCTGACGGTGTGCTGGGTGCTGGGGCATGGAGCTTTACATGTATTGACTTATTCAATCCTCATATTTACCTTACAGGAGTTATAGAAGTTAAATACTATTATCAGCCCTATTTTATAGCCGACACAACTGAAGCACAGAGAGGTTAGGGAACTGGCCCAAGGTCACACAGCGAGTATTAGATCAGGAATTGAAACCCAGAGTCCATGCTCTTTTTTTTTTTTTAAGATTTTATTTATTTATTTATTTATTTATTTATTTAGAGACACAGAGAGAGAGAATGGCAAGGGGGCAGAAGGCAGAAGAAGAGAGAGGGGGTGAGCATCTCAAGCAGACTCCACACTAAGTGTGGAGCCCAACTCGGGCTTGGCTGGATCTCACAACCCTGAGGTTATGACCTGAGCCAAAAACCAAGAGTTGACGCTTAACCAACTGAGCCACCCAAGCGCCCCTCCCAGAGCCCACGCTCTTAAAAAGTTATCTTGCCTCTCAAAGAAAATAACAAGCCAGTTGTTGTCCCCCTCTGCCAAGCTTTCTGTGCATTAGTGTACTCACCGCGCACAACTTGTGAGACAAGCACTATTGTTATTCCCATTTTACAAATGAGGAACTGAGGCTCAGAGGGGGGGAGTAACTTGCCCACGGACGCTCAGCAAGCGTGCTGCAGGCTCAGAAATGGAGTCCCTGTAGTGGCTCCAGAGCCAGAGCCCTGGACCACATGCTGGGAGCCCCACTCAGACTCACAGGATGGACAGCTGCCCTCTTCATGGTCCACTATGGGAAGCCTTGCGTTTGGATCCATTGGGATGTATAAAACACAATGAAAACAATAGTAACTCCATCCTGACTTTTATATGGGGCTCCTTACTTTCCCAGACTCTTATAGTCTGGTCCTTGCAAGTCCTCCTGGGTCCCTTGTTAGAGGCAGCCCGTGTCACCCCGCTGGTTCCTCAGGAAGCCCAGAGCCACACAACAAGTCAGGCAGAGCTGACCTTAGAACCCTGAATCTCTGAGCCCCGGACCATTGCACACTCTCCTTCTCTCTTTACTTTTTTAACATGCATTTTTCCTGTTACAAAAGTTATATACATGCAATGTAAAATGCAGAAATCCAAGGGGAAAAAAATAGCAAAGAGGCTAATTGCCTCCAGGAATAATCTTTGGGAATGTTTTTGTGTATCTTGCCTGTTTTCATGACCAGAGCTCCGTCCACCGCACTAAACCTCCCTGTATTTGTGGAATCACAGAGCCTGGCTGGAAGAGAGCGGCTTGTCCAGTCCCCTGCAGGGCATGAGGGCCTTTGAAGTTTCCTGCTCCCAGGGAGATGTGAGGCCCGCCTGCTCCCCATGCTCCCTGGGACCCCACATTACTCAACGTTTCCTGGCTCTTATCAGGGACTGGGGTTGTTTGTGACATTGATAAAATCGCAAGGCAATCCCTCCCCCCAAAGCTTATTTCAGTTAATAAAAACGAGGTGGTTTTAGAGCCCAACTCTTGAAGGAGCTGCTGCTGCAAAAGAAGCTATGATTTTCATGTCTTTCCTGAATCGTTTTGCTTTTTTCTCCTTTCTCTCTCATCGTTGCCTGCAATCTTACCATTAGAGCTCCTTGCATTTGTATTTGAGCATTATGCTTGGTTCAAAATGAAACATAGTCACCACCTTCACTACCCACAGGGAGGGTGGGACACTCAGCATGGTGCAGTGTGGAAGAATAGACAGAATAGATTAGTCCAGGGTGCCTGGGTGGTGCAGTCGGTTAAGCGTCTGCCTTCAGCTCAGGTCATGATCCCAGGGTCCTGGGATCGAGTCCCATATTGGGCTCCCTGCTCATTATTGGGGAACCTGCTTCTTCCTCCGACCCTTTCCCCTCTTCGTGTTTTCTCTCTCTCGCTCTCTCTCAAATAAATTGAAAAAAAAAAAAAGATTAGTCCACTTCTTAATGGCTGAGTCACCCTGGGCAAATTACTTAACCTCTCTGAGCCTTACCTATAAATTGTCTCCTTCCTGCAGTTTTTATTATAATTAAATGAGTGCCTGGCACATAACTATCGGTTCCCTTCCAGGCCCCAAAATAACACTTGGCTTAGCCCGGGATGGATAAGAGGAGATCCTGAGACTGTCTGGGGGCAGAAGGAGGGGGCTGAGGACTTGGGCAGGGGGTAACAAGAGAGGACGAGGGGGCATAAGGAGAGAGTATGGATGTGTGCAGAAGAAGACCACAGAGCTGGGGAAGCTCAGCCCTGGGCGGGGGTAGGGGGGCGCTTTAAAGACCATCTCATCTGTGTCAGCTGGGGAACCTGAGGCTTGGGCAGGAAAGGGAGTGCCTGAGGTACTCAGTTGCCTGATACCAACTTTGTGGATTTCAGAATCCACAAAGCAGATTCCCAGAGCTGGAGTCAAGGGGAAAGGGGCCAGCAGACTACCTCACTCCCGGGCTGCTGAGGCAATTGCTCCAAGAGTTGCCCTCGAGAGAATGCTCCACCCTGACCCATTGGCACTTCCCTCTCCCCACACCTGTGGCGGCTCTCTAAGCCACTGGATCCAGTCTTTCTCCCTGCAGCCCCTGGGTAGGGCCCACCCCACTCCAACTGCGGCCATAACCTACCAGAGCCAGACCCACTTGCCTGGGGGTGTCCAGTCTCAGCCAGGAGGAGAGCAGCTGCGCCTGGGTCCTTCCTCAGAGAAGTGCAGAAGAGAGCAGGAATCTTCCCCCTCTCTGGATCGGCCCTGCACACGTCCTGCTCTAAGGCCGGAACAAGGCATCCCTTCGTGCCTGCCCCAGCCTATTTCCCTCCCTGGAAATGAGTCAAGCTCAAACGACCGCCCCTCATTAAGAAGCAACACCCCCCCACCCAAAGACAATCTGATGACTTCGGAAAACACGCGTCCCCAACCACACCTCTCTGGACCGTTTCCCCGGGCTGCTGGGCCAAGGAGAGGAATAGCTCCGGTCCGGACCTTCAGGCCTTTGCTAGGCAGCTTTTCCCAACTCCATCCAGCTGTACTGATCTCAGACACCTCTCCAGCATGATCCTACTACCGTCCTCCCCCACATCTCGTCCAGCCACAACTCCCACAAAGCAGAGCTGTGTCTGCCCGCCTCAGAGTGTCAGCAATATTCTCAGCTCCTAGACTTTCCAAACCAGATTCCCTCTTCCCCCAACCTTCTCCCTCCACCACCCGCATCCCACCATGTACCTCTGCCTGTTTATTTTTCTTCTCTCCTCCTGGATCAGGAGCTCCCAGGGCAAGGACCATGCTTGACCCACCAGCCGGAGCCTAGGGCCAGGCAAGGGCAGAAACTGACTGAATATGTGCGCATGTGACATTCTGCCTGCCATATGATTGCCACTGTAAGGGGTACCTCTCTGCCCGGACAGCACCTGCGGTCCGGCGGCAATGTCTCAGCCAGCATCGCCTCCAACCCCGCTGCCGGCCCGAATGCGGCAGGTGCTTGGTGGATGCCTGCTGTCTCTACCTGAATTTAGCAGTAACAGAATAATGCCAGGTGCTCACAGGTGTTGGCAATGGAGTCACACAGTGCCAGGCTTGAATCTGGCTATGTGTGATCTAGAGATGGTGGCTTCAGCTCTCTGTGCCTCGGTGTTCAGATCTGTATTGGGGGTGGGGACACTGCCTCTCTCAGACAGTCATGGTGAGAACTAAATATCCCCAGAGAGGTGGACACAGACTTAAACATCTACCTTTACCTGGGGTCCTTAGGCCACCTAGAGTGGAGGCCAAGCTGTGATGGGTTCTCACTCCAGTAGAGGCGACCTTCCAAGTGGCTGGGTCTCCAAGTCTCTCCAGGCCAAATGGCGGTTGCCAATAGAGAGGATAAAGAATAGGGAGATGCCCAACAGATGCCCCAGAGCCCTGGTTCCTTCCTGGGGATGGATAACCTTTTAAGATTGGCTTGCTGGCTTGTTTGCATTCTGTATACGTCTCTCGAGGGAATTAGAACAGCTAAGTTCTAGAACCTAGGCTCCTTCCTCACCCCGCCCCCCACTTTGTTCAAACGTTTTATTTTAAGGTGATTTTTTACTTGCAAAGTTGTGCACAGAATTTCTATGCACCTGTCAGCCAGTTTTCCCTAAGGTTAGCCACAGAACCACAGTATAATGATCTAAACTAGGAAATTAACATTGACACAATACCATTCTACCGACCTTATTCAAATGTCACCAGCTGTCTCACTAATGTCCTTACACCGGTCCAAGATCTGAAGCAGACTCCCACAATGCATTTGGCTCTTGTGGCTCCTTAGTCGCTCCATTTCTGGGGCAGTTCCTCAGTCTTTCTTGCTTTGTTTTCCATGACCTTGGTAGTTTCTAAGTGGACTGTAGAACGTCCCTAACTTTTGGTTTGATGCTTCTTCAAGATCAAATTACAGTTACGTATTTTAGGTAGGAACACCACGGAAGTGATATTGTGTCCCTTTCAGTGCGTTGTACCAGGGGTATATGATTTCAATATGTCTCATTACTGGCGACGTTAACTTTAATCACCTGGTAAGATGGTGTCTGCCAGGTTTTTCCGCTGTAAAACTACTTATTCCTTTGCAATTAATAAGCATCTTTTGTGGGGAGGCGCTTTGAGACTATGCAAATACTCGTGCTTATCAACTTTTGCCCACTAATATTAACATTCGTTGATGATGCTTTCTGACAATTATTACTGTGCTGTTTGCCAAACAGTGATTTTCTATTTCCATCATTCTTGTGTGTGTGTGTGTGCTGGTAAAGTTTATTTACATTGCATTTTATCACATCAGTCACATTTAAGTCCCAGAGATTTGCATTTGTTTATATAGAGAATCCAGTACATTCTTGGGAGATTTGGTTTTTTTCAAAAACAGAAACAGGGGCGCCTTGGTGGCTCAGCGTGTGCCTTCGGCTCAGGTTACATCTCAGGGTCCTGGAAGCAAGCCCTGCATTGAGGTCCCTGCTCAGTGGGAAGCCTGCTTCTCCTACGCCCCGTGCCCCTCCCCCCCAAAATAAATAAAATCTTTAAAAACAAAACAGGATGCAATTAATATGACAGTTGGGTAGCTTAATGAACATCATGTTTCTGTGGGGGCTCATCTGGGATTTTAGAGTGAACTGTATCCAAGGGCTGCCAGGGGCAATTCATGAGAGAGTCGGAGAGCTCCTCGCTTTTCACCCTAAACTCCTTGTTTAATTCCACAATATTCAAATGAAGTTGTGGATCCTCCACTGGGTCTTCATCTTGCTTTTCTGCCAGAGCTGTTGCAGCCAAACATCCGGAGGTCCCCGTGCACAGAAAGGTTGCGTGCGTTTCCATCTGCTGCCCGGCCACACTCATAGTCAGAAAGGGAGGAATCGCTCTGCTGTTGCTCAAACCAGTTGCCCTACTGGTAACCCTGGCACGGCTGGAACGCTGGCTTCACACTCTGCCAGTCCCAGTAATAATTACTTGTGGAGCTGTGCCCAAACCTGCAAGACTCTCCCGCCCAGCCATTTATCCAGAAACTTTAGAAAATGACACCAGTTTTTATGCCTATGTCAAAAATTCCAGCTCTGGGAGCTAAAATCTCTTACCCCAGCAAATCTCTCTCACCACTTCCATCATTTTTTTTACAATTACTAATTGGACTTTACCATAAGAAAGAGTTGGTCCTTCTTTCAATTTATTTATATATATGTCAGTATGGACTCGTGAATATTAATTTTATTCCATTATTATCATCGATTTTGCTGTTCAAATTGTCTCATCCTCTTTCAAAATATCTCAGCCCATCTGCTTCCTGTTGAGCTGAATTTCCAGCCACAGCCCCTCAGACACCTACTCGTGGGAGTGCAGGGCAGGTTGGGGAAGTTCAGAGCCCTTGCACCGATGGACAGGTTTCTGGGGAATTCACTGAGACATTTTCCCAGCAAAGGCTGGGCCCTTCTGGAATGGGCAGATTCTAGCCAGAGGAAGTCAGTCATGGTTCCAGGGGCAGGGAGTTCTAAGAAGGACTGAGCCTGGCCAGGTAGGCTCTTCCATAATTCATCCTGCCCTCCAGAGACCCACCCCAGTCCTGACCCAGTAGCCACACCGGCCGACCACCTCATGTGTCCTGCATTTTTCCTTCTTGACCCGCTCTTCTCTGCCCGGCTGCAGGGATAGTGGCTGAGAAGTCGGATGGCAGACAACTGGGCACTTGACCACATTCTTTGATGCAGAGGAAGCACCCCCGTCCTGGGGTTTAGCCCCCAGCTGTTCCCCACCGGCCCCAAGAGCAGCCAACGCAGAGACAGCAGTGCAGCACACCAAGAGAGGCCACTGAAGGACAAGAGGGACTTCCCCATGTTGAAGTGGGCTGGCACGAGAAGGCTCCGAACTCATCTTCTTGCTTCTTTAAGATGTGCAAGGATTATTCACCCTGGGAAGGGTGTGGACCCCAGCCTGGGAAGCCAGGCAGCCAAGATGCATGGGACCCTCTCCTACAGGATACCAAGCTGCTTCAACTTCAGAATAGAGACCTTAAAATACATACTGTTCTCACACACTCCTAACACACAATGTTAACACGTTGGACACATCTACTATTACAGCAAAAAGTGACATCACATTTTCAAAACACCTGCTTCTATTGTCAGCCGAGGACTTGAATCTGGGAAACTTTTGCCAGCAGCCCGACCCTTCCTGTCCTCCACCAGCCAACTCCAGGCCCATCCCCCCCCAGAAGCTTCCCCAATCTCTCCAGGCCTCCTTGATGCCCTGCTTCGAGCTTCCTGAGTCTGTAAGGGGAAATACTGCTCAGGGGCAAGACTGTCTCCCTACTAGACTGCAGATTCCTCATAGTCGGGGGTTTCGCTCATTGGCATGCAGAGTGCCTGCTGCCACTCACGCGGAGCCCAAGCTAGAGAGCATGGCAATAGATGTGCACAGCCCGGCCCGCACTCGACAAGCTGGCCTTCTGCTGGAAGAGCCCCAGTCTGGCCCTGCCTCCAACTCTGACTCACTCTCGGTCTCTTTCTCCCGATTTCTCTGTCTTCCTTGGGCAAACTTCATCCCCTTCCGGGCCAAGCCCATGACGGGGTCCGTCTAGACTATCTCTAGAGTCTCCAAGTTGGAATTTCTAAACTGCAAACTTGCCCTCCAATTTAGAAGTTCTGGTAAAGCCCATGTTTACTCACATTGATTAGATGTCGCGCCAGAATCTCGCACCAGACCGACTTCTTCCTATCATGCTCCATCGACGGTGCAACAGGAAGGAAATTTTGCTCATCTCACCTCTTCCATTTCCTCTTTCTGTGCTGCCCCCACCAGCTGATCCCTTCTAGCCACCCAGCCTGTCTCTCCTTTTGTACCTCTGCCCAGTGTGTTATGTTCAGGGACCTGGGAGGGGGCTGCTTTCAGCAGAGGGAAGGGGGGGGCGCGTGTGTAAACTTTCCACCATGTATCAGTCCCTTGCCTTGGTACAAACATTTGTTTGCAATCAGTGTATTTATTCATTTATTAAAATATCTTCAACCACATGTTACGTGTTAGAGTTCTCCAGATGTCTTCTCTGTGGGTTAGGCAAAGCTGAGGTTATCACACCCATTTTGTAGACAAGGCTGCCAAGGCCCAGAGAGGACAAGTCACTTGCCTGGAAACACATAGGTGATAAGAGTCACCAGGGCCTTCTGGCTCCCATACCGGTGCCCTCTTGTCCACAATGTATGTGAATATTCTGTGTAATTCTTTTTTCCTTCCTACCTCCAACCCCTCCCACTCAGATCTAGTTAGCTATTCCAGAACACAGTTATTTCTCACTTGTCTGGGGATCCCTCACATCATAGCCCAGCCGGTGATTAACACAGCAGATACTCAATAAAAATTTACTGAAGGAATGCATGTTTCTATGTAGAAAGCCTTCCCAAGAATCACCTACTCTTCCCTAAGACGGTCCCAGTGCTTTTTGTACACAGACCCCAGGCCCTGGGGTTTCTCTGGGGCTCAGTTTCCCTGTCTGTAGAGCAGTTGTACAGGGTTAGACTCGATGACATCTATGTCCCTTAAGCGGTGACACCCTGTTGTTGGCTCTGGGGCTCTGCCCAGGAGGACTGGTGTCTGTGCTTCTGGGAACACATGACGCTCAGCCAGCCCGAGGTCAGGGACAGCAAACAGAAGCACTGGGGCACACTGTCTCGTAAAGAAGACAACATAGGGCTTGGAAATTGGTGCTTACAGCTGAGCCTAGAAGTAAGTGGGTGGTGTGAATAGGCTGAGCTGTCAACTCTCCATAGTCAATTCCATTCCTCTGATATTACTTTCTTTAAAAATTTTTTAAATTTAAATTCAATTTAATTAACATTTACCATCTTATTAGTTTCAGGGATAGAATTCAGTGATCGATCAGTTGCATATAACACCCAGTGCTCACTTCATCGAGTGCCCCCCTTAATGCCCATCACCCAATTATTCCATCCCCCACCTTCCTCCCCTCCAGGAATCCTCAATTTTTCCCTATAGTTAAGAGTCTCTTATGGTTTTCCTCCTTCTCTGTTTTTGTATTACTTTATTTTTCCTTCCCTGCCCCTATAATCATCTGTTTTATTTCTTAAATTCCACATATGAGTGAAAGCATATGGTATTTGTCTTTCTCTGACTGACTTACTTGGCTTAGCTTAAAATCTTCTAGTTCCATGTACATTATTGCAAATGGCAAGATTTCATTCTTTTGATGGCTGAGTAATATTCCATTGTATATATATATACACCACATCCTCTTTATCCATTCATCTATCGATGGACATCTGGGCTCTTTCCATATTTTGGCTCTTGTGGACATTGTTGCTATAAACATTAGGGTGTAAGTGCCCCTTCAAATCACTATGTTTGTATCCTTTGGATAAAAACCCAGTAGTGCAATTGCTGGGTCATAGGGTAACTCTATTTTTAACTTTCTGAGGAACCTCCATACTGTTTTCCAGAGTGGTTGCACCTGTTTGCATTTCCACCAACAGTGTAAGAGGGTGCCCGTTTCTCCACATCCTCTCCAACATCTGTTGCTTCCTGAGTTGTTAATTTTAGCCATTCTGACCAGTGTGAGGTGGTATCTCATTGTGGTTTTGATTTGTAGTTCCCTGATGCCGAGTGATGTTGAGCATTTTCCCATGTCTGATGGCCATTTGTATATCTTTGGAGAAATGTCTGTTTATGTCTTCTGCTCATTTCTTGATTGGATTTTTTGGTTTTGGGTGTTGAATTTGGTAAGTTCTTTATAGACTTTGGATACTAGCCCTTTATCTGATATGTCATTTGTGAATATCTTATCCCATTCTGTAGGTTGCCTTTTAGTTTTGTTGACTGTTTCCTTTGCTGTGCAAAAGTTTTTATCTTGATGAAGTCCCAATATTTCATTTTTGCTTTTGTGTCTCTTGCCTTTGGAGAAATGTCTAGCAAGAACTTGTTTTGGCCAACATCAAAGAGGTTGCTGCCTGCATTTTCCTCCAGGATTTTGATGGATTCCTGTCTCACATTAGGTCTTTCATCCACTTTGAGTTTATTTTTGTGTATAGTGTAAGATGGTGATCCAGTTTCATTCTTCCGCACATGGATATTCAATTTTCCCAACACCGTTTATTGAAGAGACTGTCTTTTTTCCATTGGATATTCTTTCCTGCTTTTTCAAAGATTATGTGACCATAGAATTGAGGGTCCATTTCTGGGTTCTCGATTCTGTTCCATTGATCTATGTCTGTTTTTGTGTTAGTACCATACTGTCTTGATGATTACAGCTTTGTAATAGAACTTGAAGTCTAGAATTGTGATGCCTCCAGTCTGGGTTTTCTTTTTAATGTTCCTTTTACTGTTCGGGATCTTTTCTGGTTCCATGCAAATTTTAGGATTGTTTGTTCCAGCTCTGAAAAATGTCAATGGTATTTTGATAGGGATTGCATTGAATGTGTAGACTGCTTTGGGTAGCATAGACATTTTAAAAATATTTGTTCTTCCAATCCATGAGCATGGAATGTTTTTCCATTTCTTTGTGTCTTCTTCATTTTCCTTCACTAAGTGTTCTATAGTTTTCAGAGTACAGATCCTTTACTTCTTTGGTTAGGTTTATTCTTAGGCATCTTAGGGTTTTTGGTGCAATTGTAAATAGGATCAAGTCCTTGATTTCTCTTTCTTCTGCCTCACTGCTAGTGTATAGATATGCAACTGACTTCTGTGCATTGACTTTATATCTTGCCATTTTGCTGAGTTTCTGTATCAATTCTAGCATTTTTTTTGCTGGAGTCTTTTGGGTTTTCTACATAGAGTATCATGTTGTTTATGAAGAATGAAAGTTTGATTTCTTCTTTGCTGATTTGGATCCTTTTATTTCTTTGTGTTGTCTGACTGCTGAGGCTAGGACTTCCAGTACTATGTTGGACAACAGTGGTGAGAGTGACATTTTTGTTGTGTTCCTAATTTTAGAGGGAAAGCTCTCAGTTTTTCCCTGCTGAAAATGATAATTGCTGTGGGTTTTTCATATATGGCTTTTATGATATTGAAGTATGTTCCCTCTACCCCTACACAGTGGAGAGTTTTAATCAAGAAAGGATGCTGTATTTTGTCAAATGCTTTTTATGCATCTATTGAGAGGATCATATGGTTCTTGTCCTTTCTTTTATCAATGTGGTGTATCACACTGATTGACTATAGGTGTTGAACCACAGTTGCAACCCACAGGAATAAATCCCACTTGGTCGTGGTGAATAATCCTTTAATTAAAAAAAATTTATTATGCTGTGTTAGTCACCATACAGTACATCATTAGTTTTTGATGTAGTGTTCCATGATTCATTGTTTGCATATAACACCCAGTTTTTGGATCCTATTAGCTAGTATCTTAGTGAAAATTTTTGCATCCATGTTCAACAGGGATATTGATCTGTAATTCTCCTTTTTAGTGGGGTCTTTTGTCTGGTTTGGTAATGCTGGCCTCATAGAATGAGTTTGGAAGTTTTCCTTCCATTTCTATTTTTTTGAAACAGTTTCAGAAGGTTACATATTAATTCTTCTTTAAATATTTGGTAGAATTCCACTGGGAAGCCATTTGGCCCTGAACTCTTGTTTTGGGGAGATTGTTTGATAACTGATTCAGTTTTTTTGCTGATTATGGGTCTATTCAGGGTTTCTATTTCTTCCTGTTTCAGTTTTAGTAGTTTAAATGTTTCTAGGAATCCATCCATTTCTTCCAGATTGTCTAATTTGTTGGCATATAATTGCTCATAATATTCTCTTGTAATTCTTTGTATTTCTTCACTGTTGGTTGTGATCTCTCCTCTCTCATTTATGATTTCATTTATTTGGGTCTTTTTTCTTTTTGATAAGTCCCACCAGCAGTTTATTGATCTTATTAATTCTTTCAAAGAACTTGCTCCTAGTTTTATTGATCTGTTCTTTTTTTTTATTTCTATATCATTGATTTCTGCTCTAATCTTTATTATATCTCTTTTGCTGGATTTAGGTTTTATTTGCTGTTCTTTTTCCAGCTCCTTTAGGTGTAAGGTTAGGTTGTGTATTTGAGACTTTTCTGGTTTCTTGAGAAAGGCCTGTGTTGCTGTATACTTCCTTCTTAGGACCACCTTTGCTTCATCCCAAAGATTCTGAACTGTGTGTTTTCATTTTCATTTGCTTCCATGTATTTTTTAAATTCTTCTTTAATTTCCTGGTTGACCCATTCATTCTTTACTAGGATGCTCTTTAACCTCCATGTATTTGTGGTCCTTCCAGATTTTTTCCTTGTAGTAGACTTCAAGTTCTAAAGCACTGTTTCTGAAAATATGCATGGACTAATCTCAATCTTTTAATAGCAGTTGAGACCTGATTTGTGACCCAGTATGTAATCTATTCTGGATAATGTTCCATGCATTTGAGAAGAATGTGTGTTCTGCTGCTTTAGGATGAAATGCTCTGAATATATCTGTTAAGTCCATCTAGTCCAGTGTGTTATTCAAAGTCCTTGTTTCTGTATTGATCTTCTATTTATTTAATCTGTTCATTGATGTGAGTGGGATGTTAAAGTCCCCTACAATTATTGTATTATTATCAATGTTTTTCTTTATTTTCTTTTAAAGATTTATTTATTTGCCAGAGAAAGAGTGAGGGAGAAAGAGAGCATGAGAGGGGGAGGTGGGAAGAGCAGAGGGATGAGGGAGAAGCAGATTCCCCGCTGTGTAGGGAGTCCACCATGCAGGGCTCCACCCCAGGACCTCAGATCATGACCTGAGCTGAAGGCAGACACTCAACTGACTGAGCCACCCAGGCACCCCTCAACGTGCTTCTTTAATTTTATTATTAATTGGTTTATATATTTGGCTGATCCCAAATTGGGGGCATAAATATTTACAAGTGTTAGATCCTCCTATTGGATAGACCCTTTTATTACGACATAGTGTCCTTCATGTCTTAGTATAGTCTTTCGTTTAAATTCTAGATTTTCTGATATAAGGATGTTTACTCCAGCTTTCTTTTGATGTCCATAGGCATGATAAATTGTTCTCCACCCCCTCACTTTCAATCTGGAGGTGCCTTTGAATTTAAAATGAGTCTCTTCTAAGCAGCTTATCAATGGGTTTTTTTTTTATCCATTCTGATACCCTATGTCTTTTGATTGGAGCATTTAGTCCATGTACATTCAGAGTAATTATTGAAAGATCTGAAATTAGAGCTATTGTATTACTTGTAATGTCACTGTTCCTGTAGACTGTCTCTGACCTTTCTGGTCTTTGTTTGGGCTCTCTCTTTGCTCAAATGGTCCCCTTTAATATTTCTTGCAGGGATGGTTTAGTGTTCACAAATCCCTTTACTTTTGGTTTGTCCTGGAAATTATTTATCTCTCCTTCTATTCTGAATGACAGCCTTACTGGATAAAGTATTCTGGGCTGCATATTTTTCCCATTTATCACAAAATATATCATGCCAGTCCTTTCTGGCCTACCAGGTCTCTATGGACAGGTCTGCTGCCAGCCTTATGTTTCTACACTTGTAGGTTAAGGACCTCTTGTCGTGAGCTGCTTTCAGGATTTTCTCTTTATTTTTGAAATTTGCAAGTTTCACTATTGTATGTCAAGGTGTGAACCTATTTCTATTGATTTTGAGGGGGGGTTCTCTGTGCCTCCTGGTCTTGAATGCCTGTTTCCTTCCCCAAATAGGGAAGTTCTCAGCTATAATTTGTTCAAATAAACCCTCTGTCTCTGTCTCCTGCTCTTCATCTTCTGGGACCCCTATTAGCCAGATATTATTTTGTTTTATGGAATCGCTAAGTTCTCAAAGTCACCCTTCATGATCCAGTAGTTGTCTTTCTCCTTTACAGCTCCCTTATTTTCCATCATTTTGTTTTCTGTATCACTGACTCTCTCTTCTGCCTCATTTATCCTTACTCTTAGAGATTTCATTTGTGACTGCATCTCAGTAATAGCATTTTTAATTTCCTCCTGTTTAGATATTAGTTCTTATTTCTACAGTAAGTGATTTTCTAGTGTCTTCTACTTTTTTTTTTCAAGCCCAGCTAGTATCTTTATAATCGTTGTTTTAAATTCTAGTTCAAGCATTTTACTTATATCCTTATTGATTAAATCCCTGGCAGTGGGTATTACCTCCTGTTCTGTCTTTTGGGGTGAATTTCTCTGTCTAGTCATTATGTCCAAAAAAGAAAGGAGGAAAGAAAAAGAAAAAGCAAAAATCGCAGTAACAACAACAACAACAACAACAACTTCAAGAAGTGTGTCTAGTGCATGCTGTGCACACTCTGCGGTTGTGTTTTGGCTGCTATTTCCCACTGGACCTTCCTCTACAGAATTCCTCCTTGCTTGTAGTGGGGAGTGTTTGGACCTTTAAGCAGCTGTGCTTGGTTTGTCAAGCTAAGCCTCACATTTGCCACATTCTCTCCCTCCAATTGTGCAGATTGTTTCTTTAATTCTTGGATCGTCTTACTAGTTGTTAAAAAATAGTTGAATGTTGATCTAGCTACATTCAAAGGACAAGGCAAGTTCAGGGTCTCCCTTCTACTCTCCCATCTTCCCAAGTTCTGATATTACTTTCTTTTAAACTTCTAGGTGCAAACCCATTTCATTCCTTTTCAAAGGTCTCGGAAACCTGACCGCTAATCAACAGTTGAGACCTGAAAGAAAGGCTTGCCAGCCTATTCCTTCACCTTTTCATCCCATCTGTCCATCCAGGAGGCCCTCCCCAAGTGTCTGTCTCAGGCCCAGGCAGGATGACTCCCCACTCCCAACCTTGACCCCCAGCCAGTTGGTTGATCTCATTTCCCTTCTGAATCCAGATATTCTCCCCTCCTCACCAGATAAGTTTTGTAGTTTTGCTAAGTTGTTTATTATGTTATTTTTCAAACAGTCCCCCCAAAAGTGCCAGGATAGTATATTGAGCTGCCATGCGACCATAATCCAGCTTCAATTATCAACCAGTGGCCAATCTGTTTCACATACATGCCCACCCACTTATCCCTTCCTGTATTATTTTGAAGCAAACATCAGACATCGTATCAGGTAATCTATAAATATTTGATATGAGCCTTTAAAATATACGGACTTTGATCACTGTCAGAAGTTAACACTAATTCTGTAACATCATCAAGTATCCAGTCATTAATCTTTTTTTTTAAAGATTTTATTTATTTATTCGACAGAGATAGAGACAGCCAGCAAGAGCGGGAACACAAGCAGGGGGAGTGGGAGAGGAAGAAGCAGGCTCACAGCGAGGAGCCTGACATGGGGCTCGATCCCATAACGTCGGGATCACGCCCTGAGCCAAAGGCAGACGCTTAACCGCTGTGCCACCCAGGCGCCCCTCCAGTCACTAATCTTATAACTTTTTCCCTTTATAGGTTGTTTGTTTGGACAGGATCCAAATAAGTTCCACACAATATGAATGGCTGATGTATACGTTGTCTTTTTAAACCTATAGGTTCCTTCTCCACCTCCATCTTTTTGCTTTTCCTTGAAACTTATTTATTGAAGAAACTGGTTGTTTGTCCTGTATGTCAGGTTTCCCACGGTTTGGATTGTGCTGATTGCATCCTTGTGGTGGTGTTGAGCACGTTTCTCTGCCCTCGTGTTTTTCTGTAAATTGGAAGTTGGAGGTCTGATCAGATTCAGCTTTGATACTTCACAGGTGGTGCTGTTCATTCATCAAGGGGCATGTACCGTCAGGTTGTTGCCCTTCTTGTGAGGTGAGCAGCTGCTGATGCCCAATGCCAAGGCCCATTCATTCTTTAGTGGTTGCACAGTGGTGGCTGGTTTACTGCTGACAGCTTATGGTCTCCTCCTGCAGACTCTGGTGTACCCCCGTTCTTTCTATAGCGTCTTCCTCCTGAATGGGTTCTTAGCAACTGGCAATCCTTGGCACTTCCTGTCAATGTCCCACAGGGCTGGGCATAAAAAGCAGGAGATAGCACAAATTCTACAAAAATGCCCCAGTTAGGGGCTGCTCTTGGGGGAGAGGAGGTTGGGTGGTCATCACTGTGTGTGGCCTGACTCCTCCAACCAAAATAAGATTCTCACAGGTGAAGTCAAGTGTCACTCGGTGCCAGCTGAGGTCACATGGTTCTTTGAAAAGGAATGAAATGGGCTTGCACCTAATGGGAGGCTGCCCCCGCTAAAACTCCCAGCAGCTTGTACTGTCACAGTCACTTGTAGCTCTAGTCCTTGTATCCTTGACCTTTCCAGCCCACTCACAGCTCATCTCCCCCAGCTGTTCCCTACCCCTGCAGATCCAGGTATGGGATCAGTCCTATGACTCTGTCTCCACAGAATCATTTCCAACTCCTTTGTGAGCATGACACATTTCCTTAGGCTTGGGGCCCTGGGTGGGTTTCAAGTTGCCCTGTGCCTGGGCCCCTCTCTTTCTTATGGCTCCTTCTCAGTTGCTGAGTGTCCTTCCCACATAGGCACTCCCCTCATTACAGTGAAGAACAGCTCAGTGGCTCACTGCAGTGACAGAGACCAACTGCCTCAGGTTTCACCCAGCAGCACAGATCATTGAAATACCTCCCCTACCCCTGTCTCCATTCCCACCCAGTCCCTATGGAGAGAAGGATAATGTGGAAATACTTAGTGCTCCTCCCCTTTAGAACTACGTTTTTGTGCCAGTGGGTCCCTTGGGCAGTGTAGCAAAGCCTTGGACTCTCTCTCAGAATCATATTTTTAAAAACATAAAACAAGATATGTTAAAAACCAATTGTACCTCAGAATTGGAAACAATCCAAATGTCCTCAGTGGGAAGACGGTTAAATAAATTAGGTACGTGCCTACCATGGAACACTACTCAAGAAAAACAAAAAGGGACTAACTATTACCTACACGACAATTTGTATTGATTTCAAGAGAATTATACAGAAGGAAAACAAGCCAGTCTCAAAAGGTTATCTACTTTGGAAAGTATGTAAACCTCAAAAAGATTCTTTTATAGGAATATAGATTCCTTTACATAACATTTTGGAAATGACAAAATTATAGAGATGGAGAACAGATTAGTGGATGCCAGGGTCTAGGAAAGGGAGATGATGGTAAGTGTCTGCCTATGAAAGAATAGCATGAGGGATCCTTGTGGTGCTAGAACTGTCGTCGTGATCACACAAATCTACACATGAGAGAAAACTGCATGGAACTAAATACACACACACATATATACACACACACACAGAGGAATGCACATAAAACTGGTGAGATCAGAATCAAGGAGGGGGGTGGTATCAATGCCAATTTCCTGGTTGTGATATTGTACTATAGTTTGCAAGATGTTACATGGGCAGAAACTGGGTGAAAGATATACAGGATCTGTCTGAATTATTTCTTAAAATTCGTGTCTATAATTAAGGTAATT
Source organism: Ailuropoda melanoleuca (assembly GCF_002007445.2). Taxonomy (NCBI): domain Eukaryota; kingdom Metazoa; phylum Chordata; class Mammalia; order Carnivora; family Ursidae; genus Ailuropoda; species Ailuropoda melanoleuca. The sequence goes on from NC_048223.1 coordinate 33,178,717, forward strand.
TTACCTTAAAATAAAAAGTTAAAACATTATTCTGAAATACAAATATTAAAATACTTTAAAAACACATTTATGATACAGGAACATCTGCATTTCATTATTAACACATTTCAAAAGTACTAGAGGCAGATCTTACAACTCTGATGGCAGCAGTGAGTATAAACAGTGTTTCAAGATACCTGTGATGAAGTCCTGCTAATACTACTACGCCTACATCCACAATTGAAGGAGATGTCAATTTTGTTAGAGGTTAATGAAAATAAAAATGTAAAATTTCTTCCTATCCAAATTTAGGGTTCCCTGAATGAGATCATGGACCCTCAAATTAAGAACCCCTGCCTTGTTTAAAATGGCAACTTTCCGGGGCACCTGGGTGGCTCAGTCAGTTAATCATCTGCCTTTGGCTTAGGTCATGATCTCAGAGTCCTAGGATTGAGCCCCTCGTGGGGCTCCCTGCTCAGCAGGGAGCCTGCTTCTCCCTCCCCCTCTGCCCCTCCCCTTGCTTCCTCTCTTTCTCTCAAATAAACAAACTAAATCTTAAAAAAAATAAATAAAATGGCAACTTTCCTCCTCAGTTCTACAGCTATAACAAACATAAAGGGAGAAGCGTGGTAGAGGGAGCGGGTATGGAAGAGACAGTGGTCGCACTGCATTGATCATGGAGGTGGGGCATTTGTGAAATGTTAAATGATGTCTCCCCGTATTGACCTTCCCTCCACTCAAACAGCCAGACTTCAGAAAAGGTCTTCCAATTTTTCCTTGTCCTTTGAGTACAGGAGTTTGAGGACATTAAGCCTCCCTTTCTATCCTATATCCATCCAACACATTATTTCCCAGGGTGGGGAGATGAGAGGTCTGAGAGAAGCAAGTCAGTCTAGACACTAGCAGCGCCTGCGCTCCGCCTCCCAGCCAGAGTCCTGGGGTTTACGGCCTCCAGAGGCAGAGGCACATGGTAATGCTGAGTCCAGGATGAATAGGGCCGCAGGCCCTTGCCCTCCCCTGGCACAGAAGCAATCCAGGGACATATTCAGTGCCCTCCTGGGGCTGACACCAGTGGGTCATCCTGAGTGCGGACAGATGGGGCTGGTGAGCAACAGGAAGGCAGGAAATGACGTCTAAGTGAAGGTCCACATAGACAGATGCCACCAAAGACCAGGTGGCACCATGTTTGCTTGACCCTCGGCACTGACTGAACGTAGAACTGATGCAATTCTGGGAAATGGGTGACCCTTACAGTGACCGAGACTTATTTTTCAATATCTTGTGGATTAGGGTCTCAAAACAGAAAATAAGCTGTTCTAGAAAAATATGACCGTGGTGTCTTATATACTTGAGTATGTGGCCAAGAGCTGGCGGCACTTTGAGAGTCCAAGGGCATAGCTTCCGTAGCGGGCTCTGGTGGCGGTCCTCCTATACTCTGGCCTCCCCTGCTCAGTATATGCGGTCGACTTCCCCCTGGCAACACCCACCCTGCTTCGTCTGAGGGCCTGCTCTGGCTGACAAAGCCTGCTTGGCCCCTGCCCTGCAGTGTGGCTCCCCATCCCCTCAAGCCTCCTCGACAGATGATGGGTGAGTTGGTACAGAACTCCCCACCTCCCTGGCCCCCAAGGTGGAATAACTCTATACTACCCCGAGTTTCCCAGGGGGATGAAGCTCCAGCTACCCACAGGGTAACAGGAGTAACACACTCTTTCCTGGCAGCCTTCCCTCCCCCGCCTCACTTCCCCACTCTCCTGCCTGTGTCTCGGAAAGAAACTACTACTTACACCACAGGACGTTGTCAATGGTTGACCTTCTTTGACTTCTAAAAACGGCAATTTCATGTAGACCAAACTAAAATTTACATTCCAGTTTTTGTTTCAGGGGCTGCTAACACAGTTATCCACATACTCTAAGGATTGCCCCCTCGAATCTCCATGCAGCTACCCTTCCGGAGCATCAATGGGAAACAACTTCGAAACCAAATCTGGGGGCTGCCCCCTGCAGATCTACAGAGGCCCCTCGCCCCTCCTGGTCCCCCAGGACAGCAGGTCCTGGAAGAGGTGGGGCAGAACAACAGCACAGGCTGTTTCAGGATAAAGACACGCTCCACCCAGATATTGCACATCAGAGTGGGAAGTGTGGCCACAAAATGAGGAAACCGCGGGAGATAAGGAAATGCTGTAACTGGAAATGTGATGGAATGTTTGGAAGCAGAAGACCTGGGCGTGAGCTGAAAATCTGGAAAGAGGAACATCTGGCGGAGATCAGGAAGGTGACACTGAAAACCCTAGGGGCCTATTTGGCCTGATCCCAGTCCTCCCTCCTGGAGAGCCTAATCCCTCCGGAAGTAGAGGGCTCTGAACATATAGACAGGCTCGAGAACACTGTGGCTGAAACAGAGCCCCGAGAATAAAGAGCACTTTCACATCTCAGTTAGCCACCTGGCAGAATCGATCTGCCTCCAAGGCTCCGAGGGTAGGGGACCGCCCTGCAGCAGGGCGGGAGCAGAACTTGGTCTAGAAGCCAGGCCTGTTTCCACGGAGCAGACCCACTGGAGGAAATGCATTTTACCTGACAGTCTGTTGCATAAGCTTTGCAAAATAATAATTACCCTAACTACCCACACTGTGCTTTGATATTTCCTATTCTGTTCTGTTTCATATTTTCTAGATGCTGGACATGACCCATTCGCTGATTTCACAACCTGCTTCTGGGTGGTAACCTACAATACGAAATATGGCCCTTAAGTGTATCCAGAAATAAAAGGGTGTGGACAGTATTGCTGAGCTTTTCCTAAGTATTGTGTATTTACCATCAGCCCCTGTGTCCCATTCAGGGCTGCAGGGATTGCTGGGCTGAGCCAGGACAGCCTCTCAAATTGAAAGTGATTCCTATTTCCCAAACCAGTGATTCAAACTGGACACTTTCACATTTTTTAGCTACCATGTTCGCATTTTTTGCCATATCCCTGTACCACCTGGACTATGTATTGTTGTACGAATAATCTCTCTAAATCAGCTCATCGCTTTTTGAAACTTAAACACTCACACTAGCCCTATCTTATGGAGTACTATTGGTAAAATCAAACCTTTGATCTATTCCCTGGCAAAATAAAACAAAAACACAATTATGAAACTAAAACATGCCCCTGTGTTTCACCTTAAATCATTCAGCCAGTGGCCCTCCCTGGCCTGCTTCTTTCACAAGAACACAGTCTTAGCCTCTGTACAGCTCGAGCTGTCCCTAACCCCAGAAAGGTTTCATCCCTTTTTCCTGTCCACCTATCTAATGATAATCAGTACCATTACCTGGCTAACAGCATTTAAACTCATTAATCTTCACACCAGCCCTATGAAGTATTAGGCTCACCCCATTTTACAGATGAGGAAACTGAGGTATGGGAGAGATCAGACTTACCCATAGCTAGGAAGTAACGGAGCCAGGTTTTGAACTCAGGCCATCTGACAACAGAGCCTGTGTGCCTGACTACTGCATTGTACCACCCTCTGCCAACCCTACTGTTGCCTCTTCCAGAACTTCTTGAACTGTCCAGCCCATAGGATTGTTCTTCTTCTGTCCCCAGAGCATTCAATTCTTGCCTGTTTAATTCATTTTGGAGGTTAATCATAAACTACTTGGAGATACTGCCTCTACCAGGCTGGGGGCTTCTTAAAAGGAAGGCTGCGTCTTATTCTGGCATGTTTCTGCATCCAGCAACCTGTTTGAGACATTGCAGGCCTTCAGGAAGTGTCTGTTGGGCCCTGTGATCTTTGCTTTGTGAGCTATCAGTTCACAGGCTAGTTTCCAATGAAGCCCTGGGAATAGTTAGGGGGAAGCAGAGATAGGTGGAGGCAACAGGATCAAGGAGTCTTCACCTGTGGTCCACAGATCCCCAATGGACTCAAGCTAGTATGCTGGAGGTCCATGTACTTAGATAAGAACAAGATTCGATCCTTATTTTCATTGACCTCTGATGGAACTTCAACATTTCCTTCAAATGGAATGTGATGCGTGACTTGTCCAGTAAAGTCATTAATAGCTTTATTTCACATAACCAGTGGTATAGCAGACATCTCAAAATATTTACACTCATCACTTTCTGAAAACTCTGGTTGTTGCAGACCCACCTGTATTTAAGACATTAATAAAGAAACACATAGAGCATACCACGCCACAATCGAAAAAATATCTCGGTATCTTGTATTTTAACAGAATCAGCAGCTCCTGGAAATTTCAATAGGATTGCTAATCTTACGTAGTTTTTATTCTTTTTTCCCCTCCCCCACCCCTCCTTACATATTTCATTTTATTATTTTTAAAACATTATTCTGAGATGGGCCCATAGGCTTCACCAGACTGCCAGAGGGAGCCACGGCATAAAGGAGGTTAAATCATTACGTAGAGCATCGTGTTGTAGGGCTGGGTTTAGAGCCAGATAGACCTGGGTTCAAACCTTAATTCTGCCATTTATAAGCCAAATTACCTGGGCCTCAGCTCCCTCACTTCTAGACTGGGGATCACTACCTATCTTACTGGATTAGCATCTCGTACCTGAGTAAAGGTGATGTCTAAACCCAGCCCAGACTGCCTGGTGGGGCAGACAAAGCCTGGAGATAGGAGAGCCCTCAGCTAGGATAGGGCTTCCCTGGGCTTCCTACCTCTCCTGTCAGAGAAGTCATTTGTCCCCCTCAGACTGGCTGAGCCAAAATTTCTGTAGCAGGACAGAAAGGCTGACTTAAGACTCTTCTGACATACTCTATCCCTTTTCCGAGCCCAGATTCTTCACCCCACTTCCAAAATTGGCTGACACAATGAGGCACCAAGGAGAGGCCTGTCATCTCCCTCTTTTAAGCATTGACGTGCATATCCACATTTGTCCACTGGGTGGGGCTGGTTCACACTCTTAAGCCCAAGAGGCAGAGCCACGCTCAACTGAGAACATTTCCTCACCTTGCCCTGCTTTTTTTTCTTTTCCAAATTGAACCTGACATTCAGAAAAGCACCCACTTTGTGCTCCTTTCCAGTAACCTATTACTAAGAACGGGGTGACTGTCCTAACTTTTAACATAGGTTAACTTTGCCTGCTCTTACACTTTATTTAAATGTAGTCATAAAGAATATATTCTTAGAGGGGTGCCTGGGTGGCTCAGTCGTTAAGTGTCTGCCTTCGGCTCAGGACCTGATCCCAGGGTCTTGGGATCGAGCCCCACATTGGGCTCCCTGCTCTGCTGGGAGCCTGCTTCTTCCTCTCCCCCTCCCCCTGCTTGTGTTCCCTATCTTCACTGGCTGGCTGTCTCTCTGTCAAATAAATAAATAAATAAAATCTTTAAAAAAAAAAAAAAGAATACATTCTTAGAAATTGAAGATGACACAAATGGAAAGATATTCCATGCTCATGGCTGGAAGAATGAATATTGTTAAAAAGTCAATACTGCTCAAAGCAATCAACAGATCAATGTGATCCTTATCAAAATACCAACAGCATTTTTTTCACAGAATTAGAACAAATAACCTAAAATTTGTATAGAACTACAAAGAGCCCAAATAGCTTAAGAAATCTTGAGAAAGCAGAGCAAAGCTGGAGGTATCAAAATTCCAGCTTTCAAAATATACTACAAAGCTGTAACAATCAAAACAGTATGGTGCTGGCACAAAAACAGACGCATAGCTCAACAGAACAGAATAGAGAGTGCAGGAATAAATCCATTACTACATGGTCAATTAAAGTATGACAAAGGAGACAAGAATATACAATGAGGGAAAAGACAGTATCTTCAATAAATGGTGCTGGGAAAACTGGACAGCTCCATGTGAAAGAATGAAACCGAACCACTGTCTAACACTATTCACAAAAATAAACTCAAAATGGATTAAAGACCTAAAAGTGAGACCTGGAACCATAAAAATCCTAGAAGAGAGCACAGGCAGTAATTTCTCTGACATTGGCCGTAACGACATTTTTCTACATATGTCTTCTGAGGCAAGGGAAACAAAAACCAAAATTAAACTGTTGGGACTACATCAAAATAAAAAGCTTTTGGCACAGCAAAGGAGACTATCAACAAAACAAAAAGGCAAGCTACTGAATAGATATTTTTCCAAAGAAGACATACAAATGGCCAACAGACACATGAAAAGATGCTCAACATTACTCATCATCAGGGAAATGCCAGTCAAAACCCAGTGAGATATCACCTCACACCAGGCGGAATGACCAAAATAAAAAAAGACAATAAATAACAAGTGTTGCAAGGATGTGGAGAAAAAGGAACCCTCATGCACTGTTGGTGAGACTGTTAATTGGTGCAGTCACTATGGAAAACTATATAGAGGTTACTTAAAAAATTAAAATTAGAGGGGCACCTGGTGGGTCAGTTGGTTAAGCATCTGCCTTCGGCTCAGGTCATGATCTCAGGGTCCTGGGATGGAGCCCCTTACTGGGCTCCCTGCTCAGTAGGGAGTCTGCTTCTCTCCCTTTCCCACACCCCACCCCTGCTCATGCTCTTTCTCTCAAATAAATAAATAAAAACCTTTAAAAAATTAAAATAGAAATACCATATGATCCAGTAATTCCACTACTGGGTATTTACTCAAAGAAAACGAAAATACTAATTTGAAAAGCTGTATGCACCCCTATATTTATTGCAGCATTATTTACAATAGCCTTAATATGGAAACAATATAACTGTCCATTGATAGACAAACGGATAAGGGAGATGTGATATGTGTATATGGGTGTGTGTGTATATATATACATGTATATGCATATACATGTATATATGTGTATACAGACACAAAAGAGTATTAGGTAGCCATAAAGAAGGTTGAGATCTTGCCATTTGTGACAACATGGATGAAACTAGAGGGTGTTATGGTAAATGAAATAAGTCAGACTGAGAAAGACAAAATCATATGATGTCACTCATATGTGGAATCTAGGAAATGAAACAAATGAATAAACAAACAAAAAGCAGAATCAGACCTATAAATACAGAGAACAGATGGTTGCCAGAGAGCAGGGGAGTGGAGGATGGGAAACATGGGTGAAGGGCGGGGGAAAATCCAGTCTTCCAGTTATGGAATGAATAAGACACAGAAATAAGAGGTGCAGCATAGGGAATACCGTCAATGATACATTGATAGTGATGTATGGTCACAGAGAGTAGCTATATTTGTGGTGAGCATAGCATAATGTAGAGAGAAGTTGAGCTCCCAATACAAGTTGTATACCTGAAAATAATCTAACATTATGTCAACTACGCTCAAATTAAAAATTGTAATTATAATAATACAATAATGTATTCTTCTGTGTTGGTTTCTTTTTTAAGCATTGTAAGATTACATGAAGTAGTTCATTTATTCTCATTGCCCTATAAGTTCCATTGGGTGATCATGCAATAATTTATTTTATCCGTTTATCTGGTGACTGGGCATTTGAACAGTTTCTACTTTGGGGTTTGCTTTGTGGTCGCTCCATGGAGGGTGGTATCCACCCATCCAAAATTGGTTCGGAGCTGAAGACCAGTGATACAATACACTCACCCAGAGGGTCTGAGAGATTTATTACTTGCATAGTGAGGCTTTCGGGGGAGAGCACAGCCAACACTCAAGCCAGTCTCTCTGGCTTGAGTAGAAGGGGCAAGTGGCTCTGGCTTTTATAGTGGTTTGGGGTGGAGGAGGTCCAGGATGAAGACTCCCTCTTCCACAGGCTGGAGTTTGTGTGGCTTGGATTCCCGCCCACACCAAGGAAACCTGGGTTTTCCTAGCAGCATGTCCAGGTGTGGGGAAGGACGGAAAAAGGGAGTGATGGGCTTGAAGGCTGTCAGTGGTCAAACATAAAAAATGGAGTTAGACTCTTTATCACAGGGTTATTACAAGTAGTACTGCCATGAACATCCTGGTATAAGCCTTTTGGCAAACATATCATGCATTTCTATTGGGTCTCTAGAAGTGCAATTGCTGGGGTATATGTTTGACTTTGGTAAACACTGCTGAACAGTTTTTCAGAGTGATTGTACCAAATTACATTCTCTCTAACAACACTTATGGATGCACTTACGGATGTTTATCCACTCCACAGCTGAAGGACATTTGGTTTGCTTCCAGTTCTTTTCCCTTTGTGATTACAAATAAAGCTTCTATAAACAATATTATGAGAGTTTTGTGTAAATACAGGTTTCATTTCACTTGGGTAAATAGGAGGAATGAAATGGCTGGGTTGTATGGTAAGTATATGTTTAACTGTGTAAGAAACCAGGAAATCTGTTTTCCAAAAGTGGCTGTGCCATCTTGAATTTCCACCAGCAAAATATGGGAGTTCCAATGCTCTACATCCTCCTAAGTACTTGGGTATGGTCAGTCTTTACATTTAGCCATTCCAGCAAGTGTGAAGCAGTATTTCATTGTGGTTTTAATTTGCATTTCCTTAAAAACTAATGATATTGAACATTTTTAAAAAGATTTTATTTATTTATTTGACAGAGAGAGAGACAGCCAGCGAGAGAGGGAACACAAGCAGGGGGAGTGGGAGAGGAAGAAGCAGACTCCCAGCGGAGGAGCCCGATATGGGGCTCCATCCCAGGACTCCGGGATCACGCCCTGAGCCGAAGGCAGACGCTTAATGACCGAGCCACCCAGGAGCGCCTGAACATATTTTAATATGCTTACTTACCATCCATATATCTTCTTTGAAGTGTCTTTTCAACCTTTTTCACACTAAAAAAAAAAATGAGCTGTTTTTCTTCTTATTCTTGGGTATACAGGGCTCTTTAAAAAAAATTTTTTTTTAAGTTGGTTCCACACTGGGTAGCGGCCAACACAGGGCTTGAACTCACGACCCTGAGATCACAATGTGATCTGAGATCCAGAGTCAGATGCTTAACCGACTGAGCTGCCCAGGTGCCCCTGCAGGGTTCTTTATAGATCATGGACACAAGTCCTTTATCAGGTATATGATTTGCATGTATTTTTTCCTAGTTTCCATTATCTTAACAGTATCTTTTGAAGAACAGAAGTTCTTAATTTTTGTGAAGTCCAAATAATTTATATTTTTCTTTTATAGATCGTGCTTAGTCTTATCTAAGAAATCATTGCTTACCCTAAAGTTACAAAGATTTTATCTTATGTTTTCTTCTAGAAATTTTATAATTTTTAGTTTTATATTTAGGCCTATGATTGATAAACCTATATTAGCAAACTTCAGAAGGCTATTTACAAGGAAGCTCTGATAATGTACATTTTGAAAAAGGTCATAGTTTAAAATCCAGTAAAACACTTAAGATATATAAGGAGGGTTATAGTTTCTGTGCATGGAGATAGTGCCAAAGATTTATGCTAATTCAGAATTTATCTTTCAGAATAAATGATATGAGATTCTGGAGATGATGGGAGCTGCTTTCCTTTTTGCATCCTCCCTTTGATAGATGTATATCCACAATATATATATTTAATAAGCTATAAATATGTCCTTTTAGGCTATAAATAATTTCATATAATCTTGGCTTTGTTCCTCCGCTCCTCAGAGGTTCATGTGTTTGGCCTTTCAAAAATTAAGAGTTGGGAGTGAGGCTTGTTTAATGTAACATGACAAACAAACCCTGAGTAGCGTAACAAATACATAAAAGTTCATCTTGCAATCAGGATAATTAATTTGTAATTAATAGCTTTTAATAATTGTCCACCAATGTCCAGGATCTACCTGAACCAACTGATGCATTATTCCTCTCTTATAAAGTGAAGAAACTGGAATACATCTTCAATTTTATGGGTATCTTTTTCTATCTACTTTGAGTCACAGTTAAAATTCCTGAGCTATTTTATTCTTCCTTTACAGAGGCAAGAGACATGTCCTTGTTTTGTAGAGCCCCAATGGCATCCCTGGTTTCATTAGGCCTCGTTCTAGAATCCCCACAGGTTTTACAATGGGCCTCTCTAGTTTAAAAATCTCAGTTCCAAGGATTACAGCTAGAAAAAGGATATAAAACCAAATGTTCCTAAAGAAGGAGGAGCTCTCTATATTCCAAAGCAGCTGACCAACACACACATACTATGTTAGGGAGGACCCATGTCTTAGGTAGTCTTTAGGTGGGGGAATTTTTAGAGTGTCTAGCACATTGCATCCCAAAGATGCAGCCAAGGACTTTACAGACAATGCTAAAGTCTGTTGTGTACCAACTCGTAGGTGAGTCACCACTGCAAAAGACATTTGAAGGAGAGAGCTATGGTGGAAAGGGGCAGGGAAGAAGGACCTTCCTGATATGCAGCAGTTAACTATGGTGGTGAGCAAGGTGAGGACTGAGAATCCTAATAGTAGACCAGCAGTCTCCTACTTCATACACTAGACTTATTCATACACTAGGTTATTTATCTGGCATCTCCATATGTCCTACAAAACTTCTTTGTGACCTTCACTTAGTCCATCTTGGATGCCACCCAGCAACTCCCTTTCCTTTCTAGGATAAAGCTACCACAGGGCTTTGGTGGTCTCTATTAAACAGATCTACCTTCTTTGCTCCCGATTTTGATATAGCTGTGGCTTGTCACTCTTGTATCCTCAAGGATCATCTTGAGAGCCCCATAGAGCCATGGGGATGGTCAAGAGGATGTCATAGGACTCCTTCCATGTGGGTTCTTTCTTGAAATTCGTTTTCATATCCTGCTAGAACTTATGCACTATATGGAGTCCAGGGTGGCCTGGCTGCAAAGGAACCTGGGACATGAGTACTTGATAATAAGGAAGCAACAGACAAATAAGAAAGTCCTCAGGGTTGGAGTGATACTATTGGAATGCCAGCTAGATAATAATAACGAAATGGCCTGAGTCCCAAAATGTGGTGAATTGTAGAATTGTAGCATTTGAGTTAATCTTTTCTTTTTTTTTTTTTTTAAAGATTTATTTATTTATTTATTTGACAGAGAAAGAGGGAGCACAAGCAGGGGGAGCAGCAGGCAGAGGGAGAGGGAGAAGCAGACTCCCCACTGAGCAGGGAGGCCGATGCGGGGCTCCATCCCAGAACCCTGCGATCATGACCTGAGCCGAAGGCAGACGTTTAACCAACAGAGCCACCCAGGTTCCCCTCATCTTGATCCTTGGTAGAGCCTCAGGCCACATAAAGCCCAATTGTTTAAAGTTTTATATAGTTTTGCGTGGTGTCATAGTTTTGCTTCTATCTCATCAGAGCTTTGGAAGTTGGGAAGGATGTGTGGTTTGTAATTTATACATATGTTGGAAAAGTTGTTCCATAAAATGAGAACATCAGTCTGAGTTTAGATAACGTCTTTTTCCCAGGAAGTAGCTCATTTTTGGAGTTCTGACTGTGGTAGCATCGGCCTTCCAGTAGGGGTCGCCTCAAGGCTACCCAAAGAATAAGCACACCAGCTCTCACCCAGTGATGCGCCTAACGCTGGGACAGGGCTTCTAGGGTGCTTCTCCGCGTTACCAGTGGCAAAAGAAAGGCAGTGCACAGAATGAAAGACCAATACATTGCTATTATTAATATTAATGGGTCTCTTCTTGTTAATATTTCTTTGATTTATTCTAAGGTTCGATGTTTATCCACCTAAAGAAAGCAATAAAGAAGAAAGCAAATACCAATGAATGGAAGCAATTTATTAGCAGATACTTGAGCTGGGAGGGTTAGAATTTTGAGACCCCACTGGCAGCCCTAAACTCTATGTATGATTATGCTAATGACTCCATAAAGTCAAGGGGGTAATAATTGGATGAGAAGATATGATATCTGGGATTTGCTGTAAAACACTCCAGGGAAAAAAGTGAAAATATATACCTAAATATATAGAGAAGCGATCACCTAGTCCACTTCCCTGGGTTCAAGTTTTTCTCCGTAAAAGTCTGCAGCTCCTAGCCAAGTTGGTTACTTGATTGAGTTTTGAAATCTTAAGATAAATAAATGTACATATATTAAGATATGTAAATATTTTACATAAAAAAGTTATGTAGATATATCTAGAGATGCTTGAATTTGAGGTTCCACAGTAATCTCTTTTGAATTTAATTTTTAAGACATGAAGACCTGGGACGCCTGGGTGGCTCAGTCGGTTGATTGTCTGTTTTGGGCTCAGGTCATGATCCCAGGGTCCTGGGATCAAGCCCCACATCAGACTCCCTGCTCAATGCGGAGCCTGCTTCTCCCTCTCCCTCTGCCTGCCACACCCCTTGCTTGTGCTCTCTCGCTCGCTCTCTCCCTGTCAAATAAATAAATAAAATCTTTAAAAAAAAAAACTTGAAGACCTGATGGAATTGTGTTCTGCTGTATTCATACAACTATGTCACTCCTAAGGATCTTTAAAATTAGATCCAACTGGATTTTGAATACTTCACATGATTCAAGGTCAGAACTTAGAGCTTCGTTCTACTAATATTCCCTTTGAGTCAAAAAAAATGTCTCCTAACTGCTATTTTTAACAGTTTCTGTACTCTTAATGAACCCAAGTGGGTTCATATCAACGTAAGTAACAGGCTCCATAGTAGCGTTCAACAGTGTTCCCAATTTAAATTCTTTTTTTTTTAAAGATTTTATTTTATCTATTTGAGAGAGCGTGCATGAGTTTGGGCAGGGGCAGGAGAGGGGGAAGCAGACTCCCCGCTGCGCACAGAGCCTGTCACCAGGACCTTAAGATCTCGACCTGAGCCTAAGTCAGACACTTAACCAACTGTGCCACCCGGGCGCCCCCACCAGTTCTATTCTTCTATTCTTCTCAAGAACATCACCTCCTACAGTGGCTTAATTTTAAACTTGGAGATCCTTTTTATTTATTTATTTACTTTTATTATGATATGTTAGTCACCATACAGTACATCATCAGGTTTTGATGTAGTGTTCCATGATTCATCATTTGCGTATAACACTCAGTGCTCCATGCAATACCAACTTAAATTCTTAATTCTGCGATTGCACTGCCTTTTTAGACTGAAAATCTTCATTCTTCAAATAATTCACATAATCATTGTTTATTTGTATCTAATACAAGAATATGGTTTAAAATACAATATTAATATGATCAATAAACCTACAGAATAAAGTCCAATATTTTTTATGAAATTTCTTTTTTTTTTCTTTTTTAATCTTTTTTGAGACAGAGAGAGAGTGCGCAAGAGCAGGGGGTGGGGGCAGAGGGGTTGGGAGAGAGAGAATCCTCAATGCTCAGCAAGAAGCCCTACGCGGGGCTGAATCTCAAGACCTTGAGATCATGACCTGAGCCGAAATCAAGAGTCCCACACTTACTTAACCAACTGAGCCACCCAGGAACTCCTTTCCCCCCCCCCCAAAAAAATATGTCCCAAACAGTTGCTCCCATGAAGTTGCTCCCATGACCTCCCATGATGGTCAAACCATGTTCCGGAGCCACACTGTCCAAGAGTGGCCACTAGCCATATGTGGTTATTGAGTCCTTGAAATTTGACTAGTCTACACTGAGAAGTGCTGCCAGTATAAAGCACACACCAGATTTCAAAGGCTTGGTACAAATAAAAGAATGTCAATATCTTTTTTTTTAAAGATTTTATTTATTCATTCAACAGAGAGAGAGACAGCCAGCGAGAGAGGGAACACAAGCAGGGGGAGTGGGAGAGGAAGAAGCAGGCTCCCAGCGGAGGAGCCCGATGTGGGGCTCGATCCCAGAACGCCAGGATCACGCCCTGAGCCGAAGGCAGACGCTTAACGACTGAGCCACCCAGGCGCCCCAAGAATGTCAATATCTTATTAACAATTTAATATTAATTAATAATTTAATAATGATTAATATCTTGACAATATTTTGGGTTAAATTAAATATATTATTGAAGTTAATTTCACCTGTTTCTCTCTCTTTTTTAATGTGACCATTAGAAAATTTTAAAGATTTTTTTTTTTTGAGAGAGAGATAGCGAGAGAGGAAACACAAGCACAGGGAGCTGGAGAGGGAGAAGCAAGCTCCCCGCCGAGCCTGATGCGGGGCCTGATGCCAGGACACTGGGATCATGACCTGAGCCGAAGGCAGACGCTTAACCGACTGAGCCCCCCAGATGCCCCGACCATTAGAAAATTTTAAATTACATTTGTGGTCCACCATCTATTTCCATTGGACAGTACTGGTCTAGAGTCACTCATACACATTCTGCGTGTAGCAATGGACTTCCTTTATCTGACAGATGGACTGGTGAGGTTTTTTTTTTTTCCAATTTAACGGCACTGGGTATCTAACAGTTAATTGTCCTAAGGTCTTAAAAGATGGAGGCTTTCTGCTATTTGAATGTCCTGGGTGCTGATGCTACCCAAGGAAAAGGGAGAATCTGCTCTCTTATTCCAGAAATCTTCACCTCCAAAGTTTTGGAAGAGCTTTATTTCACTACCATTAAACCACACAACGATTTAATACTAATTCTAAGTGTACTACTCATAGATATGATTTCTGGCTGAATAAAACTCGTTCTGACCCATTTTGTGTAGTTTCTAGTAATATTAGGACCTATATATTTTCACATGTTAAGTTAATTTTGAATTTAACAAAATCTTGACCTAAGTGGGTACTGTTGTTTTACTAGTAATTACATTTTCAGCATCAACACCCATGCAAGGACATTCAGGAGACAATAACCACAGTAACTTGAGCAGGGACCATTTAATATAAAGCATTATTAACTATTTAAAGGGGAACTAACTGCTAGGAGGGAATAAAAGAGAACTCCAAAGAACACCCTAAAGCAGAGTGAGGGTAACCAAAGGAACCAACTTGGAAGGGGAGGGAGCCCCGCCCTAAGGCTGGGACACAGACCTCATGGAGAGGGTGTGACTCGGGCCACTGGCCACCCCAAGGCAGAGAAGTTCACTGGATTGCGGGGGCCAGAGCTGGTACGCAGTTAGCAGCTGAGGCCAATGGACAGGAAACAGTGGGCCTTGGCTGGCAAGCAGGACACCCACACAGCTAGTAGGCAGAAGCTAGAGGGCAAGAAACCCCCTGCTTACGTAGCTGAAATTTGCCCTCCAGCAACCCCCTACTGAAAAAGCTCACAGAGCCTCCTGGGAAAGAAATGTCCTAGTATCCAAAGCAAGGCAATGAAGGATGGCTCTAGAATGAGGAGGTAGTAAGTGACAACTGGCACACCTCCTCTAAAGGTAAGAAGGCTTGATCTTTTGCTCTCACTTTGTACAGGTTCCTAAAAGACTTTCCAGAAAAGAATTTTACCAATATCCTTAATGAGGTGTTGCAACTTTGGGTGGCAATTAAGGATTTAGGCTTTTACTTTTTAAGCCTCCTTTTCTCACAGATAGATCTCTGACTCAATTTGGCCATGATGAGAATATCTTTTTTTTTCTTAGAAATTTCAGGAAATTATGGTCCCAGGATCAATCTTGGAAGTTTTGGGTCATCTCTGGGACACCAATCCTTAATTATACATAAGAGGAACCAAAGTGTTTAAAATTATCTGCTATGGGGGACGTTGGAGTTCCCTTCCCGACCCAGACAAGAGCATCCATAGAACAATTATGTAGCCTCAGGAAAAATTGGTACACCTGATTTTGAGGAGTCTGAGAGCTGAAGGGTAAACAAAGGCCACACAGATAGTCAAGCAGACGCATAGTCAGGTTGAGCTTATGATGCTTGCCTGAAACAACAATGCCTTTCTGAAAAGAACCCAGCCCAGAGATGGAACTTAGATGCAGCATCCCCAGGACTGCAAGGCTCCGAGAGGCCGAGAGGAGGACATGACAGTAAGACATGAAGGGGTCTCTCTAGTGGGTACTTGCTTCATCCTGCCTGACACCTCTGCTCCTCTTGGAGTTTGTGTTGCTCCATACCTTGTTGACTATGCCAGATTGTTGGGGGAAAGGGGTAGAGAAAAGATTTAAAAGCAAGATTTTGTAGGGACCACGCTGCAAAAAGGAGGAGGAGTGCTGGTCTCACTCTGGCTGAGACCAGCACCTCCAATTCTTTATGTATGGAAATTACATGCTTCCCCTGATACTGGATTCAACCTAAGGCCCCTCCAGGGTTGCTCTGTGGTCACTGGAGGAAGAGGCCTTGGGACATTCAGGCAGGAAAGATGACATTTATCAGGGGAGAGAAATATGGACCTTGTTGTGAGATACCAAACTTCTAAAAACTTGAATACAAAGAATGGGTGGTCGCCAGAAGGGAGAGGGGTGGGAGGATGGGTGAAACAGGTGAAGGGGATTAAGAGTACACTTACGATGAGCAGTTAGTATAGAAGTGTTGAATCACTATACTGTACACCTGAAGCTAATATAACACTGTATGTTAATTATATCTGAATAAAAAAATTATGTTTTAAAAATGTTATTTAAAAAGAGGGAGTGCTGGGGCGCCTGGGTGGCACAGCGGTTGGGCGTCTGCCTTCGGCTCAGGGCGTGATCCCGGCGTTATGGGATCGGGCCCCACATCAGGCTCCTCCACTATGAGCCTGCTTCTTCCTCTCCCACTCCCCCTGCTTGTTCCCTCTCTCGCTGGCTGTCTCTATCTCTGTCAAATAAATAAATAAATAAATCTTAAAAAAAAAAAAAGAGGGAGTGCTGAAAACAAAAATTTGAAAAGAGATCCCAAGAGTTCAGAAAAATATTAGAGATCAATGAAAGCATCAGTTTTTAGCTCAGAGTTTACGTTTTATTTTTTTATTTTTCATTTATTTATTTTTTTTCCAGAGTTTACATTTTAGAAAATGTGACTTGCAACCAGCTTTTTTCTTGAGCATAGGGTCACAGAAGATGAGCCTCTGCTCCCAAACTCCTCCTGTTCCATGGGGCACTTTATGGTTGAGGGATAACCCCTTCAAGTTTCTGCCATGTCCTGTGTCCTTTTTGTCCCTCAGTTGGCACAATGGGGAAAAGCCTCAAAGAGGAAAGTCACGTGGTGGCAGACAGAGTGCAAGGGGCTGGTAGTCAGGAGGCCCTCTACTCTCAACTCTGAAATCCATGTGCTATGGGAATTAGGGCAAATCCCTTCTCTCTGGGCCTCAGGGTCCCTATCTATAAAGTTAGAGCTGTTCCAGCTCCAGGGCCATATCAGAAGAGCTGACAGGGTCAGGATTTGGGGAAAAGGTGAAGAGAATGAGCAGAAGAGGCAAAAGCCTTTGGCCTGGTGGCTGATATTAGCACTAGG
Source organism: Ailuropoda melanoleuca (assembly GCF_002007445.2). Taxonomy (NCBI): domain Eukaryota; kingdom Metazoa; phylum Chordata; class Mammalia; order Carnivora; family Ursidae; genus Ailuropoda; species Ailuropoda melanoleuca. The sequence continues at coordinate 33,195,811 of NC_048223.1, forward strand.
GAAGGTGACTCACTCTGGCTCACCCAGAATTGCCCATCATTCCTGGCTCACCACACCCATTTTCTCCCCTGACCTCCTTGGGAAGAGAATTTCATAAGTCACAGACAGATTGCCTTAGTCATCAATCCAATAGGAGCTATTCCCTGGAGCACAAGGAGTCATGTGGGTGATTTATTTGCACCTAGTGAGCTAATCTGTTTGAAAGCTGTAAAGACTCCTGACACACCTAGGCGGACCCAGAGACAGCAGTTTTCCTGTGTGTTGGCTCTACCAAAGCCCAGGTTCACAGCTTTCAGGGCACTTTGCATTGATCAAGTAGCGTATCTTTAACATCCAACCTCTATGGCCCTCTCACTGACCTCATCTCTTCTCTTCAGTCCTGTCCACGTCTGTTACCCTGCTCTGTTCCTTCTCTAACTCTCCAACATCAGATGGTTCAGGGGCTGTCAATCAATGGGACCATGACTGTGATATAAAGTACCATTCATTTTGTCCACTATTATATACAACTGTAGGCCAGCCCTTGTATTATCCTCCTGCTTTATTCAACTTGCTCTGCTAAAATTGCAAGTATTATACTTCATAATATACTTTTATCTCCTAACAGAATTCTATTTTCAAATATTACTAGAGAAGAGTTTTACATTCTGGCTTGAAAACCTTCTTTATCACACTGCATTCCTGACAAGAAACCTCCAGGAGTATCAGCTTAGCCACAGAAATTATCAGTCTTTATCCTGAATTAGATAGAATAAAATGTCTAACCGGTATGTGGAATGAATCCACCTCTACAAATCTCATACCCTCAGACCTTCCCAGAACATTCACATACATATGGGATCTAGGAGGATAACAGGCCTCAAAATAATTTATTTTGGGGCACCTGGGTGGCTCAGTCATTAAGCGTCTGCCTTCGGCTCAGGGCATGATCCCGGAGTCCTGTGATCCAGCCTCCTATCGGGCTCCCTGCTCCCCTGGGAGCCTGCATCTTCCTCTCCCACTCCCCCTGCTTGTGTTCCTCTCGCACTGGCTGTCTCTCCCTCTGTCAAATAAATAAATAAATAAAATCGTTAAAAAAAATTCATTTTGCTCCCCCTAGAAGTGATCCTCTCAGGATGAACTTGATCTGACTTTCCTTAGCTAAATTAGCATGTAAGTATCCTCCCACTGGGATTCAAGCTTTCGACTAGAGCTCTTTCCTTTCCTTGTTGACTTTACATGCATTCTTTCAGACTTGCAGTTTCTTTTATGTCAAAGATTGAAAGATGCATACACCTAGCTAATAACCAATCTGATTTTCTCTCACTGCCCAAAGTTGGCAAACAACCGTCATCAAGCCCTGAATGGAGAGTGTGGGGGCCTCTCCCTGTGGATGAGAGTATCTAAGTGGAGGCACGTCTAAGTTGGATGACCAGCTGCCAGAGGATTCCACACTGACCGAAAGCTGGAAATCAGCAGTCCTGATGATTGTTCCAATCTCAAAACTCTATGAGACTCTTTCCCATGCGTGGAGAGAGACAAAGAGCCTAGAACCCTCATCTCAGCATTTGGTCAGATCCTGTGTTAAAGGTTTCTCGTGTAGATGCAGTCTTCTTAACTAAGCTTCAGGTTCTCCAGAGGCAGAGCACACTGCATTTCTTCTGCTCTAATCTCTACAGTATATAGCCTAGAGCTCGGCATTTAACAGTTTAATAGTCACCATATTGTTTAATCCTTTCAATGGCATGCTTTAAAGTTACTATTAGAAGTAAGGTTTCAGGGATAGGGAGATACAGTTAAGACATGGTCCCTACACACACACACACACACACACACACACACACACACAAAATCAAAAACACCCAAACATCAGAGTTTAGCAAGATTGACTTGTACTAACAGAATTTACAACACTGTTATGGGTGTTGGCCTACCCATATACCACGGTTATGGGTGACGGAAGTTCAAACAAGGAAACTGTACATTTTTAGCTGGTTGGAGGTATTAAGGAAGACTTGACAGACGAGATCCTTTGGACCTGGGACTCAAAGGATGATTTGTGTTTTAACAGGTGAAAAGTGAATAACTAAAAATTCAGGTAAGTAGAACACTCCACTCAATGACCGCGGAATGCACATTCTTCTCAAGTGCACGTGGAGCATTCTCCAGGACAGACCACGTTAGGCCATAAAACAAGTCTCAAGAAATTTAAAAGAAACCAGATATAGTCCCATCGAGAAACAACTATTAGCTGTCTATCCTGCACCACAACACAGCGAAGGACTGACTGCTGACCTGCTGGTGGTGATATCAACCTCTCTGCTGATAGGAGGAGGGATTAAGGACATGTTCAGCAAACATAAGAGTGCCTGTCCCCAGGTAAGCCCCTTACAAAAATGGCACACTTACCCACAGCACAGGAGCGCTTACAAACCCAGCCCAGTATCTCATGAACTGCACTTATTACAAGGGCCAGTCACTTATGTCAACTCAGCCCAACTTCCAGAAGTTGCTGACATTATGCCTCCCCTCCCCCAAACAAAGGAAGCGGTAGGCTCACCTACAGAGGACACATGGTATACTGATGGCAGATGCCAAGGAAACCTGCCTATTAGGCGTTCCTCTGCCATCCAACTAGATTCTAACGTACTTTGGTTTGAAGAACTAAACAAAGTAGTCAGTGGGCAGAGTTGAGAGTGTTACAGATTGTGTTGACACATCAACCCATGTCCACTGTTTTGTGATTTGGCTACTGACAGCTGGGCAGTGTGGAAAGGGTTGACAACATGGATGCTGCAATGGCACAAAGGAAGCTGAGCTATATTAAATAGAGCCCTGTGGGGAGCAGACCTCAGCAAAGATATTTGGGATGTATGCACTAAACCTGATGCAGCTGTCCAAGTATGGCACATGTCTGCTCACTTCCCACCTACATTGCCAGGCAATCATGAAGCAGACACACTTGCCCCGGGAAGAGCCCTTCTGCTGGAGGGAAAGTTGACTCTGTCTGATGCAGTAGGATGGGTCCAATGTAAATCAGGGCATTGAGGTCCCCAAACTACTTGGGAAAGAATAAAAAGATTACATTTGCATTTTAAATATTCCCACTTACAAGGTGTTGACAAATTGGCCCCAATGCCAATTCAGGCAAGGGCTGTTGTGCCAATATCCCTGGGCATACTGGGAAGATTATGTGCCCTGTGTCTCACTGGCAAATAGATTACATAGGCCTTTTGCTGGTATGGGAAGGGCACAAATTACCAGTATCAATCTGGAGGATACTTTACGTTCTTCTCCTACCTTCTAACACATGAGAAAAACATGCAGTAAACTAGATAGACATTTCCCCCCCAAAATATCAAATGACCAATGAACACACGAAAAGAAACTCAACACTATTAGCCATCAGGGAAATGCAAATCAAAACCACAATGAGATACCACTTCATACCCACTGGGATAATTATAATCAAAAGACGATAACATGTGTTGGTATAGATGTGGAGAAACTGGAACCCTCATTGCTTCTGGGAACGTGAATGATGCAGGTACTTTAGAAAACAACTTGGTAGTTCCTTAAAAAGTTAAACATAAAGTTACCATATGATCCACCTAGGCATATACCCCCCAAAATTCAAATCATATGTTCCAAGGAAAAAACATGTACACGAGTGTTCCCAATAACTTTATAATAGCCAGAAAGAAGAAACAACACAAATGTTCATCAGTTGATGAATGGATAAACAAAAATGTGGAATATCCATGCGGTGGACTATTATTTAGCCATTAAAAAGTAATGAAACACCTATTCATGCTACGACATGTATGAACCTTGAAAACACTGTGCTAAGTGAAAGAAACCAGACACAAAAGTCCACATGTCCTAGGATTCCATTTTTATAAAATGTCCAGAACAGGTAAATCTATAGAGAAAGAAAATAGACTGGTGGTTATTGGAGGGGTCTAGGGTAGAGAAGGTAACAGGGAGTGATAAAGAATGTCACCCACATTTGGCATGACGGAATGTTGTTCTGGAATCAGATAGCAGTGATGTGATGACAGTTATACGTGACTATATAAGAAACCACTAAACTGCAAACTTTAAAGGGGTGAATTTTGGAGTGTGTGAATTATACCTCAATGTTTTAAAACTCAAATAAATCACAGAATCAGAATCAGTGTGATATGCTTAATATAGAACAAAGTACGACTAACCACCCTTATTTGTTTGCTGTGATAATAAACGAGAAAAGCAGAGCACAAAATTCAACAGACTTCAGTAATTCATTCCACAAGAGTTAATGGAGCTCTTGCCATCCTATGCAACCATGCTAGCTGCTTCAGAGTGTACAAGGTTGAATGGTCCTCGGCTCCTCTCTAAGGGTCTTAGAAGCTAACTGAGAGGCTTAGAAGAAGACACAGTGGACTGACAGCCCAAGCAGGGTCGGTTGTGCTCATCTGCTCAGGCGTGGCCCGTGAGAGCAGGCCACCAGCTTCTAGTCCTGGGAGCCGCAGCCAGGCCTGCCTAGAAAGGAAATGACTGCTGAGATGAAGGCTAACAAGCTACCCAGGAGAGAGACACTTGAATAAATTATAGAATGAAATCACACCCTGATTTCCCAGACAAGAGAGAGCAGTTGTGCACCCTTCTGTCTGGAGCCCCTGACTGAGAGGGAAGGATTGGGCCAGATTACTCTGACCCCTGACCTAATTCTAGTGCAAGTTCTTATAAGCAAGGGGACAGGGGAGGAGGTACGTTAAAAAGCAGGAAAACATGAGTCGTCATGCAATAGGTTTTATCAGAGATTAGGAAAATGAGGGGAAGAGGGATAACTTAAAAAGTATAACCTGGGTGGGAAGAGACGGTCCCACTTTAGCAAAGGGATGGAGAGTAGAGGCATAGCCAGGCCCGTGTGAGGCATGATGGAATAATGGGGCCTAGCCTGGTACTGACTGATAGGAGAGGGGACAGCATCACACACAAACAGCAGACTGAGCATGAGGGCTGACTCATGTCACAGAAACAGCAGTGTGGAGGAGACATGGCCAAGACCGCAGGGATGGGAAGAGACCAAAGTCTGGGACACGATGGATACAGCGGGAAGATTCCAGCTTTCGTGATGGGTGCAGACTAGAACAACAATTAGTCTGTTAATCACCATTTTTATCATTAGCTGTGCCTCCCTGACTCTTCCCCTCTGAGTTTGTGGGCCCTGGGAAACTGAGGTTACACAGAATAAGCAAAATGCTAAAAATGCCCCCAAGACAATACAAATTGCTGAGGAAAAGGAGTGTGTTTCAAAAGAGGAAGAGGTAGCATCAGCCTGGAGACTGGGAAAGATTTTACTCATAAAGACAGCAAGCATATGAACTTGAAAGGATATGAAAGATTTAAAGAACTGCTTCCTGATCACAGTAATATTTAGTTTGAGAAGTACAGAAAAACATGAAGAAAAAAATGAAAATCACAATTTTACTACTCAGATAAAATGACCATTAACATTTGAGGGGTTTATCTTTCCTCATTTTGTTTATTTATATCTATATATTTGTATCTATATCTGTCTATAAATACCTACATCTAACTATATAGACATATAGATATGAAAACACATTGTGTTTGTGTACATATAAACACACACACATATATATATATATTTTAAAGATTTTATTCATTCATTTATTTGAGAGAGAGCACAGAGGGAGAGTGAGAGGGAGAAGCAGACTCCACACTGAGGAGACAGCCCAACTCGGGGCTCCATCCCAGGACCCTAAGATCATGACCCAAGCTGAAGGCAGGCACTCAACCGACTGAGCCACCCAGGTGCCCACACACATATATTTTTATATTCCAAAAAACACTTGTGATTGATAAGGATTCTGACAGGGAAACAGAAGGTGAGACAGAGAATAAGAACAGGCAGGGAAAAAAAGCATTGGAAGGCAATGGAGCATTCCAGAAAGAGCATGAGCTAAACAGGACTGGGTTCAAATCCTGCCTCTGCCCCAGTGGAAACTCTAGAAAGTTACTTATTATGCTGATCCTCGGGTTCCTCATGTGTAAAATGGGTAAAACAATATTCATGTGATAGAGCCGTCTTCATGATCAGAGACATGAATGTGCCCAGTGCACACTGTGTCGAGTGTGCCTAGAGAACGGTAGGCACTGAGCATGTGTCAGAGTAGAGCAGGCTCTCTGGGCAGCTGCATGTGGTTCTGCTTGCTTCTGATGTGAGATACTTGCAGGTAATGCAAAGGTCAGAGACAATTCACTCACTGTAGCCATGGATCACAAGGATTCCAGATCTCAGCTCACTGTAAGAACAAATTAGCCAGAAGTGGTAAGAAATCTTTTAAAACTACTTAACAGGCCACTCAATTTCTAGAGAAATCACTGCATAGTACACATGCCAAAATCAGCTGTCTCACTGCAAGGGATTTCACTCTGATCAGCCGTATTACACTAAGCAAAAGGCCAAGGTTACTAGCTCACGTTTTTAATGGTTATTTTCATATTCTTCGTGTTTGAAAAATTCTTCTGACCCTCATAAACCAAACTAGCAGAAGGACTATGATGGCTAGCACTTGACTGCTGATTCAGAGTGAACTTGGTTCAGACAGATAATCTTTCTTTTCCTGTGTCTCCTGAAACAGGGCAGGCAGGCTCCTGTCCCTGAGCAAAAGCATCAGCATAGGGAGAGTAACTCAGGGCCAGCAATGTGGGTGAAGTGTCTGTTTGCATATCCATTTTTCTGCAAAGCAATAAAAGTAATTGTCCATCATCTCTGATGGAGACCATTAACCTGTCCTCACTGTGATTTGGATCATTTCAGGTATCAGCTACATTTATGAGCCCTCGATTCATTAAGCCATCGAGGCAAACAGATGGTGCCTTGTAATCAGGGTTGAGGGCGAAATGACTTGGAGAGCCTGGAGATCAGTCAACAAAAACCTATTTGCAGTGCCACTGAGGATGGCAGTGCCTCCCAGAAGAGGCACCTCATTCTCAGAGAACTAGGAGACTGTAAAAATACCCCTAAATCATTGTCTAGAGAGAGACAGAGTGAGGGGAAGCAGAGAGGCAATCAGCATCCAAGGCAGAGTAGGGGAGAAGGGAGGGGGGCTGCGATAGGACGACTGTGTAAAGGGTGGGTGACCAAGAAAATTTAGAAGCCACAGGAGCCCACAGGCTCCGCCACGTGGCTACTGCAGCCCCAGTGGCTGAAATGCAGCCCGTGTCACTGAACTCATGTACTCACCTCTGCCAAGAGACAACCTTGAGTCATTCAGCCAGTACTTACTGGAGGCCTCCTATGTGCAGGACACCACTAGGCTAGCGCTGTGGGCGATACAAAGATCCCTGTAACAGAGGCTCTGCTGCCACGGCGCTGGCAACCCAATGTTCACATATAACCATGGTACTCAACATTGTATCAAGTGCCAGGAAGCAGCTAGGGAGGGAGCCCAGGGAGAAAATCATGTTTATCCTTCTGATGGAAAGAGCTATTTGCTCATGATAAACAGAAAGCTTTTGCTTCCTGTAATCAATTGTTTTTTTATAGCCTAGTTCCATATCTGTGCAAATACAGATCGTAAAAATAAGGCAATCTTTTTAGTTATATAGATTATATAAGATTATAAATTGACAGCTGGGATGAAGGAGCATGTGGGTACTGAATACCAGCCCTGCTTCCAACTACCTAAAAAGGCTTAACTAAGGGGTGCCTTCGTGGCTCACTAGGTTAAGCATCTGCCTTTGGCTCAGGTCATGATCCCAGGGTCCTGGGATCGAGCCACATGTCAGGCTCCCTGCTCAGTGGAGAGCCTGCTTCTCCTCTCCCTCTGTCCCTCCCCCTGCTTCTGTGTTCTCTCTGCCAGATAAATAAATAAAATTTAAAAAAAATTAAGAATCTTCTACATGATCTGATTGTTTCAGATATTTATCATTATCATTTGCCAAGATTTTGGTTTCTATATACCGATCAGAAAGACGTAATTTCTCACACAAATAGGGCGGGGTCCGCCTCTTTCCATACAATTCACAGCACAGTAATTTTTTTAAAAGCAATAGCACTTTTAAATCACTTTTCAAGCCAGGCACTGTGTTAACACGCCACGTGTATTTCCTCATTAACCAGCACCACTTTTATCTCCATTTTACAAATGAAGAAATTGAAGTTTTGAGAAGTAAAGGCCTCCCTCATGACTACTACGTGGCCACCCTGGTTTAACACTCAAGTTTCCCTGATCCCAAATCTCATTCTCTGGAAATGAGCAAATTAGCTAATGTTATTTTGATTTATATAAAACCCCTTCAGGAATGAATATGCTCCCTACTGCTGTCAGCCTTTGAATTTCCAGAATCACAGGACTTAATGACTTGCCTTCATGGTCAAGTCTCTCCAGCTCTTTTGTCGTTTTAATGATCCTAAAGAAGTCCCTGATTATCCCTACTTATTTTTGCAGCCCTCCAATTACTTCATCGGTTATGTCTTTTCATTTAACCTCACTGGGTTCCTTCTGAGCTCAAAGACAGTGTTCTGGGAGAAATGGGCATGAACCAAAATATGGGCCTTCAAGTAGCTGAAAGCATACCATATAATCAAGGTACGGGGTTTTTAACTCATCTTCCATAGCATGAATATTTCCTACGTGTGTCTTAATCATGAGACAAAAGATTTTCAAAATCCGAAGTCCATGGCACTTAGTTCCTACCTGTGTGATACAGTATCGGCAATATGCCACGGTTCGCGGTTCTACTAAGGGATTCAAATTTGGTCGCACAAATTCCCTACGGCACAGTCGTCGATGCTTTGCATCAGTTCGCCATGCTGATTATCTATCATACGAACAAGCTAGGGGCTCTGTCTCCGGAAGTTCACTGTCACCAGGGGCCGCTGACACTGCTTTCCTCAAAGAAACCTCCCCGTTCTGGGTGAGGTCTCCTCTAGCGACTCCGTGCTTACGACTAATGGCTGCCCCTCACCACAATGTAAACTCCCAAGAAAGGCTCCGGGAGAGGCCCGACAGCACACGTTCGTGGCAGCACGTCACCACCAGGGGGGCGGAACGGAACGAGCGCTCCGTCGCCGCACCGCCGCCGGCGCCCCTGAAGGCAGGAACGTCCTCCCCCGAGCCTCCCAAGGACTGGCTGCGGTCGAAACCCCTCACGCTCGGCCCCGCCCGCGCACGGAACACAACGTTCGCTGTTAGCCGCCGCTGCACGGGGGGAAAAAGGCGAGAGAAATTCGAGGTTCCGCCCGGCTAGGAGCTACGGGCGCTGAAGAGCGCTGGCGCGAGGTCCGGACGGCGAACTCTCACCCAAGACGAGATCCCTACGCGAGCGCCGGGGATGCGGGAGCCACCGCCCGCGCGCGTCTTCCCAGCCAATCCGGGACCCGCCCTACCCACCGCACGCACGCACGCACGCACCCACAGAGACCCTCGCCTGCCGGCCGCTGGCTTCTGATTGGCCAGGGCCAGGTGTGGGCGGGACAAGAAGAAGCCGGCTGGACGGCGAGCGCGGGCGAGAGCCAGAAACCAGTTGGAGCCTAAGTCTTGTCTTTGTAGGTAAGTGGAGCTTGAGGGAGTCGTGGGAGCGGAGGACACCGGACCATGGGTCAGGAAGAAGTGGGGCAGCCCTTGGCTGGGCCGAGAGCTCCTTGGGAGTGGTGGGGTCGCGGGGCTGGGAGGAGGGGGGCGATGCCCGGGTTGAAGGGGCGAGGTGGAATTGGCGGGTCTCGGGCCCGACCTCGTGGGTTCAGGGAAAGCTGGGGGCGTCTAATGGCCTGTCGGGTGAGGGGATGAGGTAGAAGCTTGTGGAGTGATCGTGGCCGTGAGGGAAGACTCGCGGAGGGGGCAGTAATGAGAGAGCTGTGGAGGTCTGGGGCCGACCTCAGGGAGCCGGTAGCGCACATAATACCCGGAGCAGGGAGCCTTCGGGAGAGCGGGCCCGCGCCGTGGGTGAGGAGGGGTTGGGAGGGCGAGCGCTCCGGCCTTGGAGCCCGGACAAGGTCATGGGAGGAGAGGGTGTGGGGAGGTTCGAAAGGTTGAGGGCGTAAAACCACACGACCTTACTCTTCTCCACGACCCGGTGTTTCCTCCCACCCTGGGCGACACTCTCCTACCCTAAGAAGGTAAGAAGGCCTCAGGCCCTGTATAAAGCATCTGCGACGGGATTTAAATTTCTTCCTGAAAGCTAAGCCCGTCAGTTAGAGATTAGAAAATAGAGCGCGGGTTTAGAATTGGGGGAAGGTGAAATGATTCGTCAGTGTTACTCGCCTTTCTCTCTTAATATCATGGGTGTGGGCTGCAGCTAGTTCCCTGTGGGGGGTAATCCCCAGCGCAGGATTTATGCTTCCAGAAGTACCCAGGCACTTTCGAGTTTGACCGGTTTGGATGGAAAAGTTCAGACAGATTGAAGTGGCACCAGGCCCCAGCATGACATACAAGTTTGAGTCCCGAATTCCAGGGCATCTCTTCCTTGTGCCCGAGAATCAATCGAAGGGGGCCTCTTGAAATACAGATTCCTTGGGCCCTGCCCCTTACCCTCTGAATCAGAATCTCCAGGGTGGGGCGTTTGCAGCCATTTTAAACAAGCTGACAGGTGACTGATGGAAAATCAAAATTTGAAGCCCTTGTTGTTAGTAGTCCTGTGACCAAAATGACAGGCTCTGAAGATACCTTCAGTCCGTTAGATCACCTCAGGCTGGGCAGCTTATCTTCCCTGACCTTTTTTCTAGGTTCCCATACATTTGGAAAGGTCTGCAGTAGTGTCTTACTAAGTTTAGAGAATAATTAGTGTTTTCAAACTGGCTTTGAATATCATCTAGTCACTGGTGCCTCTTTTTGTACATGTTCAACTTTTTGACAGAGATCTGGGTCAATTGCTATGGGCAGATGAGAAAATTAAAGGAAAATCTAGAAGTGGTCCTAGTGAAAAAGATCTATTCAAAGCACAGTTGAAATTGGTGGGTAAGTTAAGTCCCTGGGGAAGAAAGTTCCATTTAATTTTAGGCATGACTTGCATATTTTTTACATTTGAAAGAAATGCAGGCTTCTGTTAAGGACTGGATTTTAATATCTCTCAGATTAAATATATTACCAGCATCATAAGCTTGATGCTTTGGTGGTATACTGTCAAGTGGAAGAACTCTGGACTGTATCAGGAGATCTGGGTTCTAATCCTCCCCTGTCAGAGATATATTCTTGATGTTGAACAATTCATATAACCTTTTTCCGTCTGTAAAACTAGGCTGCTAGCATGGATTAATTGTCTGGGTTGTTATTCTCAAATTATATGATTCATAGTTATTGATCCTGATACTTTAAAAGTTAGCCATTTTCGATTTGTGTGGCTGTAAATCATGAATACTTGGGAAATTTTCAGTGGTAATTAGGAAGAGAATTGTCAAAATTTTATATGCAAGGAGTGTTATGAATATATAGTATATTAGGTATAAAATATAATTTGAAGTATAGTATAATAAATCTGTGATGTGAGTGTGGGACTTTTTATTTTCTTCTTTATTAATTTTACCTTTAAATGTGCCACAAGGTATTCTCGAACAGAGACAGGTTATCATTAGTCACTGAAAGCAAACAATGACTACATGGTTTCCTCTACACCTTTATTCTTACCCGAAGGATTAACTTTCTGAAAACCAGATCAAATGTCCTACCCATACAAACTTCAGAGTCTGTATCCTAGGTGAGGAATGGAGATGAGTGGTTTTCTTCTTTTATATATAGTAGAGAGACTGACATCCCCTTCCTTCCTGAAGGAGGGAGAAAAAACTCTTGCCCCATTGACCTGTTGAATAATTATACTGATCCAGATGTGAGAGATTAGATGAAAGACCACTGACTTTGTTTTTAAAGGTAATTCCCAAATGACTTCTTAGTTTAGAATAATTAAGGCAAAGGAAGAAAACATGCATATATCTGCAAAAGAAGGTGCTAGTTTTTAAAAGTGGATTGTTTTATATAATAGTTTTGTCTCCTGTGGTTGCAAGGAACCAATACCTACTCAAGTTATCATTTCTTCTTTCCTGAATATAAGAATTAAATAAGTACTTAGGTACATACAGTTTGGCATTTTTCTTAGTGACCAATTAAACTCTACAAATGTGTATCCTTGTTATTCTTTTCACTAAATTTTCCTAAATTAACTGAGAATAATTTTAATTGTTGAAATATATTATTTTCAAATTTATTCAATAAATGTTTTGTGGTACGCTTACTACATGCAAAATATCATGCCAGGCAATGGAGATAGATACAAGCAGGGCATGTATAGCCTGCTAACTTCAAGGATTCTAGCAAGAGAAACAATTCAACAGGCATTTATAAGAAAGAATTATTTTAGAGAAAGCATGGGGTCCTATAGGACTGCATAATCGAAGCAATGATCATAAACTTAGAAAGTCAAAGGAGACTTCCAGTGAAAGTTAATCAAGATAAGAACCTGAAAAATGAGAGGGGTTAGCTAGGAAAAAGAATATCTGAAGGAGATGAAAAGGGAGGAAAAGTGTTAGGCAGAGAAATCAGCTAGTACAAGGCTCTGAAGTATAGAGAACATCTTTAAGAAATTTAATGTGATAGGATTGTGGGGTTCATTGGCAAGAAAGGTGGAAGGAGGATCTGTGATAAACCCTCATGACTTTGAAAAGCTTATGTTATGGTTAGTTTTGAAAGCAACAAATAAGCATATACTAGCTTAAAATATAATGTTTAATCTCTCCATCTAGTCCATTTTTGTGGTTTCTTGAAGGCCAGTCTCAAATATTTCTCTGTGAAAGTTCCCAAACCTACTTTAGCTAAAAGATACCACACTCTAAATTCAGTTGTCATTCTTTCTTAGGGTCTTGCAAGTAATCATACTCTATCCATCCTGTCCCTTTTTAAAAAAAGATCGAATTTTTAACTATTAATTATTTCAGTGTTTGTTTTAACTCTTCACATATATAATGAGCGTCCTGAACTTAAAACTTGTTGAACCTTGTATTTAATAAAAGCTTAGTAAGTAGGGGTTTATTCAGTTAACAAGTAATGGAGTACAAAAAAAAAAGAAGAGAAAGACTAGTTCTAGTCTGAGTTCCTCTTACTGAGCTGTGCAATGCTGCACAACTCCTCTGGATTAAGGTTTTCTTTGTCAGATGACAGGATTGGATTCTTCCCAATGAGGATGGGAGCTCGGAAGGATGATTTCAATTTTCAAACTAAGCACTACACCTCCCTCTAGAGTTGAATTTTCTTTGAGGGTCTTACCTACTACTAACAACCCTGGAATAGAGTATTGAATGAGAGTTATTATTGAAGGGAGTATGACGCATGATGTGCATGAAAAACCCAGAAGTGAAGGTAAGATGTTATATGGGTGGTGGGATGGGCAGTTGACTTTTGAATTTATTGTAACTGACACTAATCAGACTTGTACACTTAACATACTATGTTTGACTCCCTTCTTTTATCTCCGGGTAACATTTACGGGCGGTTTAAATCAGCTTAGTGAAGAAAGAAGTATATACATATTTATTGTGATTAAGGTGAAACTGAATTTATTATTTTCTCATTGTGATGAAACACCTATTAAATAGTTTCCTGTGTAAAGGGAGATGACTGAAAAAGGGAGAATGAAGCCTTTGTTCTCTATAAAGGAATGTAGAGAATTTTAAGAGGGAGGTCCAGGGAATGTAATGTATGTAAGGGAAAGTAGAGCGGAAGCTTAGGAGATATTCATTAAGAAGACCCTGAGGGTTGTTCAGATTTTTTTTGCTGCAGTGATGTTAAAAATGGTAACCCTAAGTAAAAGAAAAAAAAACCTAAAAGGCTATATTATGTTCAATTGAACATAAATTATGCTTAAAAAGAGGCATTTCTAGCAATAGTATTTAAACACTTTTTCTTTCTTTTTTTTTTTAAAGATTTTATTTATTTGAGAGAAAGCGAGAGAGATCACAGAGGGAGAGGGAGAAGCAGGCTTGCTGCTGACTGAGCAGAGAGCCCAGTGTGGGGCTCAGTCTCAGGACCTTGAGATCATGACCTGAGCCACCTAGGTGCCCCAATAAAAGCTTTATCCTTATAAAGAAGTAAATAATGAGCTAAGTAGAAATTTTGGTTATTCAGAACAGCTGTAGTCTTTTCCCAAAACAGCCACCATCAATAATAGAAATTAGTGTAATAGGTTGGAAACTGTTCAAAGGTGAGAACTGAAGCCATGAGCACGTTGGAGTCAATAAGTCAGTCTCAGTTGTAACCAGTAAAAACTACACTTAGATTCAGTGTGTTTTGAAGAGGCAGTAAGAAGTATTGGTTTGGTTTGAGTGAAATTGTTAAGTAAAATTGAGTAAGGGTGAAAATAGCCAGAAAATCAATGGCTACTATTTTAATTGACAAAAGTTATTTCAGTTAGGGGCGCCTGGGTGGCTCAGTCGTTAAGCGTCTGCCTTCAGCTCAGGGCGTGATCCCAGATCCTGGGATCGAGCCCCACATCAGGCTCCTCCGCTGGGAGCCTGCTTCTTCCTCTCCCACTCCCCCTGCCTGTGTTCCCTCTCTCGCTGGCTGTCTCTCTCTGTCAAAAAAATAAATAAATAAAAATAAATAAAATAAAAATAAATTAAAAAAAAAAAACATGGTTTCATGGGGGGGAGTTATTTCAATTAAAAAAAAAAAAGAAACTTTTGCTGTTATCAGCGATGTGGTGCTAAAAAGGAATTGGTTGGGGTGCCCCAGGAGATCAGTTGGTTAAGCTCAGGTCTTGATCTCAGGGTTGTGAGTTCAAGCCCCATGTTAGGGTCTATGCTGGGTGTGGAGCCTACTTAAACATAAATAAATTTTAAAAAAAGGACTTGGTTGTATGGGATAAACATCAAAATAATAGGGGGGAATAAATACAACTCTTCCTAAAGGTAGCGATGGGTTAAAAACACAGTTAATTTCTAAAAAGTACTTCTTAAACTTCATGGACAACATACCAGGTTTTTATGTGGAAACCAGGAGTATTTTAAGTACATCTAACCATTCAGTGTTCTAGATGCTTTAATTGTAGAATCTCCTGGAAATTCTCTTTCAGGAGGATTCTTCAGCCACTATGTCAACCAGCACAGATGTTTCTCTTTCTTCATATGATGAAGATCAGGGATCTAAACTTATCCGAAAAGCTAAAGAGGCACCATTTGTTCCCATTGGTAAGTTTGACTTTGATGTCCTAATAATCAGTCTGTTGTAAGCTTTAAATCAGTAGAAGTGTGGTCAACTCGTTTATTAAGCACATCCTGAAAGCATTTGTTTCATATATTTTGTTCATGTGTTGTTGAAATACGTGAGATTTGCTTGATACAATTCTATATAAAAATTCTTCTGTGTGTCTTCAGCCTTTGTTTATGGACTCTTATTTCAGTGAATGTGTTGGGGAACCCCACAACCACCCTAAGTCTCAGTGATTTGCTAGAAGGACTCAACAAGACTCAAAAAAAAAAAAGCTTACACTCACAGTTATGGTTAATACAGTCTCTGCTATGTTAACTGATTCCCTTCAGGGAAGGAAGTAGGACTGAGGAAGAGTTCCCTTGACACTCTCAAAGCACCCTACTGGCTCCACAGCCTATGTTTTGAAGATGATCTTAACTTTCTGAATCTGCTACTGTTTGCTGTCGATTATGGATTTTTGGTTTTGAGGGGAAAATTAAAAACTCAGTTCGTATGTTAGTTAATTAATGGTCTCAATAAATCATCTTTGTAAAAATAGTAGAAGTACATTGATTGATAGTAAAGTCATCTTGGTTCCCTGACGCCATGCATATGACATACTTGTGACTATTTGTTTTACAGGAATGGCAGGGTTTGCAGCAATCGTTGCATATGGATTATATAAATTGAAGAGCAGGGGAAATACTAAAATGTCTGTTCACCTGATTCACATGCGTGTGGCCGCCCAAGGCTTTGTTGTGGGAGCAATGACTCTCGGTAGGTTCTTCGAGGAAATTTTCAAGTTTGTAATTCCCATTAATAGATTTTATAAATCAAGGTAGATTCTTTTAGCTGACTTTGAAGTCATTTGAAATGTCACTTATATTTATTTTCACGTAAAAATTGGATTAATAAAAATAGTTCAAGTAGTGACATAGTTTTACTGTCTGTGATACATCTTATTTATGTTTTAAAGAAAGAATAGGCAATTCTGTCTATCACAGAGTTTATAATTTCATTGAAGTCTAGATATGTAACAAAGTTGGTAGTAAGATCCAATATCTGGGAGAGACATATGACTGCTATTTTATTGAATTTTTGAAGGTGGAAAAATTTGTTTTTTTAGAGAGAGCTGGAAGGGGTGAGACAGGCTGAGGGACAGGGAGAGAATCTTAAGCAGCCTCCACACTCAATGCGGAGCCCAACACGGGGCTTGATCTCATGACCCTGAGGTCATGGCCTGAGCCAAAATCAAGAGTCGGATGCTTAACTGACTAAGCCACCCAGGTGCCCCAGAAAAGATTTTTTAAATATAGATATTACACTTTTATTGGCTTTATTATTCGTTGATTTTACTTATTGTTACATAGCAAGAGTGACTCCTTTTAAAATTGTAAGATAAATATTGATTGTTCTTTAAAACAAATATTTCAATAGTCTGAACTAGTCATACTAGCCTTGAGCTACTTATATATAAAAAGAATTTCAGAAATTTAAGTAGTTTGAGAAGGCAAGAGTATAAGCAGCCTAAGGTCTAGTTCCCCTTGTAAATATTGCATGCTAGCAAGGTGCTACTTTTAGCTATTTTATGAACTATTTTCAATTTTCTTAATAACGTGGAAAATATCAAATGCTTAATTAATTTTTTTTTTCTTTAGGTATGGGCTATTCCATGTATAAGGAATTCTGGGCAAAGCCTAAACCTTAGAAGAAGAGAAGCTTCTTGGTTTTGTTGGTGGTGCTTGCTTTAGTTAGGCATCTCATATTGAGTTTATATGTTTATGTTGAAAATAAATCATTTGAATGGGTCAGACAATAACATGGTAATTTAAATATTGGCTTCCTTACTTGGAGGCTTGATTTGCCTGGTAACCAAATTACTAGTGACCAGTTAACTAGCTAGGTCATTCAGGGGAGTCAAATTAGCACAAAAGAAACATGTCACTTTTAAATGTACTTCATAGTGGTAAAATATGCTCCTTCTTAAACTCTTCTGATAAAATCAGTTATAAAGAGGACAATTTGGCAATCCTAAAGTACTCCCAGTTGCTGCAGAACATCACATGCTTTTTATGTTATCCCGTTTAACTTTTTTCTGCCTGTTTTGCAGACTGATGGAGTACTTCAGTTTTTAGGGCTGGTTGGCTCTTAACCCTTTCGGAACAGTGCATGGAATATAATAATTATAAGCTTCCCCACAACTGAAAATACGTGTATTTAAACCAAACCTAAAAAGCCGATAACAGCTGCTTAGAAGTAGTATTTATTTCAGAATCATACTTGTAAACATGAGAATAACTTAACTGTGAATCCCAGTTTAGTTTTTTTTTTTTGTAATTGCAGAGTTATATTTATGCTTCTATTAGAATAATTTTTAAATGCTATCTTGAAATAGAAATGTGTATTTTAAGTACTAATGCAAAGGTTAAATGAAAAACACTTTTTAAATGTATGAAGTTTGTTTATTTTCTCTGTAAGAATCATAAATGTTAACAAATTACTTATAGTTGAAGTGATTAATGATTTATCAGCAAGGTGGTTTGGTCAGACATTATACACAAACTTTGCTATACTCCAGAATGCTTTATTACACTTGTGAAATTTTCTTGTCTAATCTGAATTTACATTCCATGGTGATAACACAGTAAATGCAGTGTTAGTAAAGCAAGTGAACATATCAATTGCCTTGTATTTATTTCAGTTTGGAAAAAATCAATCATTCCTCAAAGTAACACAAGAATTAAGTTCCAAGAAAAGAGAGAATGTTTTGTACCTTTGGTAGGAACTAAGTTTAAAGAATATTTATCAAATAGGAATAATAGTTAATAGCTATTGAGTGTTTACTATGTGCCACTGAGTATTCTAAGTTCTTTTCATGTATAATGTCATTTAGATTTCCTAACAACCCTAAGAGGTGGGAACTATGATCCTTATTTAACAGAGGAGGAGACTGAGGCATGAACAGTGTAAATATCTAACCCAGGATCACAGAGCTAGAGAGGGTTATAGGTTTGGGAGTCAAGTTGTAGATACCAACAGGTATTAGAAATGTTGGCTTTTGTGAAATTAATGCTGGAGTGGCAGCAGTTATCATAAATTAATAAAGTTAGGCAAGAGGCTACAGCATGGTCTTGACTCATCACCGACTGTATAACTTGGATCAAATCCGAGTTTTCTCAATCTTAGCTATATGAGAGATTGAGCTAGGTAATTTCTACAGTCCTATGTAGCTTATAGGTCATTATATGAGTCTATGAAAAGTGCTTTAAAAATAAAAGCTATTACTAGGAACTATTTTCTCAGGTTCCAGTAGACCTGATAGGAGATCCTGGAAGGCAGTCCTAACAGTTGCTTCATGAAGGATAAGCCTTCTGTAGAACAAATTTGGGAACAATTTTCAGAAAATCGTTCTAATAGGTGAGTACGTAATTAATCTGTTACACTAAATAAATTCTCATTTGAAAAAAGCTGACTAGACCAATACCAGAGGATAGGGCAAACACAAGTGAAGTGCTGAAAGGGCAGTGAGCATTTTGTAATTAAGGGTGGGGTTGCTCTTCCAAGGAAGAGAGTGGTAAATTAGCTGGATGAATAGCTTGGCATGAAATAATGGAAGTTCTTAAAAGTGGCTCAGGTAGATGTGCTATTACATGTTGTTAGTCCTGGGATCACAGCTCTACCACCTACTAGCTAAGTAGCCATGGTTTCCTCATCTGTAAGATGGGGACAGTATCAGTGGCCGAGGTTCATTAGGAAGATGAAATGCGGTGTTGACTGTAAGGACCTAGCGTAGCATCTGATGCAGAAGTAGACTCAGCAAATGACTGCTACTGCCGTCAGTACCGTGCTACGCTTGGGAAAGCAGCAGGGCTGATGCGTGGGCTCTGTCCTCACAACTGACAAGTCCGGCAGGGAAGGCTGCCATTAAGTGATTACAAAAAGCATGTTGAATGCTAGATATAGGTAGCAGCAGTAACATCCAGCGGGGGGACTTAACCCAGGGCTGGAGTCAGAGAAGGTATCCCTCAGGAAGCTGTGAGATGGTATGTTGATTTTCACTGAGAGTTTGATTCCTCGGCTTAATGTTACATGTTGTTGGGGCGTTGATGTGTGATTTCTTCTAGTCTCTTTGAGGGCATGATCTTTTTCATCAAAAGCACATGGCATTAGTACCTGGCTCATATAGATGTTCAATAAATATTTGTTTAATTAATTGGAATAAGTAGGTTTTGTTTTTTTACGTTTATGATTCTGTCCCCAGAAGTCCCCTATGTCTGATGAGCAACAGTGACATCTGGTGGTAAGAGTTGGAACTGAAATTTTCAAAGTAGCTCAGGATTTTGGAGTCCAAAATTGGTCAGGTAGGGCAAGCCTCTTGCCTCAGAGATGAGGAAATGCTACTTGGAGAGTTTCAGGAACTTGAATTTAGGCTCTATCTCCATGTAAATCTACAGACCATTGTAGCATACCTACTAGGCCAGAACAAAGCTGAATGAATATAAGGTATTTTAAAGTTTTCCTGTGTCAAATAATAGAGCTGCCCATTACTATTTGTATACCTGATCCTGTTTGAAATAAAGAATTTACTTTTAGTAAGGTAAACATTAGAAAACTTTTTCCTACATTCAGCAGTGATAAATGGTTCTAGGTTGGAGGTCAGTGTCCACTTGGTCCCCTCAGAGGAACCCAGTAACAGGTCCCCTCTGTAGTATTCTGAGCTTTTTTATAATGGTGTTTGGTTTTTTTCCTGTCTCCAGTGTAACTGAAGTGTCACAGACTTAAAATTTTACAATGTGAGGAGGAAATGCCACCCTGCCTTTCATGCCAATAACCTAAACTCAGCCCACACATAACTGTACTCACTGTCTTCTCCAGGGGTTCCCCTTCGTTGCTCACCCATCTCTGTCACTGACACCCTCCATCTCCGTCTGCCACGCTCTGGGCTCAAACTCTTAGGAATGTGTTTCCTTCTTCCTGTGTTGTTATCATTGGTAAACCACTCCGTAAATCTGCCAGAAACAGTCTCTCTTAATTTGGCCTTTTCCGCCTGTTGCTACTACTTTAAATGAAGGCCCTTTATTTCCTGTTCTGCAACCTAGTCCAGCAGTGCTAAAGCCCTGTGCTCACCACTGCCCCCAACACCTTTGCTCATGCTCCACTGGTTTCCTGAATGTTCCCTTTCCCCATTCCCAGACAATTCAAGTGCACACCATAAAGACCCACCCCAAATTCTACTTTCAGTAAAGCTTCTCTGAACTCTTGTAGGCCACAGTGAACTTTCCCTTTTCTCACATCTTCCCATAATGAGTTGTGTAAATGCATGCTCCACCATGACAATACTGCTTTGCTGTATAGTAATGCTTCAGTACTCTATTCTACTAGTTTTTCACAAAAATGCTGAAATACGTATTACACTGTATCAACAAGGAAAGCTGTAATTTCCTTGAGGCCATACAATTGAAAAGTGGCAGAGCACAAAGAGAGAGCCTTGGTCACATGGAGAGACTGCATGATGGAAGGGAAGGCAAGTACGTAAAGTAATACCTGTTCAAGAAATACCTGTTCTTACCTTCATTTCCACCTTCCATCACACATATACACGCACTCATTCCCCATTCAGGTCCCAAGTCCAGTGTTTTTTTCCCAATGTACCATAGCTGGTTTGTCCTCAGATTTCTTCATTTATGAAAATTCTCAGTACTTGTTTTGGCCTTTATGAGAAGAAAGATGAAGGAATTCCCTCAGACAAATGGTCTTTACTGGAAGGTGGTAAATCAAAAACTAGTATGTACACAAGGCACTGGGGACCTAATCAACAGGGAGAAGCCAATAATTCCTGAGACCAGGTGACTCATCCAAGTGTTTTTGAAAGACCATGATATGAGCCAAGAGTGAAATTGAGAAATTTGAGGTAAACTATAAAATATCTGACCAGTCCATTGTGCTGAAGCCTTGGAGGAGAGCCAGGGTAGATCTCATCCATCAGAGAGGTCCCTTGGAACTAAGGACTACTGAATCTTGGCAGAACATTGAGTTTTCTAATTAAGATGAACATATGATGAGTGAGACCAGCATATCTACAAACACATTTTAGATGAAATAGCACCATGGATAAAATAAGACTTGACTGTAGCCAAAATGTTGTTACACTAAAACACAAAGTGTACTGGGAGGGGTCTGTGAGAGGCTGATAGCCAGCAAAGAAAGCCCAAACCCATGGTGAGTTAAGAGGCAGAACTGACAGGTGTATTCAGCACCTTCCAGCAAGAAGGATCTTGCCCCTGGAGAAAATAAACAGTTTTTAATCTATGGGAGAAGGGGGTTCCTGATTGTGATGAGGAATACTTTTATAAGGCTTAACACTGGGTCAAAAATATCTCAAGGCGGTTTGCCTCTTTTGCTCTGAATCCATGCTCAGAATATCTTTCTGATGACTCTTCTAGCTTTGGGGGTATTTGATTCTGGGAAGGGAGGGGCTCTGGGTATGGGTCACAATTCCCTAATGTAAACTAGTGGCTTAGTGTTCTGGTTTACATGTCAGTCATGTAATACCATGACTGCTGTTAAGTCTAGCCCTGAGAGACATTTATGGTATAATGACCAAATTAGATTTTGGACCTGCAAAGCTGAAGTCCATAAGTGGAGAGGTCTGAAATATGTAGAGCCAAATGGAGCCTTAGTTTTAAGCTGCAGCAAAGCTTGCTTCTATTTTGAGGCAAAACAGCAAAATATGTAATAATATGCCTGAAGAGCATTTCACAGCTTACAAAACACTTTCATGACCTATTTGATTATCATGGTAATAAGAGTACTACTGTTACTTTAAGAAGAAAGTTGAGGTTTGTGACTTGACTAATGTCAGAGAGTTAAAACCCAGGTATTCTTTCCTCTGATGGTTTATTCAGTTTTGTTTCTCATAGTACTAATGGGATCACTGACCGCTTATGTTATATTTATTTGTGGGAGACTGCATATAATTTCAGTGAGGGAAAATCTATTTGGTGACCTTACGGTCATCTTTTAAAAAATAAATAAGCATGAATAAAGGTCCCACTTTAAGTTGGAGCTATGGAAGGACCTAATTAAGGGATTCGGAAAATGAGCAGTTAGGTCCACACAAATCCGTGTAACTGATTTTTTTTATTGTATTATAAAATATACATAACAAAATTTACCATTTTAACCATTCTTAAGTGTACAATTCAGTGGCACTAAGTACACTTAACAATGCTGTGCAACGGTTACCACCATCTGCCTCCAGAACTTTGTCATCATCCCAAAGAGAAACTTAATACCCTTCAATAAATCCCATTTCCCTCTTCCCCTGCCCCCTGGCAACCTCTCTTCTACTTTCTATGAATTTGCCTATTCTAGGTACCTAATATAAGTGGAATTATACAATATTTGTCCTTTTATGTCTGGCTCATTTCACTTTTGCATAATGTTTGCAAGGTTCATCCATATTGTAGCATGTCAGAATTCCTTTTTATGGCCAAATAATACTCCAGTGTATGGCTAGAGCACATTTTGTTTATCCGTTCATCTGTTGGTGGACATTCATCGGTTGTTTCCGCCTTTGGACTATTGTGAATAGTGCTGCTATGAACACTGGTGTACGAATATCTGTCTGAATTCTTGCTTTCGTATTTTGGGTCTATACTGAATCATATGGTAATTCTATGTTTAAGTTCTTGAGGAACTGCCAGACTTTTCTATAGCAGCTGCACCATTTTAAATTCCCATTAGCAAAGCGTAAGGGTTCCAGTTTTTCCACATCCTGATCAACACTTGTTATTTTCCATTTTTCTGATAGTCATCCTAATGGATATGGAGTGGTATCTCATTGTGGTTTTGATTTGTATTCCCCTAATGGGTAGTGATGTTGAGCATCTTTCTATGTGCTTATTGGCCATCTGTGTATCTTTTTTGGAGGAATCCATTCAAGTCCTTTCCCTATTTTCAAATTAGGCTGTTTGTTTTGTTGTTGAGTTTGCTCAACTGATTTTTGATGAAGGTTCAAAAGCAATTCAGTGGAGGAAGGATACCTTTCAACAATGGTGCTGTAGCAATTGGACATCCACAAGCCAAAGGGTGGGGGGGAACCTCAACCTAAACTTTACATTTCATACAAAGATTATGTCAAAGTAAATCGTGACATAAAACTCTAACACTTTTAGAAAATCAGAGGGAAAATCTTCGGGGCCCAGGGCTAGGCAAGGAGTTCTTATAAAAGCACGATCCATAAAAGATTGATAAAATGGACTTCATCAAAACCAAAACCCTTTGTTCTGTGAAAGCCCATGTGAAGAAAACGAAAAGACAAGCTACAGATTGGAAGGAAATATTTTATAGGCTACATATCCAACAAAAGACTGGTATCTAGAATATACAAAGAATTCTCAAAACTCAACAGATATGGGGCAAAAGACATGAATACCAAAGAGGATAGACAGCAAATAAGCACATGAAAAAAACGCTCTATATCATTACCCATCATGCACATTAGAACCACAATGAGATGTCACTACATACCTATTGGAATGGCTAACACAAAATAGTAATTATATCAAATACTGGCAAGGATGTGGAGAAACTGGATCACTCAATGTACAGTTGCTGGTGGAAATGTAAAATGGTACAGCCACACTAGAAAACAGGTTGGCTGTGTCTTACAGAACTAAACATGCAGTTGCCATACAACTGCACTCTTGAGCGTTTATCCCAGAGAAATGGAACTTAAGTTCACACAAAAAACTGTACATAAATGTTCATATCAGTTTTATTCATAATATCCCCAAACTGGAAACAACCCAGAAGTCTTTGGGTAAATGGTTGAACAAACTGGCATACCCAGCATAAAAAGGAACAAATTATTGATACACAACAATTTGGATGAATTTTCAGAGAATTCCTCTAAGTTAAAAAAAAATCGATCCCCAAAAGTTAGATATTGTATATTTATATAAAATTTTTGAAATTACATCAATTTTTAGAAAAGGAAAACATGAGTGGTTACCAGGGTTTAGGGGCTGGGAGGTGGGGGAGAAATGTGGGTGTGGTTATAAAAGCTCAAGAGGGATCTTCCTGGTGAATGAAGTATTCAGTGTCCTGCCTGTGGTGGTGGGTATGAAAACCTACACCTTTTGTAAAATTGAGCAAGACAAAATACATCACAAACATGAATACAAATAAAACACGAGTAAGGTAGGTGTATCAGTGTCAATATTTTGATTGACATTGCAAAATGTGCTCTGGTGCCACATCTTCGTGAATGTCTATGGAGTGAATGCCTTATGAGGAAAAAAGAAAGAAAAGCAATTGTGAGATGTCTGGACATTTTCAAATTATAAAGACCTGGATAAATATTTGGAAAGCTTCCTTGGATCTCCTTTCATAGAAATTTGCCTCCCACTTCCATATAGCCCTGAATATAGTAGTGACTTACGTTGGGCAGTGTCTTAAAACAAAACAAAACAAAACAAAAACCAAGTGTTTTCCACGATGAAAATAAACCACATTCATTATTTTTAAAATCCCCTAAAATGCAAAAATAAAAACAGCACTATAATTCCACCACCCAAATATAACAATTTTCTAATATTTCTATGTATTCCTCACAGTCTTGTTTGTTTTAAAAAACATAACTTTGGGGCGCCTGGGTGGCACAGCGGTTGAGCGTCTGCCTTCAGCTCAGGGCGCGATCCCAGCGATCTGGGATCGAGCCCCACATCAGGCTCCTCCGCTATGAGCCTGCTTTTTCCTCTCCCACTCCCCCTGCTTGTGTTCCCTCTCTCGCTGGCTGTCTCTATCTCTGTCGAATAAATAAAATCTTTTTAAAAAGATAATAAAAAAAATAACTTTAGCAATTACTATTTTGTGTCCTGCTTTTTTTCACTCACCGTCACAACACAATTTTCCCCATTTTTCTTTTTCGTATATATTTTTAAAGGTTTTATTTGTTTGAGAGAGAGACAGCATCAGCAGTGGGGAGGAGACGGAGTGGGGAGAAGCAGGCTCTCCGATGAGCAAGAAGCATGATGTGGGACCGGATCCCAGGACCCTGAGATTATGACCTGAGCCTAAGGCAGAGGCTTAACCCACTGAGCCACCCAGGCGCCCGCCCCCACATTTTTCAAAGGCATTCTGAATGCGTTAAATTTCGTGGTGGGATGATTCATTTTTCAGGTCCCTTAGAGGACAACTGAATGTGCATCTCTGCGCAGAATGTTTGGCCCACGAAACTTTTAAAATATATGTTCCAGACTCGGATGACTGGACCAACTTTACAGTCTCAGGCACACGACGCCTTTTCCCACCCAGCCCACCACTCCCATTCCCACACTTCAACCTGGGCCACGATTGCCACCTCGACTTTTCCAGCTCCAGGAGCCCCCTCGGCCTCCGTAGTCACGTGGTGACGTTACGCATACAGCGGTGCTGGTTTCCCTGGTGACGGTTGCTGGGGCAGCGCGTGCAAGCGTCCGGAAGAGACAGAGCTGCTCTGGCCTTAGAAGTGAGGAGCCGAGTGACAGCTGTAAGTGCGGGGACGGGCGGAGGGTCCCAGCTGAAGCCGGGGGAACCCGCAGCTTCTGGGGGGGGCCTGGACCTGAGTCGGAGCGCGCAAGCTCGCCCGGGCGCCCTGCCCTGCCGCTGGCCCGATGCTCGTTGCCTGCCTGGCGAGCGAGGTCTCTCCCCACTTCATTTCCACATCCTGATCAACACTTGTTATTTTCCATTTTTCTGATAGTCATCAGAGAATCTCCGCTTACAGCCACCTCGCCTCTCCAAACAGACACTTCATTTCCGTAGGGTACAGGAGTTAGTGGGGTGCGGAGAGTGGGTCACCTGCCCAAAGTCACACAGTCGGTGGCATGGTCAGCGCTCAGACCCAGGTCCGTCGGACCAGCACCCTCTTCTGGTTCTCGGCTACAGAGCCCTGCTGCACAGTACGGAGGGGCGGAGCGGGAACTAAGCGACTTGCTGGTATCCACTTCCCGCATATTCCCGATTCAGAGCCGGCCCCCACGGGACCGAGACCCGGACGAGCGAGTCCCCTCAGAGTGGGACTCCCGCCCGGCCAACCAGACATTTGCGCCCCAGCCCCACTCCCAAACCGGTCCCTACGTTGATGTGGGCCTGACAGGCAGTCAGTGCACAGGGCTCCCAGCTAGGAATCTCTTGGGCTTCTCCTCTACACCCCTCCAGGACCCCAGACTGTTGCTGGGAATACTCTAGGAGAACATAAAGAAAAGAGAGAGGGAGAAGGAAGAGGGAGGCCGGTGGGGGCAGAGGAGGCACATGCCTGGAAGGGGCCTCAGCTCTTCCTGCCTGGTCTCTGTCTCCAGTGCTCAACTGCCTCTGAGACTTTGCTTTGCTGCAGTAAGCAACCTGGTGGGTGGGTGCCACTCTCCCCATCCCTTGGCTCCAACTCTTTCCTGAGTGGAGAGTTCCTTCCATGCAGACTTAGCTTTAACTTTAAAAAAAATTAATTAATAGGCTTTATTTCTTAGAGCAGTTTTAGATTTACAGAAACATTGAACAGAAAATACAGAGTTCCTATATACTCCTCCCTTTTCCCCATTATTAACATCTTGCATTGGTGTGGAACATTGTTACTACTGATACATCTATATGTCATTAACTTAAAAAGTCGATAGTTTACATTAGGGGTTGTGTCAATGTGTGTGTTGTACAGTTCTGTGGGTTTTGCCAAATGCATAATGTCAAGTATCCACCATTAAAGTATCTTACCGAAGAGTTTCACTGCCCTAAGAATCCCCTGTGCTCCACTGTTCATCCCTCTTTCCCTCTTCCCAAACCCTGGCAACCACTGATCTTTTTACTTCTCTGTAGTTTTGCCCTTTCCCGAATGTCATATAGTTGGAATCATACAGAATGTAGCCTTTTCAGACTGGCTTCTTCACATAGCCATATGCATTTAACTTTCCTTCACAGCTAACATTTTTTTCATGGCTTAATAGCTCATTTCTTTTCATCACTAAGCAATAGTCCCTTGTATAGTTGTACCAGTTTGTTTATCTTTTCACGTATTGAAGGATATCTTGGTTACTTCTCATTTTAGGTAATTATGCATAAAGCTGCTATAAATATTCACTTACAGGTTTTTGTGTAGACATAACTTTTCAACACATTTGGGTAAATATGATTGTTGGATCATTTGGTAAGACTGTGGTAAGCTTTGCAAGAAACTGCCAAACTGTCTTCCAAAGTGGCTGTACCATTTTGCATTCCCACCAGCAATGAATAAAATTTCCTGTTGCTTCAAATCCTTGTCAGCATTTGGTGTTGTCAGTATTTTGGATTTTATCCATTCTAGTAGGTGTGTAGTGGTATCTCATTGTTGTTTTAATTTGCTATTCCTAACGACATATGATGTTGAACATCTTTTCATATGCTTTTTTGCCATCTGTATATCTTCTTTGGTAAGATGTGCATTCAGATCTTTTGCTCACTTTTTAATTGGGTTGTTTTCGTATTGTTAAGTTTTAAGAGTTCTTTTGTATATTTTGCATGCAGTCCTTTATCAGATATGTGTCCTGCAGTCAAAGTTTTCTTCCAGACTGCAGCTGGGCTTTTCGTTTTCTTAACAGTGGCTTTTGAAGAGCAGACGTTTTTAATTTTTTTTTAAAGATTTTATTTATTTATTTGACAGAGATAGAGACAGCCAGCGAGAGAGGGAACACAAGCAGGGGGAGTGGGAGAGGAAGAAGCAGGCTCACAGCAGAGGAGTCTGATGTGGGACTCGATCCCATAATGCCGGGATCACGCCCTGAGCCGAAGGCAGACGCCCAACCGCTGTGCCACCCAGGCGCCCCAGATGTTTTTAATTTTAATGAAGTCCAACTAATCCATTTTTTCTTTCATGGATCATGCTTTTGGTGTTGTATCTTAAAACTCATGGCCAAACCCAAGGCCATCTAGATTTTTTCCCAGACTATCTTCGAGTAGTTTTATAGTTTTTCATTTTACATTTAGGTCTATGACCCATTTTGAGTTAATTTTTTGAAAGATTTAAGGTCTGTTTCTAGATTCATTTCATTATATGTGATGACCAGTTGTTCAAGCACCATTTGTCAAAAAGACTATTGAATTGCCTTTGCTTCTTTTCAAAGATCAGTTGACTCTATTTGTGTGGGTCTGATTTCTGGGTTCTCTCAGTTCTGTTCCATTGATCAATTTATTCTTTCCCCAGTACTACACTGTTTTAATTTCTTTAGCTTTATAAGGAGTCTTAACGTTGGGTAGCATCAGTCCTTCAATTTTGTTCTTCTCCTTCAAAATTGTGTTGGCTATTCTAGGTTTTATGCCTTTTCATATAAACTTTAGAATCAGTTTGTTAGTATCCACAAAGTAACTTGCTGGGATATTGACTGGGATTGTGTTGAAACTATAGATCAAGTTGGGAAGAACTGACATCTTTGTTTGTTTGTTTGGAGGAAGAACTGACATCTTAACTGTAGTGAAGCCTTCCTATCCATGAGCATGGAATATTTATTTAGTTCTTCTTTGATTTCTTTCATCAGAGTTTTATAGTTTTCCTCATACAGATCTTTTATGTATCTTGTTAGATGTATACTAAAGTATTTCCATTTTTTGTGTCGATGTAAATGGTGTTACATTTGAATTTCAATTTCTAGTTGTTCTTTGCCGGTATGTAGGGAAATAATTGACTGTTGTTTATTAACCTTGTGTCCTGCAACCTTGCTATAGTTGCTTGCTAGTTTCAGGATTTTTTTGTTGTTGTTGTTGTTCTTTTTGTTGATTCTTTGGGATTTCCTACATAAACAATCATGTCATCTGAGAATAAGACAGTTTTATTTTTTTTTTCTTTCTGGCCTATAATGGTTACTTTTGCTCTCCCACTGCCAGAAGCAGGAACAGATTTTCCTCTGATTTTCACAGTGAGAATCTGGTAGGATTCCTGGGGGTAAAAATCATAAAAGTATGAGGGTCCCCAAAGAACTAGACTCCTTGGAGTTTTAAAACTGCCAGCTAGTCCACAGGAAACCCCCAACAATTCATCAATTACAGGTCAGCGTGTCTATTGATATTGACTCTAGCTGCAGGCTTCTGCTCCCAGTAAACTGTGATTCTCTATATTCACCTAGCTCTCCAGTTTTCAGGGAGCACTTTGCCTTGTGACCTCTATTGTCTAATGATTCTGAGTTCCATTGATTTCCAGTTGTTAATTTTTAGTTTAGATTTTTCCTTATTGTGAGGATAAGAATGACAGCTTCTAAACTCTTCACATGTCCGAAGTTCTGTTCAGCTTTAACTTTTGACTCTCTGCACCTCCACTTCTACTGCTTAAGTCCAGAGCAAGTAACAAGACCCTGGGCATGCCCCAGAGCACCACGCGTAGAAGACAGAAATGTTATTAAGATGGATTTTAAAAGATAATGCTTGTCTAAGCACTCGTTACAATTACTTATGAATAGCATGTTCACAGATACAGCTGGTTACCAAAGATGGTTAGACTAAGAAAGGCCAAATTCTGTCATTTTTCCAGAAATATTTACTGGACACCTACTGTGTGCTAAATACTGTTGCAGGTCTACAACACGGCAAAGAACAGAACAGATTAAAACGTGCCCTCTCAGGTAGCTTACATACTGGTTGGAGAACATAGATGATAAACAAGTAGAATGTTCTGTATATAAGATGGTGAAAAGTGTGATAGAGAAAAACAAACATGGGCAGGGGAGAGGGAGTTCAAGGGGCGGAAGAAGAAGGGAATGCAGTATTAGGTAGGGTGGGCAGGGAAGGTGTCCCTAAGAAGATACCCTTTGAATAGACATCTGTCTACCTGTCTGGTAGTGGGAGAAGAAAAATAACCATTACAGGTTGGAAAGGAAGAAAGAAAACTGTCTTATTCTCAGACGACCTCATTGTCTATGTAGAAAACCCCAAAGAATCAACAACAACAACAAAAATCCTGTAACTAAATGTAAGCACCTGGGGAGGAACATTCCAGCAGAGGAACAGCCAGCAGAAAAGTCTGTGAGTTTGATGTGTCCTTGCTAATGAAAGATGAGTTGGCAGAGGAACCGGATTACACCGGGCCCTATTTTTATGCTGAGGTGGGCATGGTCTGACGTACGTTTTCGCAGGGTTACTCTGGCCAATGTGTCGAGAAGAGACCGTGCGGTTGGGGGCAAGGGCAGATGTAGGGACAGGAATTAGGAGGCTACAGTAAGGATCAGGAGGTGGGAAGTGCTCAGGTTCTGGGTATATTTTGAATGTAGACCAAGAGAATTTGCTGATGGATTAGATGTGCAGGGGGAGTAGAGAGCACTGATCATTTTCATTTTGCCGCAGACCCTTTGCACCTGCTATCCCTCTGCCCCAAATGCTCTTCCTCTACTTAACTCTTACTCGTACCTCAGGTCTCAGCTCACTTCCTTGGCATTGCTCTCCTGGATTCCCAGACTATGTCAAACTCCCTGATAGAGACTCTCAACCCTATGTATCTCCTTCAGAGCATCCCAGTTATCTATTAATGCTTTTTTATGTGATCATTTGATCAGTGTCTGTCTCCTCCACCAGACTATAAGCTCCATAAGAAGAGAGCTATCCGTAGCTCTCTGTGCAATGCCAATACATATGTGCTGAGTGACCTTTAACCCACATTCTGCAGGACCAAATGAAATCAAGTTGAGTGTCTTTAGTGCTGTTTGCTCTAAGGCCTAAATTGCTGCTGTGGTTCCTTTATTCATTCATGGCACACATGTTAATTTAGCACCCACTGCATAGCCATCCATGCTGGCTTATACGGCAGAGACAAGATTCAGAGATGAGCATAACAGTTTCTATGTTGAGGGTAGGTAGAAGGTGACAGAAAGTCTTCCATTCTTTCATCCGGACTCCCCAAGATATAAAGAACAGGCATATTTTTGCTCCTGTGTTTAATGTACACCAGCCACATCGTCATGAGGTAGTCAGGAATCAGGCAGGGCCCAAGGGATGTTTTGAAAAATTTAGCCTGAGCATTATTGTTATTTGCTTTTAAAAAGTACAGGTTTTCCTTTCTGCTTCCTGGGAATCAGCACCCCCACTGAGATCTATGTTGTCTTTGGTCAAGGGTCTACCTTGATTTGTAATTAAATTGTTTAGGAAGATGAGGAAGAATATGGTCTGGGGCCCATCTCAGGAGGTCCCTGGCATCCACCCTTCAACTGCCCCTAACTACAGCTTCCTGCCTCCACAGCCTCTGCTCTGATCAGCCCACCCTGCCTCTTCTTTGCTCAGATTTACCCATCCGTCCCCATCTCTAGCTGGTTATGTCTGCTCACCTCTATCTGCTCCTGGCCATCTCGTCTTCCTCCATCGTCCCCTTCCCTCTCTCCCACCTCCTTCCCAGCCTCCTACTCACTTTTTCCCCACAGTATTTTGTCCGCACCCCAGTCTTGAACTCCTGAGGCTCCAGGTCAGGCTGCCTGTCTGAGCCGCAGACCCAACATCTCCATGTGGAAAGCCTAGGGAATCTCAAACTCAGCAGTGCCTGGCACCAGGCTTGCCTGCAGCTTGGAAAAGTCCTCTGTCTGCACCCACATCTCCCCAGCCACTCAAACCCAAACTTGCTAGACTCCCCTCTCCTTCTAGGCTGCACCCTTGCCTCCCATCTCTTCCATTTGGCACCATCACTGTTCCCCATCCTCCATCCCCACTGCCACAGCCTTGTTTCAGGACCACGTTCCTTGTTCCTTCCTGGAAACGTCTTCCCAGCAAGGCCTCCAGCTTCACAAAATGCAAGTGTGATCCTGTCTGTGCCCTCTGAACATCCCCAGTGTCCTCAGGATGAAGTTCAGGCCCCTTAGTTGGGCCAGAGAAGGCCTTCTTTCCAGTCCCTCCCCAAACCTCTGCCCTGCCCTCTGGCCATCCTGAGCCCTTCTCGGTTTCCCACACTCGTCCCATTCTCTCTGCACATGCTCATCTTCTGGCAGGACAGCCCTCTCCCCCCAACCCCATTCCCGGCACCCCCTTTCCCCACGCTAAGCCGGTTTCTTTAGCACTCAGCTTCAGGCTGACTGGGATGCCGCCTCTCCTGCAGGTCTCCCCAGCCTCTCAGACCACTTACCTCCCCTCATTCTCAGGCCTAGCTCGTCATTAGACTCACCTGGGAAACATTAAAAATAGATGCAAAAAGTAAACAAAATAAAAAAAATGAAAATGGACCGATGCCCAGGCCACAGCCCAGACCAAGGACATCCAAATCTCTACTGGTTGCCGGCACAGCACAGAGCAGGTCCCAATGGCCTGGGGGCTGATGTAGACCAAAGGTGCCCTGTCAGTGCAGACATGCTGTCTGTCTCCCACAGGCTTGATTGGGTCGAGGACGCCCCATTTCATAAGAGGAGAAAATTAATAAGAGCTAAACTGTCAGGAGTGCTTTGTGCCAAGCCCTGTAGCACACACTTTCCACGCGTTCTCTTGTTTGCTCCTCACAGCCACTCTGTGACGTATATAAGGACTATCATCCCATTTTACAGATGAGGAAACTGAAGCACAGAGATTAATTTGCCCAGGAAACAGTGCGCATCCAAGAAGATCCTGTTCCCAGTGACTTCAAGTGCACATCAGGAATAGAAGAAAGGCTTTACATGTTACTCTTCGTTCATTTATTTACTCAGTCATTCATTTTTAAGTTTTTTTTTAATTGAAGTATAGTTGACACAATGTTATATTAGTTTCAGGCGATAGGTATATGTCAAATACATTGATCGGACAACTCTGTGTGTTATACTGTGCTCACCACAGTAAGTGTAGCCAGCTTCGGTCACCATACAGCGCTGTTACTGTACCATTGACTCTACTCCCTGTGCTGTACCTTTCATCCCGTGACTTATTCATTCCATACCTACAAGTCTGTACCACTCCTCTTCACCCATTTTGCCCGTCTCCCACCACCTCTCTGCAACCACCAGTTTGTTCTCTATCTCATTCATTCATTTTTTCCCCTTCATCCTTGAGCACCTGCTACGTTCATTCAATGACAATTCTATACATAATCGAAGGCCCATTCTGAGCAAGATGCTGAGAATTAAAAAATAAGACATAAGACCTCTGCCCTTAAGAGTCCTCTTAGTAAAAGGAAGGAATAGAAACAAAGCCATAGATAATTATAATACATTGAGGTAAGTTTAGTGATTAAGGGGTGCCCAGGGGGTTCTAGGAGTCCGCCGAGTTCCCCCAGGGGAATCCTCAAGGCTAAACAGGAGTTTATGGGAAGGAGAAAGGGGCAGGGGGGAAAAGCCTGGGGAGGAACACATCCCAGGAAGGTGGAGTGGCTGAAGCAAGCTTCTGAGATGCCTCTAGGCCTGAGCGTTAGGAGGAGTCACAAACCCCAGCATCTGCTGGGGCTGCTGGGAAACGAAAGTGGGTGAATCCAGCAGGTGTAAGAGAAGGAACAGCATTCACGAGCAGTGATGTGCCGGTTGCAGTGTCTGGGAGTGGTAGGGATGGTGTTGAATGGAAGAAGATAGCCTGCCCAGAGGGAGCTCCTTCTGCCCAGCAGCTGCTATCCATGCAGGGCTATGGACCCAGCATGGCCAGACCTCTAAACTTTTAAAAGAAGCTGGAAATCTGGATTTACTTAAAATCTACAGATCTTTGAGTGTTGGTAACAAATTCAAATCCTCACAGAGCATTCTGTGAAAGTTAAATAAAAATGTGGGATGGATGCTGCCCTCGGGCCAGCCAGAGTATCCTCCACGAGTCCTGGCAGGGTGTTGGAGAGATAGGAGCCACTTAGATCTGGTTTTAGAAAGGCCCCAAATGGTCATATGCAGTATAGAGTAGAGGTACCAGGGAGCTAAGGTGGGAAGCAGGCAGCCAGAGAGATGGGGAGGCACTAGGAGGATACGGGGGTGAGCAGGCAGGAGATAAGGTGCAGAGGAGGTGACCTTGTGATGTGAAGGAGTGGCTGTGGAGGCTAGAAGCAGCCATGTCATGGGGGTGGGTCACTGCAGGCCCAGCAGCCAGGGAAGGCTTTCTGCTGATGGGTCACAAGCATCACTGTGAGGGACAGGAAGCATCTGGGTGTGGGACAGGAGGAAGAGGAAGGGAGTCCCCAAGAGAGACCACCAGGAAGGGAGAAAAAAATAATGTTTTGTTCCTACCAATGCATAGCTGACAAAGTATCTTCACCCACACACACAACCCACCCCCGCTTTGCATTTGCCCCTCACAGCATATCTGTGGCCTCCCTGTCATCATCTCCTGCTACTGAAGAGGGATTGAGGCCCAAAGAGGTCTAGGACTACTCCAGACTCACACAGAGCCAAGTTCACCCTGAACCCTTGGCTCTGTCCCAGCTTGGGCCAGGCTACGTGTGCAGTAGCCCAGACCGGCGTGTCCAACACCCAGGCTGCACCCTGACCAGTGACATCAGGAGCCCTGGGTATGGGACCCAGGCACCCTATCTTTAAAGCCCCCCAGGTGGTTGCAGTGTGCAGGAGGGGTGGGAACTTCTGCTCTATATCCTGGGCACAGCCTCCAAGTTGCTTCTCCAAGTTGCTGTTGACCCAGAATGATTATTAATAGCTCTTCCTTTCACTCTCCAAGGTGACCCAATTTGGAAAATGAAGTACATGATTGTCCCTTCTTGCAATCTACAGAAATAGGGAATCACAGGGTGAACTTATTTTTAAACTCTTTAGTTACATCTTCAAATAATAGGCTCAATCTCTAGACACCTTTTCAGGTGAAATTCCCCTGGATTGGGTTGGCAAGCTAAGGCCCACAGTCCAAATCCAGCCCACTACCTGTTTTTGTAGTCAAGTTTTATTGGAACACAGCCACACCCACCCATCTCCGGCTTTGCCAGTGCTACTATCTGCTTCAACAGCAGAGTGCAGTACTTGGAACTGAGACCGTCTGACCCACAGAGCCCAAAATGTTTACTATCTGGCCCTTTACAGAAAAAGTCTGATTTGCCTGTTTATAACATTGAGTCCAATTGTTAAGTTACATTATATCCCTGGGTGTCCCAAAAGATGGGGTGGGAAATTGAATGACTAAGGTCAACCACACAGGCCATCAGCCATGCCTATGTGACTGACCCCCAGTAAAAACCCTTTTGTTTGTTGTCTGCTTGTTTCGTAAAGTCTGAGTGGAGACTTACCTATGGCTGTAGCACGTTCAGCAGAGGTATCCAGGGCTTCCTGTGGTTTGAGGCTCCCCAAGTCGATCCACAATTCGATAGAAGCACTCACAGAACTTATACAGTTAATTAAGACAAAAGGGTACAGATTAAAATCAGCAAAGGAAAAAGGCACATTGGGCAGAGTCCAGGAGACATGAGGCACAAGGTTCCGGTTGTCCTCTCCCAGTGGGGTCTCAGGGTCAGGGCCTGCTTCTCCCAGCAACAGTGCATGACAACGTGCATGGAGCACTGCCAGCCAGGGAAGCTCACCCAAGCCTTGGGATCCAGGGTTTTTACTGTGGGTCAGTCACACAGGCATGGCTGTCAGCCTGAATGGCTGACCTTAGTCATTCAATTTCCTACCCCTCTAGAGGTCAAGCTGATACATGGTGTGGCCCAAGGCCCCCATCATAAAATCACATTGTTAGCACAGACCATCTGGAGTGGCCCAAGTTCCCCAGGTAAAGAAGGGCATTGTTGCCAGGCAGGATATACAAAGACTTAGAGGGTACCTCCTGGGAACAGGTCAAGGGTCCAACCTTTCTTTGGAATGGGTGGGGTGTGGACAACCCAGATGTGATGAGTTAATTCTTTACTGTACAATTCCTCTAATGGGCCGAGCTACCTGGTAAGGAATTCCAAGGTAACACCAGCACCTCTTTTACTGTAACAGGCTCAAGGGTCAGACTGCAGGCTCAGTCCTCAGCACATCCCAGCCACCCGGGCAGTGCTAACACAGCCCCATGCCTGGTCTCTACTCCAGACTCATTAGATTGAATCCTCCAGGGCTGGGGCCTGGACATCAGTCCTTGTAGATTGTATCCCCAGAGATTCGATATTGGGTTGGGTTTAAGAAGCCTTTGGTATAGACTCTGGGACTGCCCTGGTGGACAGGGTGGAGATAAGCACAGTGGAGAGGTGTAGATGCAGGGAGCAGGGAGCATGTTCTTTCTGGAGGGTCAGGAAAGGATGTGCTATTTGTGCTGGGCCTGGGGGAACCAGCAAGGATTAAGCCTAGGGGAGGGGGAAATGTAATATAGAGGAGCAAGGGGACACTAGAGGGGACAATAGGCTGGAAGGAGAGACAGAGGCTTAATCCTCTAAAGCCTTTAATGCCTTTGGACTTGGTTTTGTGGCTGGTGGGCATCTAGTGAGGCGCTTTGGTGCTGGGCGTGTCAGGCTCAGAGCTGTGCTTTAAAGAAAGTAGTCTCTTGGCCAATGCAAGCTAGCCTAGAAGTAAGGGGGGAAGAGGGAGAGGACAGCCAGGGCAGTAGGGACCTGCTGAGCAGTCCTGGGAACAGAATCACCCATCATTAGTTCACCAAATACTCATTTCATGCCTGCTACACACCAGGCCCCATTCTAGGCACTGAGGGCCCAACAGTGCACATCACACAGTGCCTGCCATTGTTGGGCTAGCAGACAGGGAGAGAAGCAATCAACAAACATACAGTGTGTCAGGTGAAGCCAGGTGCTGGGGAGGAAGATACCACAGGGTAAGGAGTGTGGGGAGTGAGTGTAAGAAAGCTTCCTACAAGAGAAGAGTGCAGAGGCCTCTCTGATAAGGTGACATTTGAGAAAAGTGAGTAAAGTGGACGTTGGCCAGGGGAGGGGTGGGAGAACCTTCCAGGGAGAGAGAACTGCAAGTGCAAAGGCCCTGAGGTGGCCATGAGCATGATTGTGAGAGTGGTGTCTGTGGGGCTGGAAATATGGGGGCAGATGTGAGAGAATGAACAAAGTTTATGACTAGTTGGACGGTGGGTGGATGATGTGACTTCAGTTTGGCTTAAGGCAGGGGTGCTCAACCCTTGCTATGCTTTAAAATCACGTGGGGACTGTTTAAAAACTCCAGTTCCGTGCTCTGATTAATTCTGCATATCTGTTCAAGTGACAAAACCACCCAGAATCTATAAGGATCTCTGACCACTCAATACTAAGCAGACCGTGCAATTTAAAACTGGGCCAAAAAAATATAAAGAACCATGTCACAAAAGAAGATAAATGGAAATGGCCAGTAAGCCCATGATAAGATAATCAATATAATTGGACATCAGGGAAATGCAAATTGAAAGCACACTGAGATCCTACTCCATACCCACCAGAAAGACTAAAATTGAGACTGACCATATTAAATGCTGGCAAGGATGGGGAGCAACGGGAACTCTCATACCCTGCTGGCGGGGATGGAAAGTGTCACAGTCACTCTAGCAAACAAGTTAGCAGTTTCTTATAAAGCTAACATAAATTTACCATGCAACATGGCATTTCCACTTCTGTGTCTTTACCCAAGGGGAATTAAAAAAAAACAAACCTATGTTCACACACAGACTTTCCTGTATATGAATGTTCATAGCAGCTTTATTCACAATAGCTGACAATGGAAACAACTCTGGTGTGCAATACCAGGTGAGTGTGTGAACAAACTGGGATATATCTGCACGATGGGATACTACCTAACCGTAAGCAGGAATGAGCTATGACGCATGCAACAGCATGGATGAATCTGTGGAAGATAGTACTAAGCACACATGCACACAAAACAGCAAAACTAAACACAGAACAAAACAAAAGCAAACCACAGACCTACCATGCGATTCCAATTATATGAGATTCTAGAAAAAGCAAAACCATAAGTGACCAAAAGCAGACTGGAATTTGCCTGGGGTTGGGACTGGCAGGGAGACTGACTGCAAAGGGGCACAAAGGAACTTTTTTGATGTGAAAGAAATGTTCTACAGCGATGATGGTCGTGGTTTACACAAGTATATGTATTTGTCAAGACTCGTTTGCACACATAAAATGGTCTATTTTATTGTCAATGAGTTATACTTCAATAGAACTAATTAAAAAGAAAACAAAACTCATCTTTAATAGCAGAGGTCAGAATAGTGGTTACTTGGGGAAGGGGGGACACCTGCCTGGAGAGTGTTGGCCTGTTTGGGGGAACAGGAAGTACCCTATACCTTGACCTAGGTGGTCACCATAGCGATGTACACTTCTGTTAAGATTCATTGAGCTGTACACTCAGGATCTATGCAATTTACCATCTGTAAATTATACTTCAAATTTAAAAAGTAATGATGTCTGGAACTAGTCGCAGAAATTGGGATTCAATTGGTGCAAGGATGCTGTGCCCAAGCTGTGCTATATTTTAGGGGCTCCTAGGAGAGTCTTATATCCAGCCAGAGTTGAAAGCCACTGTTTTTAGAGACAGGAAGGAGAACAGTGTTGAGTCTGAGCGGTGGGGGGGAGTATTCTGACACCACTCGTGGTCGGGGGGCACATTCAGTGCCGGGGAGGATGCTTGGCTCAGCTTTGGCTTTCAGGGGATTTGAGGTCAGGGTGGGTCTCCTGAGCTTCTGTATGTACCCACACAAGGCTAAACAGGGTCCTCCAGACTTGCAGGCTGTAGACAGAGCTGACTGTGTGTGGAGCACTCTCGGGAAATGTGTACTTGGAGGAGTTGCGTCTTTTCCTACTCCTAGGACAAGATGGCAGCAGATGAAGGTGCACAGGACACCTTACGGCTCCAGTTCAAGGCCATGCAGGAGATGCAGCACAAAAGGCTACAGAAGCAGATGGAGAAACAGAAGGAAAAGGAACTGAGCCTCGGAATCAAAGTCGATGACCAAAAAGAGCTCTTGGAGATCTCCAATGGCCTCAGCCTTCTCCAGGCTGGGGAGCAAAACTCGAAAAACAGCTTTGAACAGAGGTAAAGGCAAGTTTGAACTCTCTCAGGAATACTGGAGGGAGGTAGGGAGGGTGGGGGCGAACTGATCACAGACCACTGGGCCTTAGGGTTGACTAGATGTGTCTTTATAAGTTGAGCCACAGAGGATTTGACGCAGGTTGTTACTGAAGACTTGGGTCTGATAGATCTGTGCTCCTGTGGTTATAATTTGATATAAACTATATTTAAAAATCATTTAAAGTCAAATGGAAAATTTGAAGCTCATCGGGGTGTAGTTTATTCACTCGAATTTTCTTATTCAGTCTCTCATGAAAACCGTGTTTGGGTTTCTGAGGAGCTGGTTGGATAACTCTGATGGTTCATAAATGATCATTGCTCCAAATTCTCATCTGGAATCGTTCTCCTATGCCAGTTTTCCTTTCCTGACACATAACAACCCATAAACATACCTGTGTAAAGAAGCTCTTGTGGGTTCCTTGGTTCTTCATGGTGAAAAGGTTGAAAGGAGTCCAGAATCTTCTCATTTTGCTCTAAATTCAACAATATCACAGATGCATGTTGATTTTTACTTGCAATTAGAAGCAGAAGGCTATGTTGATACAAAATTTTCTGCTAGCAAAAAAAGAGAGAGAGAGAGAAAGAAAGAAAGAAAGAAAGAAAGAAAGAAAAGAAAAGAAAAGAAAAGAAAAGAAAAGAAAAGAAAAGAAAAGAAAAAAGAAAAGAAGAAAAAGAAACCACAATAGTTGTTGAGTTGACTCTTTGCTTCTGGTTTGGCCCAGAATCTATCTTCTCCATTTTCAGATTTTTACTTTTCAAGGCTTCTCAATTTTCATAATATTCTGCTAAAAAATGCTAATTGGGAAAAACATACAGGTTGCTCAATAATGGACAAAGTTCCTATGGCTCCTGAATATGAGCTCTAAGTTAACCCGAGACCTATTTCCCAATGATCTTTCCCCAAATCAGAGAAACTGGAATTGGTGGAGACTTGAGCCATTGGTAGAGTAATAACACTAATGATAGTATCAGGGGCGCCTGGGTAGCTCAGTCGGTTAAACATCCAACTTTTGATTTTGGCTCAGGTCTTGATTTCAGGGTCGTGAGTTCAAGCCCTGTGTTGGGCTCCATGCTGGGTGTGGAGCCTACTTTAAAAATAGTAATAATGATCATGATCATGATAATATCAGTTGTTACCTATTAATTACTGTTCCCTCTAACTTCTCTAACTTCCTTGCTTCCCCGCACACCTGTTCCTAGGGAGCCTGTTCCACGCCTCACAGTAGAAGTGATCCCAGACCCATCAGCCACGCATTTCTCATGTTTTAAAGTGCTGAACAGAGCCTGGCAAGGTGACTCATGATAAACAAAACCAGCCACCCGCTCCGACTTTCTGCCCGGTTTGCCCGAAATCTAGAGGACTCGCCTCAACTTAAGGCTTAGGCAATTGCTATTTGGTCTCCTAATGTGTGTGTATATATACATACATGCAGTCACGAACATCAGTGTCCTTCCGGGTATCCCTTATGTGCATGTCACAAGCTTTGATGTATATTGCTGCTACGGTCAGTCTGTTCTAAATGCTTCATGACACACATTACAATTTCTTCTCAACCCATTTGTAATTTAGGAGTGTGTGTGTGTGTTTTAGTTCCAAACAGATGATGGGTTTTGGGGCTTGCTCTTTATTTTAATTTTTGCCACCTTTTTTACTATTGATTTCTAATTTTAGTCAATTGCCATTAAAGAAAATGGCCTGTATGATGTCCACTATGTGGAATTTGCCAAGATTGCCTTTGTGGGCTGTCATATAATACGCTTTTATCCACGTTCCATGGGTGCTTGAAGGAGTATGGATTCTTGGAGAAGGGCAGTCAGTTATATAGCCCTCCCTCTAATCCACGGTAAACAATGTTATTCAAACCTTGTCTCTCCTTTCGTGTGTGTATGTGTGTGTGTGCGTGCAAGCGTGCGCTTGCATAATCACTCTGTTGTGAGAACAGTGTGTTGAAATCTGCCCATTGACGTTTTCCATTTCGTACAGACCAGTTCTTATCACCACCTAGTGCCCGACCGGATACAACACACCTGGGCGGTGGACACCTGTCTCCTGCCCACCCGTCCCTATAATTCTGCCCTTGCCCTGTAGGATGCTTGAAGATGAGATTGCACACCTTCGAGAGCAGCTCAGGGAGATGGTGGATGAAAACGGGCGCTTGTACAAGCTGCTGAAGGAGAGGGACTTTGAAATCAAACATCTCAAAAAGAAAATGGAAGAGGACAGATTTGCCTTCACAGGTAGCTCAGGCATGGCCGTGACTGTCCCTGCCCAGAAGTCCCGGTAGCTGGCCCAGCCGCCGAGGAGCCCCCTGGGCAGGGCAACCAGCAGGTTCCAGAGGGGAGGTTCTCGAGAGAGAGTGCCAAGGGTCAGCTGTGGTCAGGCTTGTCCAGATGAGTCCCGGAAATGAAGGAGAGGGTAGATGAAGAGAGCAGGCCTGGGGGGCCAGCGTGCCAGGAAACAGGAGCGCAGGAACAGCAGGGACAGTCGGCAGGCATTCTGGGTAGTGTCGGTGGCCCAGCTAGGATTCACAACAGGGGCTCCCCATGGATGCTCGCTGCACGTCGGTGGGCCATCAGGGTCCATTTGGTCTTGCTCTCTGGCTCAGACATTGTGTTATGGATGGGAAGAAGCCCCAGTGAAGTAGGCATTTACTCCACAGCACTTGCTGTTCCAGAAAAGTAGATGGGACAGCGACGGTAGCTATTCTGAGGGGATTTCCTAGGACCCAGTAGGGTCTAGAGTGGGGCTCAGCCCTTCAGGTCTGGGCTGGACTTTGGCTCTGTTGGTAAGGATGTTGGCCTCTGGGCCTGGAGGTGACCTTAGCTCTGTGGGTGTGGGCTGGACATTGGCTCTGTGGTTATGAGCTAGACCTTGGCCCTGCAGATCTGGTGGGGACCTTGGCCCTGACTGTTCTCTGTTCTGTATATACTCACTGAGCAATTCCCAGGTAGCTGACTAAACCAGAAAGTTGGTGTAACCAATCACAGATAACAACGGGCCTCCGCCAGCATCTGCCAGGGCATCCCTCCCTACCTTTGAAAGCCAGTCTCTTTAAGGTTAGATGCATGCAAAGCACCAGTACTGAATTAAAAAGCAAAGGGAATTTGGTATCCTGAAGGCCCTTGGTAGCCTATTGTGTCTCCCTCCATTCTTTGGCCTTTTCGGTCTAAAACAAAAACCACACTGAGGAGAAGGACTTGTGAGACACAGAAACACACCCAGCCTAGCTCGGGTTCACGTGTGAAGGGGCAGCTTGCCCTTCGGCAAGGCTGTAGAGAAACCAATGAGCTCCAGGGAGAAGCAGAGGATGCTTCCTTGCCCAGGAGACCGGGACCCAGGGGCTCCTCCCTCTCGCCCAGCCTGTCCCATGCTCTCTCTTTGTTGTCTCTGCCCGGTTGCTCATAGCCTCCTCCGATTGCCGCCCTAATCTTCCCCAAGACCTCTTGAATCCAGTCCTCACTGTGTAGTCCCCATTTCTGACTTCCAACGTCAAGTTTGGAAGAGAAAAGTCTGCCGGACCCGGCACATGTTTTTAGACCAGGCCGCAAGTGACGGACTGCTGACAGCTGGTGGACTGGTTTTCCTTTGGCTGGATTTTTAGTTATCGCTTTAATTCTGTTTTTTAAAAACTATATTCCTTTGTACGAGTTTTCAGTGATTGCTCAGGTGATCACAAAATACATACCTTTTCCCAGTCTACTTGGAGTGAGTGTTTTACCACTTCAAGCA
The DNA here is from genome assembly GCF_002007445.2 of Ailuropoda melanoleuca. Taxonomy (NCBI): domain Eukaryota; kingdom Metazoa; phylum Chordata; class Mammalia; order Carnivora; family Ursidae; genus Ailuropoda; species Ailuropoda melanoleuca. The sequence goes on from NC_048223.1 coordinate 33,238,620, forward strand.
GAATGAAGAAACTACCACCCTGTTGATCCCTTTACCCTCCCCCGTGTAGTGCCGCTTGGATATGTATTCTATCTCTATATAGCGAAAATCCCAACAAACAGTGTTTTAATATTTGCTGTCAATCATTACACATAAAGGGCCTAAGGGGAAAAAATAGTCTATTATATTTACCTACATATTTAGCATTTTTTGTGCTTGTCCCTTCACTGCTGCCCCCTTACCCTGTGGCTGCAGCTTCAAGAGTGGGGCTTGGGAAAGCAAACGAACAAAAAAAACCCAGATTTTTCTTGTTTTCTCTGAGTCCCCCTTCCCGCCCTTTAGACTAGAGAGGGCCTCTCTTGGACCTCTTCATGGCCTCTAGTTCCAGGATTTTTGAGTCCTGGAAGGAAAACATAACCCAGAAAACTCACTGCTGGGCCACGTGTACTTCTAGGTCTGGCTTCCATCCCCAGGTTCTGAGCCCTTTCTCTTGAAGCGTCCCCAGCCTCTTCAGCAGATAGGAGGTGGCCAAGGGCAGCTGCTCCTAGTTGCCCTACTCAATGCCCGGCTCAGGCCAGCAGCAACAAGCCTGGGCTGAGTCGCTTTGAAAACCATCCAGCATGCTTGCTTACCCCCCATCAGTTGTCACTCTCAGGCTGTTCTGGGGCTCAGGATTGTCGTATTAAAAAGCAGGCCTAGGAAGGTGTCCCTGCCAGTTACCCATTGCTGGGGGGTCAGAAGCAGTCAGAGAACCTGCAGACCATCTGAGGGGACCTGCTGTTGCACAGCTGGCCTGGGGGTTCCAAGGCTACCCAGTCAGTCAGTGGCCACGCTGGGCTAGCTCCTATTGCCTGCCATCTGCACAGCCCCACACCGTTTAACTTCCCACACTCACACCCTTCCAGCTACCTCTTCCCCAGCCTCCTGCCCTTGCCCGCTGTGTTCCAGCTACTCCGCCTTGCCTGATGGTCCTCCGATACTCCAAACATATTCCTGCCTCTGGAACTTTGCACTTGCTGTGCCCCCTTCTTAGAATACTCCTCCTAGTTGAAAACACTCTTCTTGATGGCTTGACCCCTCACTTCATTCATCCAGGTCTCTGTTCACACAGACCTCCTCAGGCAGGCCTTTCCTGACCACTCCATCTGAAATAGCGCCACCCATCCCTCTCACCCTCTTGCCCAGCTTCGCTTTGTTTCATAGTACATAGTCCTCTCAGACATCGGAATCCATATTTATTTGTTTTTATCATCTGTCTCCCCAGCTAGAATGTAAACTCCATAAGTCTTTTTTATTCACCGTTGAATCCCTAGTACAGACAGTGCCCAGTACTTGGTGTAACCCAACCAATATCTGCAAAGGGATGCGTGCATTTGTACTGGTCAGGTGTCACCACAAAACTCTGGGTAAGAAACCACCACATAACGTCAGCAGCATTCAGCAAGAAGCACGTATTGAGCTCAAACATCTGGGGTTAATTGGGGCTCCACAGATCTAGGCCAGGCCTGGCTAGGGTGGTTCAGCCTTGTTCCACGTGTCTCTTCCTCTTCCTGGGACCTGCCACTGTGTGCCCATGGAGAGGGCACGAACAAAAGAGGGGGAATTAACTGCACAAGTGCTTTTCAAGTCTCTACGTGTGCGTTATCTGCTAACAAGCCATTGGCCAAACAAGTCATTGGCTGAGCCAGAGTCAGGGGGCCGTAGAAGGGTCGAGGGGATCCAGCGTATTGGCTGGAGGGCACGGCAGAGTCACAGAGCCTGGGGTGTGGAGGTGTAACCCTGTCACGGAGGAGGGCATGAAGAATTGGGGCAATAAACTTATATCCCATAGAAGTAAAATTTATACTTTTCTGAGTGGCTGCATTTCTTCTCATTGGAGTTGGGTTTCAGGGTTCCGAGGTATGCGGTCACTCCCCCGAGCCGCTGCCCTTTGGTGAGTGTTCTAGCTTTGAAAACCCTGGGGCCGTTGGTAGTGTGGCATGAGTTTGATGTGTGGGCCTGAGTGTTTCACTCACCTCGCTGTTCTCCTTCATGGCAGGGACAGCCGGTGTGGCCGGGGATGTGATCGCCACCAAGATCGTCGAGCTGTCCAAAAAGAACCGGGTGCTGACGGCAGAGTCCGAGGGCGCGAAAACCCGAGTGAAACAGCTGAGCAATCGCATCCAGGCGCTGGAGCGCGAAGTGAGGGCCCTTGGTCATTTCTGCCTTTAGAGGGGACTCCCAGGACCCGGGGCCACTCCTCCAGAGAGGCAGCCAAACTTAGATGCCTTGGGCCTTCTGAAGGGCTTGTGGGTCAGTGTTTGCGAAGAGCTCCTCAGTCTTTGTCATGTCCTGAGGGGGGAAAGTGTGTCAGGAAGCAAGGGGGACACAGGGCACAGGAAGGCAGCTGTCAGAGTGGTGAGGACACTGACCCGGAGCCTGACCACATGGGTGTGAATCTCAGCTCCGTCACTGACCAGCTTTGTGACTTCGAGTAGATTATAAACTCACTGTGCCTCAGTTTCCTCCAGCTGACACACAGTAGTCCTAACAGTCCTCACCCTGAGGTGTTTCTGACGATGAAGAGACGGAACAATGTAAGATGCTTCAGCCAGCGTCTGGCACGTAGCAAGCACCAGATAAATGTTTGTTGCCTAAACTAACGGATCCTCGCTAGTGCGAAGCTAGAGCCAGGAGCACTCCAGCAGCCGGTCTCACTTGTGCCTGTTTTCCTCTTTCCGCTGCCCCCTGCCCTCCCCACAGCTAGTCACAGGCCCCCTCCGGCCTTGCCAGGACACAGCCCAAGCAGTTCATGGTCCCGAACCACCTCAAGCTCCATGCCAGGCCCTGCAGGGGGGAACGAAATAGGCATGGGCCTTGCCCTCCTCTGAGGCAGACCCAGCACTGAGGGCCTCTTAGAGCAGGGGACGCACACAGTGGGTCCCTGGAGGGTGGAAAGGGGCCACACTGGGAGAGGTGGGACCTGCCCCCCCTCCCGAGAACCAAGGCCCTGAGTGGGGAAGAAGGTCTGAGAAGAAACTCGGGTGGCCAAGAGTGGAGGAAGATGAGGTCACAGAGGTGGGAGGGCAGGCCACCCCCGGCTTTGTCAGACATGGTCTGGTCTTTGTGTGAACAGTCGGGAAAGCTTTAAAGGGGCAGTTGGCTGTCTGTATGGAGCGCTGGGCTTGCCTGGCCCTGTCTTCTTGTCTACCACATGAAGTCCATAATCCCTTTATGCTGCGCCTCCCAGATTGTGGACAGAGCTCCAGGATACAGACCACGGCTGCAGTATTACGTATGAAGCTGTCAGTGAATCCCAGTGTGTGACCGGGGAGTGGGGCAGACCATCAGTTAAACCCTTTCGCATCGCAGAGCAGTTTGTAGGGGTGAGCTCTTCTGTTAATGGTCCTGAAGTGAGCTGAGAGGTGAGCCAGTGAGATCAGTGACCACACATCCGCCGCGGCACAGAGCACCGCACTCAGACATCACAGTTGCCAAGCAGAATCCAGTATTAAATGCAAGGTTTGCTTTTCAGCTGCAGGCGGCCCTGGCCAGGCTACCAGCCAAGGCAGCCACCGACGTGGGAGCCAAGGCGTCAAGGACTCAGATGGGAGACAGAGCCTTGGTATGAATTCTCTTCTGTGCTGGGGAGTCTGCGAGGCTGCCGTAGGCCTGGGCCTCCTGTCCGCTGTGGGAGTGTGGGCACCTCCATCCAGGGTCCACCCCATGGCTGAGCCCATGCCCACCAGTGCAGCATCCTCAGCGCCATCATCAGGGAACAGCAACCTAGTCTGTGGCCTGAGGCCAGGAATGCCCCAGGGCAGGGAGAATAGGAAGGGCCTGAGGAGCATGGAACCCTTGAATTTCAGGACCAGCAGGGAAGGCCTTGTCCAACTGGCCTCCCACTCTCAGCCCAGCTGCATCCTTTACAGTATCCTCACTGGGGAGACATCCAGCCCCTTACCCCCAGGGACAGGGAGCTCACTACTGTGCAATAGAGCCCTGTTGGGGGTAGGGGGCATTCATATCGTGAGAAGTCATCCCTTTGTGGAGCTCCAAGTCTACAAAGTCAAAGTGACTATTGGGAATGGCAGCTTGTTCCCCAGATTCCATTCTACTTAGCCAGTGAGTAGGGCCTGGAACCCAGGAAATGGGAATTGCAGCTCCATGAAAGGAAGGCAGCCTGACCCTGTGGGCTACCAGAGAGGGGCAAGGAACCCATGCCAGATAATAAGTAGCCTCAGAGTCTTAAGAACAACCCGGGAGGCCTCCCCAGGGGTGTTCTTGGAGACACAGGGAGTCAAGCCTTAGGACTCCCTGTTCAGTGCGCCTTTTCTAGCTCCACCTCCCTTTGCCTACAACTCAGGGTCAAGCCACCTCATGCCTGTCTTGGGGAGAATTCAGCCATCAGTCTGGAGTGATAGGCCTCTAGGGTTCCAGGAGGGAGCCTAGTGGGGTGAAAGCTAGTCTTGTGTAACCCTGTCTCCCCGCTGGGGAAGTGATAGAGGGGCTCTGCCCTTGGCAGGGGCTCTTCTGTAGGGCCTCTCCTGGCTCCAGGGGACACAGCTAAGCTGCTCCCGCTTTATCCAGAACACTGAGCATTGCCATGTCCCTGACTAGGCTGCCAGTGGTGGGAGACTGCTTGTTCAGTCACTCGTTGAGCGTGATAGGATTTTCTGAGCCCGGTGACACAGGGAATCCAAGACAGGGCCTTCGTCCATAGGGGAGCCCAAGAGGGGAGACGAGCAGCCACACTGAAGGAAGGAGGGGGACAGGGCCTTCAGAAAGAGCCCCAGGGCCTCAGAGTTCACAGAGGGAGCACACCCTCCGTGTGAGGCAGCTAGGAGGTGGGCTGGAGGAGGGGGTCCTGAGGTGGGCCTTGCTGGAGAGGGGGGATGGGGGAGGGCCCTCCAGCAGGTACGGTACCAGCCAAGGCTGAGAGGCCGGGGAGCACTGAGTACTCCTATTTTGTTTGCTAGCTGGGTGCCGGCTGGACAATGTTTGGCCGCAGCCCAGGGCCCACAAGGGGAAAGAGCAATGTAAGCCAAACGAGGCTAGGGTGGGGTCACCACGGAGGGCGGCCTTGACTGGCAGCTGGAGCGGGCGCACTCAGCTTTGCTCGGTGGCCGCAGGGAGCCTGGTAGGCTTCTGACGGAGGAGTGGGTGACGGGCGGTGAGCCTCAGTTCAGCAGCACCCTGTGTTTTCCAGGGCACTTCTGATCAGAGCGAGAGCAAACTCAGCGTTGCCCCTCACTACACGGTTCAGGGGAGCACAACCCTGAACCGCCCTTCGGAGGCCTGCGCTCACTGCACGTCCTGGCCACCATGTGCCGGAGCGCATTCCGGAGCGGAGCTGAATGCCCTGTCTCCACTTGGCGTGGTCGGCGTGGGGCTCCCAGGGGCTGTGCTGCGAGCAGCGTTGGCATTGTCTGTTCCCCTCGGACTGCCTTCCAGTTATTCCCTCAAAGAAAATAGCCCAGGGAAGGGGAGGGTTAGGCCCATGCTCAAGTCCCCCACGAAGCCTGTGGAATTTCGCTCTGGGCAGAGGCAGCTCTGAGATGGCAGCGACGTGGGGCTGGCCAAGCTGTCCAGGAGGAGAGGACTGGGGGCTTGGTGGAGCAGAGGGGAGAGGGCTGCCACGCGTGTGGGCCCAGCCCTCACTAGGACACTGGCTAGCCCTCAGCCCCCTTTGGCAGCGACCCCACGCCAGGCGAGGCCCCCCGGCATTGCACTCTGTCAGAATCTGCCCCAGACAGCAGCCTTCATACGCATCTCCTCTCAACACTCCCAGGCCCCCCGGACGCTGGTGTTAATACACCCCTGTTTTACAGAGAGGAAACCAGGCTTGAAGAGGGGCGTCATTGCCTGCATTCTAGATCTGGTCCAAGATGCGTGCTCTCCCCATGCTTTGAGCAGGATCCTGGCCATCATGTGGGACGCTTGTGAACACAGCTCCGGCACCACCGCCTGTCGGGGCCAGCGGGCCTCGTGGCACCGAAGACCCGACAGGCAGGGGATGCTGCTTCCCAGCCTGGGGCACCTGCAGAGTAGCGCCTTAGCTGGGGGAGGACAGGCATCCAACAGCAGGGAGAAGGAATGGCAAGCAGCCAGGCGGGGGAAGGAACACACACACACACACACTTTTTTTAAAGATACATTTGTGTTTTATGTAAGTTCCCAGTTTATACTCTGTTCACACTGGGTATTCTGTTTAGCCTCATGGTGGTGCTATGAAGAAGCAGGACAGAGAAGGATTCTTCTACCCATTCCATCAATGAGGAAACCAGATGAGGTCAGGCTTCTTGGACTGGGTGTCTGGTTCCCATTTCCTTCCCCAGTGGTTTTCACCTGGGCTGTCCACAACTTCTGGGGACCCGGGAACTTCCCAGACCCGATCTCCGTGGATCTGCCTTCCGCACTAGTGGCCCCAGGGGATTCTGTGCGCCTGCTGAGGAAAGCTCAGAAAGCCACCGCAGCACCTGCCCTGCTTCCCAGAAGTTCAGCCCACCTGGTCTGTTGGGGCAGGAGCAGATGGTTTTGGCATCATTGCCTGATGGAATGTTCAGCCCACCCACGATGCCTGGGGGCCTGAAACAGCTTCAAGTGAGAGAATCAGCCAGGGCAGGGGAAGGACCCAGCTTCTTCTAATCTGACCATGCCACCCTCAACCGGCTGTGTGCCCTAGGGCAAGTGACTCCCCCTCTCTGGGCCTTATTTTCATCACTTATGGAAGGGGTTCCAGTGGGCTGACTGTGAAATCCCTTTAATGTCAACCTTCTGTGAGTCTCAGAAACTTCTACTGAAGACTGTGAAATGGGCAGCACATTTGAGAAAAATTTACATCCCAGTAGTTTAAATCAAACATTAAAAAAAAAAAATCCCTCTGAGTTCCAGCAGGCAGAGTTCTCGTGGTTGCAGCAGTCCTTCAAGCCACAGAAATGGAGCATTTGGCGATGAAACCGGGTCCTGATTTCTGTTGTGTGAGCTCATTGCCAGGAAAGGGAGCCCAAGGCCCAAGCTGATGGTTTCGGGAGAAGGAGGCCCCAAGTTAGGATGGTCGTTGGGAGTTGCCTTCTGTGACGGAGCTAGCCCCCTCTTTATTCTGAGTGGAGATGGTTTAGCTACAGTGCCAGCCCTCTGGAGCACAGCAGAGTGCCCACGTCTAGGAAGTTTCTGGAGCCTGCGGGCCTCCTGCAGGGGCTCCCCGTCTGTGACCACCGCCTGCGTCCCTGGATGTGCAATGCTCTGAGCGAAGGGCTCAGCCCCCAGAGGTGTGCTGCCAGGATTCACGTCCTGCTCCCCCTTTCCCAGCCAGGCCCCCCCCAGCCAAGGGCACTCCCCCTCTGCCAGCCTCAGCTTTGCCTCTGGAAGGGGCTGACAACAGAACCCACCTCGCAGAGGTTCGAGAGGATTCAGTGAGTTGCTCCACGTGGAGCACCAAGCACGGGGCCTGGCACAGCCCTGGCTGAACGGAGCTATGATTATCGTTACTACTTCGGCAACAAGTGACCCGCTCTCTCCTCTGTCCTGCCCAACTAGCCAGAGACCCCAGAGGTGAAGGTCTTGCAGGACAGGCTGGCGGCCACAAACCTGAAAATGAGCGACCTCCGCAACCAGATCCAGTCCGTGAAGCAGGAGCTCCGGATGGCCCAGAAGGTATTCCAGAGCCAGGGGTCAGGGGTTCTCGTCTGGCTGAGCTTGGGAAGAGCGGGGCCAGGACAATAGGTTCCATTCGGGAGCAGCAAGTGCTTGGCCCCATGAGCATCATGCGCGGGGCAGGCTCCAGATCCAGGAACTTCCTTCTGTCCGCCCTTCCTGCAGACCGGCGGAAAGAGGGGTTCCTGGCTGCCTGCGCGGCCCTCGTGCTGCCTTCCCCGCCCTGGACAGAGGAGGACAGTGCCCTTTACCCAGCGAGAGTCCTGTAGACTTTCTTTGTGCTCCGTGCACCCTAGTAGGTCCCGAGTCTCTCCTTAATAAGCCACCTTGGACTTGGAAGCCAGCCAAGACTTGCCTCCTGCCCTTTGCTGTCTGTAATATTAGAAAATGAATAGGTTGTTTGTGTATTAAAGGCCCCTTTCAAAGGAAAATACTCAGACTTGGGACGCAGGCCCAGCTGGTTCATTATTTATTTTTATTTACGTAGTGAATTCTCTGGCATTTGTCTTCCCTGCTGGAACCACTCAGACTAGCCAAGATTTCCAAAACAGTGTTCTATTGTGGAAACAAGCGCCAGAGACTCGGTGCGCTAGATTGCCTCCCGTGACAGGCTTCGGAGGGGCCTGGGGCACCAGCTGGAGTGTTTTGTTTCCACCTCAAAGCCTTGAGGTAGGGCCTGCACCCCACCCTTCAACAGCCACAATTGCTGGGCCCTTCTGGAATCAAACATCCCCACCTGACGTTTGCTGGTCCTCCTTCTTGCTGCACTCACATGCGGCCCCCAGTCAGTGGCTTTTCACAGAGGTGGAGGCCTGTGGCAGTGTACTTCCTGTAGCCATCCAGAATGATCTCGGTTCTAAGTGGCAGGTGAACAAATTGAGGAAGCAGATTTTGGTCAACTTTGTGATTCACGCATTCCAGAATATGTCAAGAGCAGAGGGCCCCATCTGAGCCCTGTTGGCAGTTCCTCACCTGCTGGAGGCATCACCAAGAAATGCGGGGGACCAGGGGGTCACTACTTTCCCAGGGACTGCTGCTCTGAGAGCACGGTCAGCCGGCCTTGGAGGCAGGAAGAAGGCGTACACGCGGGGGCCAGGCCCTCTGGGAGCCCCACGCGCCAGCACCGCTTCTGAGGGGGCAGCAGTTTGGGGGCTCTGGTGGGACTCTCTCTCCTGGCCTCGCTGAAGACCCTGCCTTTTTCAGGTTTTGACCAGCGAGGTCGGGGAGGATGTGAATGTCCAGCAGCTCCTGTCCTCCCCGGGGACCTGGAGGGGCCGGGCTCAACAGATTCTCGTGTTGCAAAGCAAGGTGAGTGAACTTCTGGCCCTGAACAGGGGGCTTGAAACGCCCCGGAAAGGTCGCCCCACCCCACATGAGAGACGCGGAACCCTAAAAAGGCCCTCAGGCCCGGCAGAGCATACTTGCGTGACTGTTGTTTGATATTCTCCCCCACCGGCCTGATTTTAATTTGTTATTTGATGAACAAGCATTTATATAACACCACGTGCCAGGCACTGGCGCTTAGGGAATGCCAAAACCTTTGATTTATTTTACCCTAGGCATATTTTTTCCCCTAGTTCATGTAAATTTGCGTGACTGTTGCACTCGCCGGCTTTTTCCAGTTTCATCCAGATGCTTGTAGACTTTTGAAAGTCTGAATTACCCTATAAAGATGTAGCCTTGTCTCCCTCTTTATGTTCTAAATATTTTGGAGTATCTCTAGAGGCTAAAAGCTGGGGCTCCGGAGCCAGGCTGCTTGGATTCAAACCTCAGCTCTCGACTCAGCAGCTGTACGACCTGGGGCAAGTTCCTTCACCTCTCCGGGCCTCAGTTTCATTCTCCCTATGCCATGGATAATGGTAGCAGCTAGCGCACAGGGCTGATGGGAGGACTCAATGAGTCAATACACATAAAATGGCCAACACAGTGCCTGGTGTGGAGCGAACACTGTACAGAGGTTAGCTGTGGTTATTTTCCTCTTTTGCCTTCAAACCAAGAAGTGCAAGAGTAGGTGTGCAACTTCCCCTCTTGGCCAAGCACATGGCCTCATCCCCAGGGACCTCGAGTTCACAGTTCCTGGGTAGCTTTTATCCTCGGGACCTCCTGTGGGATCCTTGAAGCCAACACGAAGGGGGGATGGTGTCCAAAACACTGTGATTCATGACCAACGTGTGGCCTTGGGGTTCAGGGGACCCCAGTTTGAGTCTGGCCTCAGTCGCTGGTCTACAGTTTTGGTGACCTTAGGCAAGTCACTTTGTCCCTCTGCCCTCAGTCTCCTCACCTGCAAAATGGGAAGTGTTGTGGGTTAAATGAAATAACATCTGTAAAACCCCCAGCTCGGTGCCCGGCCATAATAAGCACTCGACACATTAGTTGTTATTGTTAAGCTGCGTACATAAGTGAGTGAAAATTTCATACTGTGTTCGCTAATGCTTAAATGCAATTACCGCACAGTGCCACGCGAGGGCGCTGATGTGTGCTTTCAAAACCACGCCGCTGCCCTTTACAGGGGATCCTGGTGAATTTTCCCTGCACAGGTTTACCCAACTGTGTTCCATCATTTATGTTGTATCAACATGGAAACCAGGGTTAGAAGGACTCTAGGAGTTACTCACTTCAATAAAGTGCAATAAAGCCATTGTTCTGTGGGGTGACATCTACCTGCCACTTGCCGAGAGCCTATGAGCGCTGGACGGTACACTGAGGGCTTCACCTAGGCCATCTTGGGGTTTCTCAAAGTTGTCTAATCCTAAAAAGCACCCATTGGACTTGTTTAAAATGCAGATTCCCCATCCTTGCCCTGGAGCTCTGACTTGTTGGTCTGGAGTGGGCCCCAAGATTTGTCATTCCAAGAAGCATCTTGGGGATTCCCAGACTCAAGTTCAGTATACTGAATCCTTATAACATTGTGCAGAGTGTACCCTTAGGCCCATTTCACAGATGAGGGACCCGAGATTCAGAGAGGTTCAGTAAGCTGTGCACAGTCACACAGCTAGTGAGGCTTGGAGCTGGTCTCTGAGCTTTTAAACCCCGCCCTCCCTCTGCAGCGTCTCCTGCAAGTGGCCAGGAGCCCATGGTCTCCCAAGGAGCGCACCCAGTCTTGCGTTAGGGAGTTTGTCTTTGTAATGAGGTCCTCCATCCATTCCCTTCCAGGTTCCTGGAGTCACGCATCTGCTTCTTGGTCTCACATAGCCCCTCAGCGAGGGGGTGATTTTTCTCATTCTCAAGCTAAACCTTCCTCCTGTCCTCCCCCCGCTTGGCTCGAGAGGCCACCTCAGCTTCCTCCCCCACCTCAGTGCCCCTGACATGGGACTCCCGCGTCCATCTCCAAGAGCAGCGTCCTCTGTGTAGCGGGGCTTCCCGTCGCCCCTGGGGACAGCCCGAGTGGCTGAGTCTGGGGGGACAGACCCCCTGCAGAATGATGAGTTTCACCACCCTCAGGTCCGCGAGCTTGAGAAGCAGTTGGCACAGACCCGCAGCCCGTCTGCAGGAACATCCAGGGACGACCTGTCAGTCTGTCCAGACCCAAGGAAGCTGTCGGCACAGGAGAGAAACCTGCTGAGGATCCGCAGCCTGGAGAGGGAGAGACAGGATGGCTGGGAGGTAACGCACGTCCAGGGAGGAGGCCAGCTGGGCACGTGGCACCGGGAGACGGCGACCACCCTGAGGCCCATGTGGTCACGAGATCTGAGCCACCCGTTAGAGGCAGGAGACACCTGGGGTCTGGGGTCGCCTCAGTGCCTGTTCCTCACATCCTGTCCCTCCAGCTGGAATTGCCTGACTGGGTCGTTAGCCCATTTCATGAGCTTAGGGTGGCCCCATCCTGGCTGTTCTGGAGGCTAGACCTGAAATTGCCCCTGTAGAAGGAGAGGAGATGGTCACAGCCCAGAGCGATGGCCCAGGGACAGGGTTGGGGGGCCCGATGGAGAAGAGCGGGCGCTGCGTCTCGCTGGCTGCACCTCGCAGTGCTGCGCCGGCAGTGGCAGAAGCCGAGCTCTACCAGGCTAATGGGACAAACAGAAGTGATAGGCCCGTGTAGACAAATGGTCTAGAGGTGGCCTAGTGTTAGGCACAGGTGGATCCAGGGATCTGGGGACTCGGTCTTGGTGTCCCTTTTTCCGGACCGGCTTCCCTCTCTCCCGTGGGGACTCCTGGATGTCCCAGCTTCTATCTTCCAGCCCAGCCCCCACAAACAAAGGGCTTCTCTTTCCCATAGTTCCAACAAAGTCCCAGAATGAAGCGTCACCCAGCTCGCTTAGGCCATGAGCCCATACCTCAGCCAGTCACTGCAGCTGAGGGTGCCGACTGCTCTGACCGGCCGGGCTTCCGATCCCCACCCCTAGGTCTGGGAGCTGAGTCAGCCTCTCAGAAGTTGGCGTGAGGACGGGGAGCACAGCTTTCTCAAAGAAAATAGAGGAAGAAGAAGGTTGGGGTGCTGGCAGGCCGAGCAGACCCACTTCAGTGGCCCTGGCAGTGGGCTTCCTAACAGCGAGGCCTTGCTTTTTCATCAGGAGACTTCCATTTGCAAGTGCTGATTCAGGACTAGACCCCGTGCTAGAAACATTGTGACCATCGCTGTATTGCACCCCCAGCGTCCTAGATCATCGGGTGTGAGGGAGGAACAGTGGGGCTGGAGAGGCGGGCTGGGCCAGGGCCTCCTGGACCTTGTATGCCAGCCAGGGGTTTTGGGCTTTTATCTTGAAGGAAGTGGAAAACCACCAAAGGGTTTTAAGTCATGGAGAGACATGGACCGCTGTGCAGGTTGGGAAGGTCACATGGTCAGGAAGGGGGGGCTAGGTCAGAGGAGGCGTGGGAGGCAGAGGCAATAATCCGCTTGAGACATGACCAAGGACCTGAGCTAAGGCAGTAGGACTATCGCCAAAGGCCAGACACCTGCAACATTTGAGGGTCGACTTTACAGGGCTCAGTGACGGGATGGAAGGGAGAGAAGCGGAAGGGTTGTGAAGAACTTCCAGTGAGTGTAGCAGGTGGGTAGGGGAGACAGGGAGGGGACTCAAGGGAGATGGGGGGAGCTGAGATTTGAAAATGTTGGCTTTGAGGTGCCCCTAGCTCAGACTTACACGTTCACACAGAACAGAATATGTCGCAGTCGTTGAACCAATTGTAAGCCACAACATGGGTGGAAGGAAGCTGTTCCCTGTGCGGCCTTCCTCTGCCAGGCGCCTGCTAGAGCCTCGAGTGTGCGGCCAGCAGAGCAACTGGTAAACAATGGCTGCCCGCCCGCAGAGATCGGCGGTCTTCCGGATTCATCATCTCCTACTTTTTGTTTCTATAATTCACTTCCACAGGGATCTGAAAACACTTCTCCAGGGATAATTAACCCTCAAGACCAAAGCAGATTATGTCACCCATTGCCCAAAACCTCCTCAGGGTCTCAATCTTGGCTCCTAATGGTTTACCTAATCTGGACGCTGCCTCCTCCAGCCTTGTTCCTGACCTGTCCCCTCTCTCACTCCCCTCTACCACACATGTCCTATCCCAGGGCCTTTGCTCCTCCTCTCGCCTCCTTTAGTCTCTTCTCAGATGTCGCCTTTCGGAGAGGCCTTCCTGACCATGCCATTGTCCCTCCCACCCCATTCCCTTCCCCAGTTTTCAATAAGCACTTGTCACCATTTAACATCTGTCTCCCCAGCTAGGATGTTAGCTTCTTGGGGACAAACACTCTGTTTTGTTCTCTGCTGTCTCCCCAGCACCTGTAACAGTTTTAAGTACACAGTACGCCCTCAGGAAATATTTGAGAAGGGAGGTGGGAAGGAAAGAGGGAAGGAAGGAAGGAAGGAAGGAAGGAAGGAAGGAAGGAAGGAAGGAAGGACGGACGAGCTGAGGGATGGAGTGAAGGAAGGAGGGAGCCTCTGAAGGCATGCACAGCACTTGAGTCTCCAGTTAGTAGCTGGCCCGAGCACAAGTGAGGCGCAGTCTGGGCTGACGTGCTGGACGTGCGTGGAGGCAGGGAGGCAATGCAGCGGGGTGGCACCTCCCTCTCATTCTGGCTCTTGGTGGGGTGAGCCACTTCTGTTTGAACCCTAGGCTTAGTGCTGTTCACGACAGCGTGGCTCTACTCTTTCCCCAGCTCAGGCCGGGACTGAGAGACAGCCATGCTCTCTGGAGGACACACCCACAGTTGGCAAGTGTGATTCCTCTCATGTCTGACCCTGGCAGAGCAAGGGCAGCTGCCTGGATGCCTGTGTTCTCGGGCTGACGGAGGAGTGCCATCATCTATTAGTGACGTCCATCACGTGCAAGGGCAGGGCCCCGCCTGACACCCCTGAGAGATGGGGGCTGGGAGCCAGGGCCCTGGCTCTGCTGCTTTGCTCTCCGGCCTTCAGAAGTCCCCTCCTGTCACTGGGCCTCACCTGTGAGCGGGACCCCGGGACCCATGCAGCACCACTGCCCTGGACTGTACTTCCTGATTACAGAAACTTGTGGGTGAGCGGGATGCCCTCCAGAGAGAGCTTGAAGAACTGAAAAAGAAGTTGGAGGGTGTCAGGTCACGGAATAAGGTGCTGTCAAGCGAAGTGAAGACCCTCAGGAATCAGATGGGGACCCTGGTGGAGAAAGGTCGGCATGACGACGAGCTCATCGATGCCCTTATGGTATGGCCCAGCCACTCACGTCCCATGAGAGCCAGGGCCCGGTCCCTCCCACATGGGCCTCCACCCTGCCCGGGAGCCCATGACCCAGCTCCAGTCAGAGTGAGCCCTCACTTACCCCAGAGGCCACCTGCATCATTCAGAAGCCCATGGCCTCACCCGGGCACCAGCCCCAAAGCCACACCTCAGGGACAGGAGCAGTTCAGAGGCTGCCTGAGCACGCGTACACGTCCGTTGTGTGGTGTTGGTGCTGGCTGTGACGTGTTAGAGCCACTGGTCCTGTGGACCCCAGAGGAGGAAGAAGTGGCTGTGGGGAAGGAGATGGGAGTACACCCTTGGTCATTTCTCCTTCAGGGAATGGAAGGGACAACTGAGGGGCCAGTATGAATTCTGGTCTGTGTGACAGCCTGCAGCCCCTTCCGGGCACTTGGGGTGCATGTGGTTCATAACGGTCAGTCGCCAAAACAACCCCTAGGGTCGTGTGTCATAATCCCATTTCACACGTGGGGAAACGAAGACTCCAGTAAGTTAGCTACATTGTCCTAGACTGTACAACTGAGTTCAAACCGGGTTGCTCTGACCGTAAGGCCTGCCTTGATGATCGAGGCCACACCGCTTTCCTGACCCTAGCCTGGCCTTTTCTCTCTGGGACCTGTGGTGCCCCAGGGTTTTGGTCTCTAAATCCCAAATTGTGTCCCAGGCCCCTGGGGTGGCCATGTCTGGCTTGGCTGGGGGACGTGGGGTGGTAGGCAGAGCTCAGAAGACCTGAGCTCTAGGCCTGCCTCTGTTGCCCTCCCTGGGTGGCTCTGGGGGGTACGTAAGGCCAGTGCAGTGGCACCCCCTCTCTGAGCCTCAGCTTCCGGTTTTTAAATAAGGTGTGGAGCTGGCTGTCCTCGGAGGTCGCTGTGTGCCACCATTCTGTATTACTGCAGATGGCATGATGAAAGGGCAGAGAAGCCCCAGCCCGGCCATCCACCAGCACTGTGCCCTTGGGCTCTCTGGGCCTCAGTTCCCTCCCTGTTCCCAGTCACTGAGCTGTCCTTTCTGTTAGCCCTCAGATGAAGCCTCCAGCCCGCTAGTCTCCTGGGGGCACTGCAAGGGATGGGGCCTCAGTCGGGTACGGAGAGATCCCTGGCGAGGGGTCCAGGTACTGCCTCCAAGGCCATCTCCCAGCAGAGGGATAGGATTTCTCTTTCCCCAAATATCTCCCCCACTGGCTGAGGGCCCACCGTCTGAGCTGCTTTCTGTCATCCCTAGAGCCCCTTCGATGTCCTTCTTGGCCCAATCTCAGAGAAGGATGTTGAGGACGGGGGGAAAAGGGCGTGGCCCCCACCTGCTGGCGAGCCCCCCAAGGGCAGGCGAAGGAAGTGCCCCCCCCCTCAAGGGAACAGGTCGGGTCCCACTGCTAGGTTCCTGCAGCCGCAGGAAGTGGGTGCGGGAAGGCAGCTGTCCCTGTCCTGCCTTGCCCGGTGGTCATGGCTGACTGGCGTGTTATCTGCCCTCCTGCTTGGCCCCGCAGGACCAGCTGAAGCAGCTACAGGAGATCCTGGGCAGCCTGAGTCTGCAGGAGGAGAAGACCCGGGCGTCGCAGCTCCGCCTAGACCAGCGGGTCCACAGTGAGGCTCAGCAGAGCAGCGGCCTCATCACCGAGCTGCGGGCCATGGTGGCTGAGCGGGAGGCCAAGGTGCAGCAGCTGGAGCTGGAGATTGGCCAACTCAGCGTGCGGGTGAGTAGGGCGCTGGCCTGGCCCAACGGCCAGTTCCAAGCCCCGGTAAGCCCATCTGCAGTCCAGAGAAATCTCAGCAACTTCCAGGCTTTCCACCTGCCTTCACTCAGGCCGCACCACGTCCTCCCTGGCTCCGCTCTGGTCCCCTGCTTCCATCTGGCTTCCCACGCATTCTCACATACCTTCCCTCTCTTCCCTGATTGTCTCCCGTCTCTGCACAAAACCTGTCTGTGGTTCCCTGTCACCGTTGGCCTCACCCAATCCTCAAGGGTTCAGGCTCCTTCCAGCTCTTCCTCACCCGCCCCCGCTGTGGCCGTCATGCTAACGATCCAAGGTGGTGGCTACAGTGCCAGGCTTTATGTTCACATTCCAGGCGGCGGGACGGCGGAAGGGAAGCTGCGTTCCATCCAGCTTGCAGGGCCCCACGTGGCAAGCTCCTGCTGCCACCCCTCCTGCCTCTCCTCTTCACCCCTCCCTTTCCTCCACACTCTGGCCACATGGCCACCATTTAGCTCCTCACATAGCCCTGCTTTCTCCTCGCTCCAGGCTTGTGCGCACACCTGCAGCAGGTGCCTTCCCCTTCCTCCCCCACTGCCACTACCTGGCCGGGGCCCCCAGCCTTTAGCTCTTACTAGGTCATGAGCTCCTCCAGGGAGCCCCAGGCCCCAGGCTATGTCCCATGCACTCCTGGGCACTCTCCTAACTCCCTGTGCATCCCCAAGACAAGCTTGTGTCACCCTGTGTGATCATTTTCCTGCCCCCCAGTTCCTCTTCTCCTCTTGAGGGGGCACATACCTTGGTGCCTCATTGCCTGGCACAGGACTGAGCAGCCAGGTGCTCATAAATGCTCCTCTAATGAGGGAGCCCCTGAAGACAGATGCCATACCAGCACAGCCTGGGCTGCTGGGGGTCAGGCCCCGTGGGCTCTCTGTGGCTGCCTCCTGTGGTGGTGGTGCTCAGCAGGGAGGGGACTTGGTGACCTTGACAGGCACACAAGTCTCCCAGTGACAGAGAAGCCTCATAGCCAGGTTGACTGGTATAGCCTAAGGCATGTCGCAGAGCAGCCCTGCCCTTTATTCCCAGGGATCCATGGTCCCGTCAAAAGCATGGTACCCCAGGAGCCCCTCAGCCCCAGCCTCAGGCTTGTGTTGGCTGGGGTTGGTGGTTTGTCTCGGAGCCGTCCATCCCCAGAGGCCAGGGCAGCATGGGACCCCTGAGGGCTGAGGGGGGAGCCCAGGGTTATGACAAAGAACAGGGGACAGGGTGTGTGTGGCAGTGAGTGGCCTTGCAGTCCTAGCCCTGCTTCCCACTGGGAAGTGAAATCTGAAGGAACACATGGGAACATTCCAGTATTTTCACCTCACCATTGTCCTGGCTCCAGGCACACAAAAGGGAACCGATTCTTACCTTGGAGATCATCAGCCGACTGGGGGCCAAGCGTTACCCACCAGACAGTTGACGCATGCACCTCAGGATGGGTGGGGCTGGGGGACATGCCAGGTTGTCTGGGGCTCACACCAACTGGGCCTTACCAGCTATCTAGAAGAAGGAGGCAGGAGGAGGGAAGGGGGTCTGGTAAGCCCAGCCTCCCCCCAAGACTGCTGGCCTTTGCTGAGGCCCAGCCAACCTCTATGGCTCCGGGTGTCTGCAAAGTCCAAGTGTCTCCAGCTGACAAAGGCAGCTGGCCTCAAGTCACACCTGGCAGTCACCCTGTGTGGGTGGGGCTGCCCCCAGAGGTGGGTCCACTCAAAGACATCAGTCTCTGATCTGGCCTGAATCAAAGGCCATGCACTCCCCTTTGGGACCTGAGTGTAGAACAGTTTCCTGGCCCCCGTCAGCACCTCGAGCCCTGTAGCTCCCTTTCTGAAGAGAGGCATTATTAGCTGTCATTATCATGCAAGGAGTGCCTTCACCAAACAGGCCTTGCTTTTCACTCCTGAAAAGAAGCCTCTTTCAAATCCCCTAAAAGCCCCGAACTCAAGCCAAGGCCCCCTCCTGCCTTCTCCAGGCCTCTGAGCCAAAGCGCTGAGAATTGAACTCACGTCTGTTCCCTGCAGTATCTTCAGAATAAAGGAGTGGGCAAAGGGTCCGGTGGGACTGAGGGCAACCCCGCCTATACCAAGTTCCTGGAGGACCCGGGCCAGACCAAGCCCCCGGCCTCAGCAGGCGATCACGTTGGCAGGCTTGGATCTTCTCGGTAAGAAAAAAAAATGGGATACAGGGGTTGGAAAGTGAATATTAATTATTCAGAAGAAAAGTTGCCTCTGCTGGGAAGCCACGGGTGCAATTTTAAGATGACTGTGTCCTTCCAATATGTGGGCCTCTCGTATTCCATTAGCCTTGCATCTGCATGGAGGAGCTGGTCCGGCCCAGATATTGTTTCTGTAAGACGTCTGGTTGCAGCTCCCTGTAATATCCTCTCTGAGCTGGTCTTGAAATGCACCTGTTTCTAGGATTCTCAGACAGACCTGTGTTGGATTGCTCGAGGCTCTGATGTCTCCTGGTTCTGTCTCGTTTTGAGCCAGCAAGAGTTCTAGAAAGAAGGGCGGCAAATCTGCAGGACTGCCCGGCCAGGGTTGCCACGAGGGTCCGCGCTGGCCACCTCTTCGGGCTCCCCAGATCTCTGCTGGCCCCTGCTCTCCTCCCAGGTGGGGCCCAGCCTGCCTTCCTGTGGTGATGAGCCCCTTCTGTGTTCACACAGCTCCGTGACCAGCCTGGGCCACACGCTGGTGGAATCTGCTCTCACATGGCCTTCTCTGCCCAGTCCTCACGGGGCCTCTCCCAGGTATGAACCCAGGACCTCACAGTCCCTCCCACCCTTGATCATTCAGCCAGTACTGCCATCCCACTAAAAGGAGGGGAAACCGAGGTCAGGCCAAGTCCAGGGACTCTTCCAAGTTTACATAAGGACATGGAGGGCCAGGGAGGGCCAGAGCTTTATCCGAGTTGATAGAGCAAGTGGCTACTGAACCAGAGTCTTGGCCTCTGGCTTGCAGTCTGGTGTCCCTTCCTGCTTCCACAGAGTTAACAGTTCCAGGAGCCCGGCTCCTTTCCTTGTCTTCTCTTCCCCACTGAGAATCAGTCTCTAGGGGGAGAATTTCATGTCATATGGGTTCCCACTTTAAGTCACTGATATCCCCTCAGCTCTCTGGCCCCCTCTTTGTTGTTAGAATCAAGCCTAGGGCTTAAATGGGCCTTTTGTTCTTCCTGCCAGCTCACAGACAAATAGTGGCTTTGTCCTGCCTCCCAGCCCTGTCCTGAGCCCTGCCCACTATCCCTGGAGCCATGATCCTGCTGTCGGCCCCCATCCCCACCCCTCAGGCAGGTCAGCCCAGGTTCCGGGCCAGGCCTCTGAGGGGCCCGAGTCCGAGTCCATGTTCGACTTGCTCCGTGGCTCCAGGCATTGGTCCTCTCTGGGATGCTGTTTCCCAAGAAGGGCCTGAGACACTTCTGGCCTGACATTTGGCAGCACGGGGGACCACCGTGGGCCAAGGCCAGCCCTGCTGCTGCCCCACCCATCAGCCTGGGGTCACAAGGGCACTTGGGGGCGAGTGGGCTGCTCCGAGCCACAAGGGCTCACGCCACACTTCCGAGAGTGGGTGGCCTCGTGGTGCCCCGGGGAGAATGTCCTGGGAGACAGGCTCTGTCTCTCTGAGGTTTTAGTCACAGTAGTGGGAGCAGGAAGAAGGACAAGATGGTCCTCAAGGTCCCTGCCAGGCGAGTGTGGCTGTGGCCTTTGCACTGCACAGGGAGGCGGGAGCAGATGTGCTCCTCAGCTGTCCAGACTGCTGGTTCTCAAGCTTCTGGGCCACACAGATGCTTGCTGAATCCAACCACGTGCGGGCCTTACCCCCCAAGGAGCGTACAGTCCTCTTCCATCAGCGACAGGACAGGCGGGAGCGACCCCAGACAGGGTGTGTACTGGGGCTGGCGTGGTGACTGTGATGGGGTGTCTGAGTGGACAGACTCTTTCTCCTGCAGCTGCCCCTACTACCCCCCCCCACCGCGGCCCCCGCATCACCCCCCAAAATCGTGATCAGAGCTTTTCCGAAGCGCAGCGTGCACACTGATCAGCCGGGTACCTGTCGGGTTAGACGCGGGCTATGACTCGGCAGGTCTGGATCCGTAGCCGCCGACTCGGAGACTGTACTTTGAGCAGCAAGGCCTTCAAGTATATTTAGGAGTCAGGACACGGAGGGCTCTGCAGTCCTCACGCTCATCTCAGCCAACCCCCTCAGTGTTCAGAGGGAGGACCAGGCCCAGAGATGGAAAGAGATCTGCCCAAGACCCCAGACCCAGTTAGCCTCTGGCCTCGCCCGCCGCAGCCCAGCTCTCCGCGTGTCCTGTGATGCTAGAAGAGCAAACCCAGGGCCACCAGAGTCTCAGGGGGAAAGGTGAGGGCAAAGCACAGAGTAGCTTGGGACTCACATGCAGGCGGGGGGGGGGTTGGGTGGGAGGCAGAGCTCACCTTCTGTCTGGGCTCCAGCCAGCAGGTCAGGGGCTAGTGGGCAGGCCCAGGGGTGAGGAGGGTAGCAGTGACCAGCTAGATCAGCACTGAAGAAAACCGACCGAGTCACAAAACCAAGCGTCTAGGAAAGTGGGCTGGGCTTGGGGCCAAGCCAGGAGATGCAGGAGGGTGGGGCAGGCTGACAGGGGACAGAGGCTGGGCCCACCTAGAAATGGGCAGGGTGGCCAGGCCCCTGACCACCCAGACACCCGGGGCACCCTAGGCACTCAAGGGTCAAATTCCATAGCAGCCAGCCTAATTCCAGGCCCCTACAGGGACTGGGTGGACAGAGGGACTGATACAGCTCTAGCCCTGGTGGGGTCGGCTGTGCAGCCAGCTAAGTGAGGTTTAGAGACTTCAGCAGGCACAGGAATGGTGGGCTGAGAAGAAGCCAGAGCAGGAGGACCAGCAGGGCCAGGAAGGACTGGGTTGGCTTCCTTCTCTGTGGCTGTCTCTGAGGGTCCCTGAATGTTCTTTCAATCCCTCCCACCATCACAGGTAAGTGTATGTCTTCAGATAACCCCTCAAATGACCTCTGTCCTCTGCCCCCACCCTGGTCCCCAGGTTCTCGGACTCCCCCGAACAAAAAGGCTGGCAGGCACAGGTGACAGAGCTCAAGGCCCTCTGGCAGGCTACGGAAGTGGAGCGTGACCGGCTCACCGAGTTTGTCACTGTCCTGCAGAAACGGTAACACATGGCACCCAGGGACGTATTCTCTTGGGCCTATATGGGCTGGGGGTGTGACAGCCTGGCACAAGGGCATCCTTCTTGGACAGGGACCCAGTCTCACCTATGACTGGCTCCACCTTCCTGGAGAGTTTGGCCTCCACGGTGCTGGTCTAGGGTATTCCCAGTCACCACCTGTGTGCTCACCTAGGTGTCCCACAGCCTTGGGGCCCTATTGTCACACTTGTGGTTTACCCTGTCCTACGCGTATTGAATGGGACTGTTGCATGCATGTGGACAGGAGGTGGGAGTCTCAGGGGAGAGGCCCTTGGCAGTAGTTAAATCAGTCAGATCAGTCCAAATAATTAAAATCTCTAATGAACAGGACACCTTCCTCAGGGCACTGGGGCATTTGGTGGGAAGACAAAGTCTAGACGGACATCCGAATTACAAAGAGCAAGAGAGTTGCTCAGAGGTGGCAGCTGAGACTTCTCTGGGGAGGGGGAGGGAAGCATGTGGCCCAAGGCAGTGGACCAGGAGGCACAGTTTTCTCCAAGGGGTTGTTGACAGACTCCCATTCAGATAAATCAGTGCTCCTCGCTCAAGTGACCCTTTTGGCAAGAATCGCAGGTACTCAGGCCAACGCATGGCCCAACCGTGTGACCTCCACACTGAAAAACATAAAGGACACTACTGAGTTCCTGCCCTACCGGGGCATACGGCCAGGCTCTTTGGTGACAGGCAGCAGAAACCAATTCTGGCTAGGTTAAGGGAAA
Source organism: Ailuropoda melanoleuca (assembly GCF_002007445.2). Classification (NCBI taxonomy): domain Eukaryota; kingdom Metazoa; phylum Chordata; class Mammalia; order Carnivora; family Ursidae; genus Ailuropoda; species Ailuropoda melanoleuca. The sequence goes on from NC_048223.1 coordinate 33,260,520, forward strand.
GGCAGATTTTGGAAGGTGCTGGCCGACTTCAAGGGGCGGGGCAGGAGAGGAGCCCAAGGAAGTCTGGGAATCTTGGAGGCTGGATGCAGTAGCAGGAACCCTTGGTGGTCTCTCCTGGGACCCTGGAACAACACAGGCCCGATGGCTTCCGGTTCTTGTGCCAGCGGGTTCTGGGACAGAAGTTCTGGCTGGCCTGGGTTGCTCACAGATCCATCCCTGGACGTAGGCCAGGCACCTTGACTGGAAGCACCTGCTGGAGGGGCAGCTTGCCAAAGGGAAAAACAGAGTACCATTACCAAAGAAGTGGGAAGTGGTCAATGGATGGCCAGTACCTAAGCCGTGAGACGTGACTGGCTTTAGTGGGTTTTTTTCCATGTAATCCGTGAAGAGGATATGAATTTCAGACATGTTCAGGGATAAGAGAAAAGTAACATTAATTCTTTTTCTGTAACTGAAATGTGATAGATAGTACAAGCCTCTAGTCTATCACACGGAAGAAACATACTCCCCTTTCCCTCAAGTGGCACCCGCGTTTGGGGAGTATTGTGAACCAGGGTGACTCAGTTACATATTGCCATGTAACAAACCATTCCAAACTCCATGGCTTCGAACACGATGGTTTATTCTTTCTCGTGGTTCCGTGGGTCACCTAGGGGATTCTACTCCACATAACCCCCGCATCACCCACATGGCCTGGTTCTGCTGGAAGCTCAGCAGAGGTGCCTCACTTCTCCTTTACTGGCTTTTCTCTACACATGCTATTTCCTCTTCCAGGGTCTCCCCAGGCAGAGCTGGGATTTGCGTGAGGCCAGCAAGGCACTCAGGGCAAAAATTTAAGGGGGCGCTCATTATGAGTCATGCGTGTGTGATTTTCTCTTAGCTTGACCTTCTTGGATTCACTCTGCTGCTCTGTGTCATTTTGGGGTGTGGGGGAGCTAGCTTTCTGAGGCTGTCCCAGGCCCACTGGCTAAGACACATGGCCTTTTCTACTCTGGGGCATTGCTGTCTCCCAGGACTCTAACAAGGAAAGCATTTGGATGCCCCCAAACCTGTTTGGATTTCTCACCCCAAGTATAGGACCTGCCCTTCTCAGAGATCCCCAGTATCTACTCCCTTCTTTTTCTGGGGAGTCTCTTCCAGTCTTGCATCAGGGAGGCAGAGCTTCCCCCTCTCACACTCTGCCCTACCACTTCCAGTGGCCTCAGGCTCCCTGCAAGTCTCCAGCCCTGTGTCCTTATCCCAGTGAGACCACTGTGCTCTGCTTGGGGTCCCCTTACTCCCTCACCCGGTGCAGTCAGACTAAAAACCACAATAGAGGTCGTCCTTGTTTCTCTTCTTGCAAGTCTTGTGTCCAGTGTTCTGTGCCTCTTGTCCTGTTGTCCAGTGTCTGAGAACATTGCTATGTCTTATTATATTTTATCCACTTTTCTAGTCGTTAACGATAGGAGGGGCTAGTCTGCTTAGTCTGCCATGACAGAGGTCACTTAACTTGTTTCTTTTTGAAAAGCGTATAATTGACTTTGTTTTTATTTTTATTTTTTTAAGATTTCATTTATTTATTTGAGAGAGAGAGAACGTGTGGGTGAGAGAAGCAGGAGGGACAGAGGGGGAAAGAGAGAGAGAATCCCAAGCAGACTCCCTGCTAAGTGTGGAGCCCCACATGAGACTGGATGCAGGGCTCGATCCCATAACTCTGAGATCATGAGCTGAAACCAAGTGGGACACTTAACCAACCATGCCACCCAGACACCCCTTGGCTTTGTTTTGAAATTCAGTCTGAGAATTGGTGTTTGAGGAGGAGAGTTTAATCCATTTTCATTTTTGTAATATTTGGAAATATTTTGATCATCTCAATTAATATTTTCTATTTGCCATGATTTTTCTGCTCCTTTTTCTCTGTTCTCCTTTCTATTGGATAGGTCAGGTTTTATTTCCCTCTCTTCCATGCAAGTTTGGAAGTATACATCCTATCTCTATTCTTTTAGTGGTTACCTGTGACTTTTTTTTTTTTAAGATTTTATTTATTTATTCGACAGAGATAGAGACAGCCAGTGAGAGGGAACACAACCAGGGGGAGTGGGAGAGGAAGAAGCAGGCTCATGGCAGAGGAGCCTGATGTGGGGCTCGATCCCATAATGCCGGGATCACGCCCTGAGCCGAAGGCAGACGCTTAACCACTGTGCCACCCAGGCGCCCCTACCTGTGACTTTTAACATAGAGTTCAGCAAGTCTAAAGTCAGTAGATTTTTATGTTATCCCTTTGAGCAATAGGATAACTTTATAGGTGTTGGTTTGTTTTAGTAATCTCTACCCTCAACGTGGGGCTTGAACTCACAACCCCGAGATCAAGAATCACATGCTTCTCTGACTGAGCCAGCCAGGCGCCCCGATAAGTTTACAGTGTTTAACTCTGATTCCCCTACTTGTGTCTTTCATGTCACTGTTTTCTAATATTTCTCTAATATTGCATTCTTCTTTGTAAACCCTCTAAAATTTACCCTCCAAATTCATCTTTTAAAAAATTAGTCAGTTTTCATTGACTTTGGCCAACACACTTAAAAATGTCTTCCCTCACTCTTTCTTCTTGCATCTCAATATCCCTTACGGGTTCAGCTTCTTTCTTATTGAAGTGCATCCTTCGGCGAGACCTCGTGGATGGTAGACTTCCCATGTCTTTGTTTACTTTGGCATCTTCATTCTTGAAGGAGAATTTCATTTGGTGTAGAATTCTATATGGTTGGGTACTTTCTCTCAGCACCAGAAGACTATGACAGCTCATTGTCTTTGAGCGTCCGCGATCTCCAAAAAGAAATCTGCTATCAGTTTGGTTGTTGTTCCTTTGTAGTTATGTCCTTTCTCTCTAGATGTTTTTTCAGATATTCCTTTTGTCTTTGGTATTTTGAGGTCTCACTGTGATGGGTCTAGGTACTCTATTTCATTTTATTTCTCCCACTTAGGAGTTGGTGTGCTTTTTCATTCCGAGGACTTCAATCTATGTATTGCCAAGGACATCTCTTCATATGTTGCCTCTCCCCATTGTTTCTGTTCTTTTCATCTGAAATGCCTAGTCAGCCCCTGTTAGACCTTCTTTTTTCCTCCTCAGTACTTAAAACTTCGTGATATTTTGGGCTGATAACTGCGTGGTTTCTTCAAATCTGCCTTTGAGCTCCTATCTCTTCAGCTGGACTTCATCTGTCCCAAAACCTATTTTAACAACTGTATTTTTTCATTTCTAGCAGTTCTTTTTTGTGTAAATGAAGTCTTCTTCATGAAGACTTCTTGCTTTTCTCCTTCATCCCTTTAGAGTTGCCCTTTCTTACCTTCATTACTTAGGATCCTGAGTAATGGCTGTTGACTTCTCCCCACAGTGAATAATCTCTCTACGTGGTTTGTACTTTTGTGTTATTTCTGTGAGCTTGTCTTCAGTGTTGTTGGTTTTTTGTGTTTTTTTCTTGTGGGAGTTCTCGGGTTATGAAAGCGCTCCTATAGAATGATTCTGCTTTCGTCTCTGTGGGACTTTGGGGGTTTCAGTGGTCTCTGATTGGCACTTCTGCTAATTTATTGGTTTAGGATTTCCTGAGCACATGAGTGCTGGCCTTGTGTTTCAATTTTCTCATGATCTCCCACACTTAAGGTCCTGGTAGACTACAAGCTTCCTTACCACTTCCCTGGCTTACGGATGTCTCAGTCTTTTATTGCAAACAAGGCACTCTTGAGGCTTCCAGAATCATGCAGAGAGCTTCCTTGCAGCTTGCTGCCTTGTAGGAGCCCAGTTTTACAGCTTCTGCCCTCACATTGGCATCAAAATCCCTGCTCTATGCGATTAGAAGTTTTATTAGTTTTTCTATTACAAACATAAACTTATTTATTATAAAAAGCCTCCTTTTCTGACCTGCAATTCCCCACTCCTCATAGAAAAGAACTGTCAGTACTTCTAAAATGTTTTCTTTGCACATCCAAAAAGGTACCTGCAAATATATGTGTTTAATGTGCGTATTCATATGTGCACGTGTATGCACTTACATTTTTATTACAAGATAGACTGACACTAAGCACATCTTTACATTTTTACATTTTTACATCTTTTACATTTTACATATACTTACGAGAGTATATCACTAAATTTCTGAATGTGAAATCACTGGATCAAAGAATGTGTCCATTTAAATGTTCACAAATAATGGTAAACTGCCCTTTTAACACGAATCCATTTGCATTCCCATTAATAATGTGAACTATCTACCAGTTCCCCATACCCTCTCCTCTACAAAGTTTTATCAATGCATAACATTTTTGCCAAACTAATAAAGAAACACTGTTATCTCAGTTGTTTTTATCTACTTTGCTATAACCAAAAGTGGGATGAGCATATTTTACACATGTGTATAGCCTTTTATATGCTCTTTCCTGTTAAATATCTATTCATACTCTTGCACATTTTTTAGGGAGTCATTTATATTTTTTCTTTACATCCATAGAGAGCTCTTTATGAATTATGTGTATAGTATGAGGTATGTTTGTTTTGTATCATTTATATTGAATTAATACCTGGGTAGGGGGCCCTCCTTATCTGAGTATCCTTTATCCGTATCCTCACACTTGCAGTCCTCACGAAAGCACAATTTTTACATGAAAACATTCTCTAATGACTTGCCTTACTTAATATTGTTCGCTTCACACTGCCATTGGGTCAATGTGGTCAGACTCTTGAAATATAATAAAAATAAATTACAAAGGGGTGCCTGGGTGGCTCAGTAGTTAAGCATCTGCCTTCGGCTCAGGGCGTGATCCCGGCATTCTGGGATCGAGCCCCACATCAGGCTCCTGTGCTGGAAGCCTGCTTCTTCCTCTCCCACTCCCCCTGCTTGTGTTCCCTCTCTTGCTGGCTGTCTCTATCTCTGTCGAATAAATAAACAAAAATCTTTAAAAAAAAATCAATTACAAAGTCAAAAAAAATCTGGTCAGGAGGTTGATGCACGTGGTGAGAGAGAGCTGTGAGGGTCACCCCCAGAGCCATGACAAACACGCATGAGCCGAATTAGCCCAACTAATGATTGAAGAAGAAACAAATCTGTGAGAATGAAGACTGTCAAAGAAGAATCCTCAGAATCCCAATGGGCAGTGTTGAGTAGAAAGGGAAAGCGTGAGGAGGCCGGCGGAGGAGGGAGGAGCCGCCCGGACCAGGCCTCCCAGGGGAAGGAGGGAGAAGGAGCTGGCTCTGGCGCAGTGTTTAGAGGAAAACAGCAGGGCTTGCTGGTAAATTGGAAGCTGAAAGCAGCCAGGAAGAGAGAGCAGGCAAGAAGGACGCCCCGCTGTGTAGGCCAGACAACTGCATGTCTGGTGGTGACATTTTTCACGATGAGGAAGGCACGTTCTGGGAGGAGAAACCAAAAGTTTGGTTGTTCCTAAATTTTGTTGGAATTCATAAAGTGTTTTGGCGTTGATAGGATGTTTGCTGTTAGTTTCTGATTTCCCCTAGCACACACAATACAAACCTCAACAAAATGCAAACGTTGCTGAAATACACGACAGAGAAATGAAAGCCCCTCACCCCCCGCCGACTAGCCGGTGACCGCCGCGCACCCCTGTTGTCAGCTCGCCGGCTGACTTTCAGTAGTACTGCTATCTATTTGTTTTTAAATTTTTAATCTGTTATGAAATTTTTAATTAGGTCATATATTATGCATCATCTCCTGCTACTTAGCTCACTCAATAATACATCTCAGACATCCTCTTCAGGTCTGTACATAGTCTTTTTCTGGTTAAGGAGTGTGTTCATTGTGTTAATCCACTACGATTTATTTGTCCTGTATTTACATAAATGGCGTCCTGTTGTATGCCTTTTTGTGGCACTTGTTTTTCTTCTCCAACCCCGTGATTCGGAGATCTGTGTTTGTACATGGAGCTCTACCTCATTCTTTCTCATTGTCAGAGCAGTGCTGTCCCGCAGAACTTTCTGTGATGATGCAGGTGTTCCATCACTCTGCTGTCCAACGCAGTGGCCATTAGCCACATGTGGCTTGGATCACTTGAAATGTGGCTGGTGTGACTGAAGAACTGAATTTTTAATTATATTTCATTTTCATTCATTTTAATTGAAATAGCTACCTGTGGACATGAGGCTAGCAGCCACTGTGTTGAACCCTGTTGTATTCTATCACATTCCGTGGTATGAATATTTACCACTTATTCTGTATTTCCTCTGTTGAGGGACCTGTAGATTTTTTTTTTTTGCTTTCGCAAATGAAGTCTCAAGGAACATGCTTGAACAAGTCATGTTAGTAGCTGTATAACTGTGTCAGTATACAGCTTTGTGTTAATAGTTGTATGTTGTTCAAAATTTTCACCATTCTGCTCCTTCTTGACTCTTCACCAAAGTGGAAGACCACTTCTTCCAACACTGTAAATTTCCAGACCTCCGCCCTGATTTGCATGTGTGTATGCAACCCTTTGCTTAGGTGAAATTTCAGGGAGCCCTGGCCTTCCAGCTGAGCATTTTGTATCACAGAAGTCTGGAATGCCATACCTAGCCACAGGAAAGACCTTAGCCCCAGCCCCAGTGAGATTGGACAAATCCTTCATGTGAAATGCCTGAATGGCAATTTCTTCAAGCCCCGTGAATTCATGATGGCCTTTTACAAAATAACAACAATAAGTAATAAAAATAAATAATAATAAACAGAAAGCAATCGCTAACTCCGAGAAAAGCAAGAAATTAAATAAGAAAGAAAATGTGATCATAACCATGCTCCATGTCTGAATAATTAATTGTTCTAATGTGACTCCCTATGCTAGACAGGATTTTGTCCCCCATGCCCTTCACTGTCATGCCTGTGAATATTTTATGATATACAGCAAAAGGGACTTTGCAGGCGTAATTATAGTTATGGGCCCTAAAATAGGAAGATTATCCTGGATTACCAGGTGGGCCCAATCTAATCACTTGAGCCCTTAAAAGCAGAGAAATTTCTCCAGCTGGGGTCAGTCAGAGAGTTACTGTGGAAGAAATGAGAGAGATTCAAAGCATGCTAAGGGTGTTTAGTTGGCCTTGAAGATGGAGAGGGCCAAGTGGCCTCTAAAAGATGAAAATGACCCAGCCAGCAGCCAGCGGGGGACAGGGACCTTAGTCCTTCAGTTGGGACTGAATTCTCTCAATAACCTGAGTGAGCCTGGAAGTGGATTCTCCCCCAGAACCTCCAGGTAAGCACCCAGCTCAGCCAACACCTTGATTTTGCCTTGTGGAACCTGGAGCAGACAAACCAACAGAGCCTGCTGGATTTCTGACTTCCAGAACTTGGAGATAATAAATGTGTGTTGTTTTAAGCTGCTAAGTGTGTGGTAATTTGTTAGAGCAGCGATAGAAAACTAATACACCCCCTACTATTAATTCAGCTGACAAATGGTATGTACCTACATTGGGAGGTGGGGGGGTGATTCTGTTTGGTAAGGGGAGAGGGCTAAACTAAAACTAAATTCTCATGTTGCATGACAGGAAGTCGAAAGATTATATTTAAACCTTAAAAAAATAGCAGTATGGGCATCTGTAGAAATATGGCAGTAAATATTCAAAGAAACAGCTAAAAGTGTTCTAAGTGATTGCTTCTGGAGAGCCGGAAATGGGAGTGGGGAGGAGTGTGAGCGGCTGGCAAGCTTTTCATTTTAAGCCTTGGAGAGAACTATATGATTTTTAAACACATGTTCCTATGTTCCTGCAGTAAAAATAAAGAACAAGTCACACCACCACAGTGTAAGATGTGCCTGCCTCTCTGAGAGCCAGAGCCGCTGGGGTGGGGGCTGCCCCTGCCTGCCCTGGGGTATGGCAGCCCCTCCTGTCTAATCACCAGGGTGGAGGAGAGCAACAGCAAGCTTCTGGAATCAGAGAAGAAGCTGCAGGAGGAGCGGCAACGCAGCGTGGTGCTGGAGCAACATCTGGAGAAGATGCGCCTGGAACCTGGGAGGACGTCAGCTGGTCAGAGAGCAGCCCCCAGGAGCAAAACAGGTAGGGGCTGGACCAGGGGCCCCAGTGGCAGGGGGGGGGCGGCCTTGCTGCTAGTGGAGGAACCGGTCAGCAGCACCACTTCAGTCCCTTCGAGAAGCATGTGGGAAACAGAGGCCTCCATCACGGTGGAGCTCTGCCTGCCCTTGCTACTGGGGGTCCTCTTTCCTTGGCCTCCTAGTCAGAACCAGGAGCCCCAAAGGGCTTGCGGGTGGCCCTGACCCAGACACCTACAAACACTTATATGAGGTGGCAGTGCCTCCACTAAGTGCCCTCAGCTACCACCCCCACGGCCACCCCTACCCCAGCCCTTAACCCTCTGTCCCGAGCTGACTCTGTTTAGAGTTGGTCCTGGGGCAAAGTTGGCCTGCTGAGGAGGCCAGGACGGGAGTGCCTGACCGGGAGAAGAGTCTGCTGCTTCCCAGCAGTTGAGCAGGGATGAAGTGGCCTCTCCATAGGCTTGGGGACCAAGCTTCTCTGTCTTGGGTTCCAGCATGCTCAACATGCAGCCACCGTGGCCCAAGATGGCTGCTTTAGCTCCCGCACCAGCTGCGGGAAGGGGACAACCTGCTCCTCCCCTTTTAAGGGCATGAGCCTAAGGTTGCTTGTGTGACTTCCGCCTTCATCCCCTGGGCAGATCCTAGTCACGTGACCATGCCTAGCTGCAGAGGGAGCTTTTGTTGTCCTAAACTAAAAGATCTATTGCTCCAACACAGCGGTTCTTTTTTTTTTTTTTTTTTTTTTTTTGAGAGAGAGAGCACAAGAGTGGGGTGAGGGGCAGAGGGAGAGGGAGAAGCAGACTCCCCACTGAGTCAGAAGCCCGGATGTGAGGCTCGATCCCAGGAGCCCGGAATCATGACTTGAGCTGAAGGCAGACGCTTAACCGACTGAGCCACCGAGTCGCCCTTAACCCAGTGATTCTTAAGTTGTGGTCCCTGGACCAGCAGCGTCAGCATCTTGTGCGGCTGGGGCCAGCTGGGGGCATAGGGTGCCAGAGCCAGAAGCCAAGGAAGGAAGAGCCTTTAGTGTGGAGGGGCTAGACCTGCCTCCCTCTGACGTCCCCAGCCCAACACCCTACAGGCTCTGCAGTGAAGGTGCTACCCCCACTGCCCTGCCTCTCCACACCCCAGTATCTCCCCCACCCCCTGCCCTAGCAAGGACACACAGACCTTTGTCTCCAGGCCAGATGAGATCAGAACATTTCAGAAGGATGTGCCAGGAGTGAGGCACAGACCAGGAGTTGGGCCCTTTTCCCTTCCCCCACCAGTAGGGCCCAGCACTCAAGGGCCCTTCCAGTTGCCGCTGAGAGTCCAGGCTGAGGACAATCCCTCTAGCTTAGCCCTGCAGGGCCCTCAAGTATAGGTCCTCTAGGAGTGTGGTGTCTCTAGGCATTGGGCTTATGTCCTGAGTAACCCACCCAGGGGGTGCTCAGCCACGGCAGGAAAAGCCATTTTGGTTCTGCCTAGACAGCACAGAGCAGCTGCCTGAGAGAAAGCGTCCATGTGGCCTTTGTCCCCTGCCGACCTGTGATGTGAGCAGAGCACCACCGCTTCAGGGAGTAGAGCGCCCCCCCCCCATCTGTAGAATGAGGAGACCTGATTCTGGAATTTGGTCCCTGCATGGCAGTTCCAGTCCAGTGGGGAAGATGGATAATTACCCAAACGCCAGTAAAAAACGTGCTAACTCAGATGGAGGCAGGTGCTGGGGCTTGAAGCAGAGGAGGGAGGGGAGGGGAAAGGAGGTGCTGAGAGCAGCTGGTTTCCAGGAGGCCAGTGAAGACCTCACCGGGGAGTTGACATCTGCACAGAGACGGCGGGAGGGGCAGGGGTGAGGCATATGGATGCACGAGGGAAGAGCAAGTGCAAAGGCACTGAGGTGAGAGCTTGGCTGGAGGCTTGAAGGAACAACAAGGAACAGCAAGTGAGGCTGGCATGGGGGAAGGGAGGGGAGTGTGAGGCAAGGTCAGAGAAGTGACAGAATACTGAGGAGGTGGTCCGATCACACAGGGCCTTGAGGTATAAATGTGAATTCACCCAGGCCTCACAAAGCTCTAGAGACAGGAACTATTATCCTCATTTTACAGATGAGAAAATGAGCTCAGAGAGGTTGATGGTTTACCCGAGGCCACACAGCAGGGGGTGAAAGCCAAGTCTCCTGATGCCAGGTGATTTTCCTTGGGCCACTCCATCCCTGAGAACCACGCCACCTCTGAAGGCCTTTCAGCACAGGTTTTCTGAAGCTGGATTGGGCCCAAATTCCCACCAGTTGCCTTTGATTTCTTCTTCCGAGTATTCTGTGACCTCTGGCCCTGGCCACCCTGGACGCCCTGTATGTATGTAGGGAGCTGCTGGTCAGGTTAGGCTTTGGAGGCAGGGGGGACCCAGTGGTATGAGGGCATCAGAGGCAGGGATGATCTAGACTCAGGCTCAACCGGCAGAGCAGACTTCAGGCCTGGCTGCCTTCCAGAAACTTGTGAAGTGCAAAGATAGAGATAGTAACAAGAGGAACCACCTTGGTATAAAGCAAACACAATCAGGGCTGTAGCAGAGACCAAAGTGTGAGTCCAAGGCAATGCAGAGCAGGCATCAGGGAGGGCTTCTGGAGGGAGGCAGCCCTTGTCCTGCATCTTAAAAAACATTTTTTAATTGACGTATATAGTTGACACACAGTGTTAGTTTCAGGTGTACAGCGCACTGATTTGACAACTTAATATGTTACACTATGCCTTGTCCTCCAACTTGAAGGAAGTATAATGTTCCAGTGAGTGGAAAAGCAGGACATAGGCAGTGGGGTGGAGAGGCGAGAAGGTAAGCATTTACACAGGGCCATGGCCTCATCACACAAAGTGGCTGCTACTGCCCCACAGGTCTGCCTACCTCCAACACCAGACACAACCCGAACGGGAGTGAAAGGAAGGACCCATCCTTCACCCAGCTCTCCAATGTGCCCATGGAATCACAGATGGAGGAGCTGACCACCAGGTGCTCTCCTGTCCCGTCTTCCTGACGGTGGCATTGTCTGGGTGGAGGTACTTTCATGGGCAGAAGGATCCCTTCCCATCTGACTTCTGTTTGCCCAGAGGGCTGCCTGCTGGGTCCTGGGTTCTAAGCCCGCAATTCAGCAGCTGGCCATCAGAGGGCAGAGAGACCCAGCCGTGTCTCTGATGACCTCAAATCTCCAAGAGCTTGACTAAGCTGGGGTTGCTGAAGCCACTTTTCTCACTCAGTTAAACTTTCAGGGTCAAAGGCAGTGATGTTCAAGGAAGGATGGGGGGACCCCTACAGATTAGTACTCATCCTTGAGGCAGCCAACATTTGGGGGAGCTACTGGGTGCCAGGCCTAGGGCTGTGGGTGGGTCCAGAGAAGAATCCCACATGGTATTCCCCCAGCGTCTGTGGGAGGAGGGGATGGGTCAGAGAGAGCCCCAAGCCTCGAGAGCGGCCACGCTGGCAGCCCTGTTCCCAGCACCCTTGTACACACACGTGCTCGTGTATGTATGCCAGCGTGGGCCACACTGAGCCCTTTCTTCGTGTGGCCCAGGCTGGCCATCCAGGTGGAGGAGAATGAAATGCTGAAGGCTGCCCTGGGCAGTGCCCTGCGTGGAAAGGAGGAGGATTTCCGAATGTACCACGAGACCCTGGGCCAGGTGAAAGGGGTCTTTCTGCAGGCCCTGCGGCAGCAGAAGGCAGACAGTACTAGGACGGTGGCCCAGTGTCAGCCTGGCGGGACGGGGCAGTCTTAGGCCTGGAGAGGACTCCATGTGCTCCCAGAAGCCAGCTTGGGGCAATCAGCTCAGCCCTTTCTCCCAGAAGAGGTTCCCCAAGGGTGAGCAAAGCCAACACCTCAGACCAGGAGGGCAAAGGAGAAGCCCTGGCGGAGCCTTGGAGGCGACCCCGGACAGGCTGGGCAATGGCAGCGGAGGAGACTGGGTGATCTGCTCAGCACCAGCGAGAGCTCCAGGACAAGCCGGCTGTGGACAGAGAGATGCAGCCCCCGGGGCAGGTGCTCATCGCCCTTGGCCTCGGGCTTAGCTGGGCCCTGTGTGCCCACAGGGCTCCATCCATCCGCACAGGACCCCTCTCAGGGCTCCAGCTGCAAGCCTCCCCCAGCCCCACCCACCCTCCTCACCAGGGCCTACCCCTGCCGTACCCAGCTCCCCCTGCATGGCTTCATCTGTGGCCACCCCCAACCTTCGAAGACTTGGGGGCACATGCTTGCAGCCACTTTGTCAGCCCGCTCTTCAGGGCTCTTCCTTAGCCGCAGCCCCTCGGATTTATAATAATAATGATTATTTTCACGATGGCCACAGGTCCTGGTCAGTGAGCATCCGCCGTGGAAACTGACGCCGTCTAGTCCTCTAGTAACCCCGGGGTTGAGGCTTATAGAAAGAAGCTGGGCTAACGTTTAACCCTGGGCCTCCTGGCTACGAAAGCAAGGTCCTCCAAGTCGAGCGTATCCCAGGGTGGGTGTGCCCACCCCCAGGCAGCTGCTCCCGAGTCCCCTCCATTTGCTTGCACAAGGCTGCAGGGGGAGGGGCAGGGGCTGGGCAGGAGCTTCGGGCAGGAGGGTTCTGAGGCAGAGAGTCCAGGCCAAGGCCTGGTGCTCCTCCCTCATGGCCACATAGGGGTGAGCCCCCCACATCCGTCTGTAACGGTCACAGCGTCACCCCCGCCTCACTGCACTCACAGCTCTGGTGAAGGGTGGCCCTAAGGAAAGTCACCCACAGCCACTCATTCTGACCAGACCCCTTGGCCACACCTGTGTCCACACAGCCCCCCCCCCGCCTCTGCAAAGCTGCAGGTGCACAGAAATACCTAGACTCAGAAGCACACAGCTGTATGGTGCATACATGCGCCCCAGCCGGTGCCGGCTCCGCACTCATAGGCCCTCCACACGCGCATGCGCTCACACTCCCACACAGGAAGCCCAGTCACTAGCACAGTGACTCACAGGTGCGGGCGCACGTGCCGGGCGGAGACCCCCCCCCCCCGCGGGGAAGCCACCTGGGGCTCCAGGGACCCATCTGCTCAGGCCCTTGCTCAGGGGTGGGGCTGTGGAGGAACTATGTGCTGCCCCCCGGCCCCAGGATGCCCCTGACCCTGCCTGGTGTGACTCAGGTCTAGAGGTCCCCTGGCAATGTGCAGTGAAGGCCATGAGGATAAAGCAGCGAAGCTGACGGGGTCCTGGGGGCCCTGGGAAAGGAAGAGTTTTTCTCTGATTCCTTGTGAAAGGAGATGGCCAGGCAGAGCCGGGGGGACTGAGAGGCCCCGTGCCAGGAGGGAACGGTGTGTGACGGTGAGGAGTGGGCCCCACGCAGAGTTGGGGCACCAGACCGAGTAGCCTGTACCTTCCCCTGCAGGGTGCGGGTTCTGGCCCTCAGTGGAGTCCCTGGGAGGGAGAAGCAGGCAGAGGACCGGCTACCCTTCCTCAGGGATGGGCAGAGTGGCAGGGGTCACCTCAGGAAAGTGCAGGGTGGCATAAGCCACACTCTAACCACTCGAGGGTGGTTTGGCCACCCTTCCTGGCTCAGGGCTGCATCTGAGAGAGGCAACAGCATCAAGTCACAGGGTCTCAATAGGTGTGCCTGGGGCACATTCCTTTCTCCCCATTCAACAGCTGTGTGGCTTTGGGCGAGTTGCTTAACCTCCCTGAGCCTCCATGTCCTCATCTGTAAAATGGGGACAAGAACAGAAGCCTCCTTCAGGAGCTGTTGTTATATGTATCAGAGAATAGCTCAAAGACATGTAGCTAATTATTAGGTTGCCTTTCACTTCTGTACAAGGGACATGTATCAATAGATTGATTTCATTCCACAAAGATAAAACACGATTTTCATGAGAGAGAGAGCGGGCAGAAAAACGGCAGTCAGGCACAGTAAATCTCGTTTGCTCATTTTGGGGTACACTGATTAACTGGCATCTTGCAGAGGTCAGTCTGGGCTCCAGTCCTTGCTTAGGCCAACTGTGGGCATAAAGACAACTGTCTCAACTTACAGGTTCTGCAGGCAGCCTTGCGAGCTTTGCTGTGGAGCTGCCGGCCAGGAGTCCCTGTCACATCTGCTGGCACCTGCCATCAGCACCCCAGCTTAGGGAGACCAAGGCTGCTCCGGCCGCCATCACATCCCTCTGCAGGAGTCGCTGCGTGAAAAAGTGTCGAGTGCTAGAGCAGTGGCTGGCACACAGAAAGCACTCGATAAATGTTGGCCCTCAGCACTACCTCGGTTAGTCCAGCAGGCACCAGTTGAGCAGCCCCCCACCCCAGGGACGGCGGTGTCGGGTGAGCTCTAGGAAGTCCCCTGCCGGCTGGGCAGACAGACTTACAGGACATCACACACTCAGCCGGCCAGCCATCAGGCAGGGAGGGCCACCGGCTTGCCAGCCTCTTCAGGCCTGTGAGGGGCCCAGAGGTGAATCTGACTTGCTGTTTTCAGGGAGCTCCTGGTCAGGTCAGAGAGGCTCGGGAAATCGGGCCATGATGGAGCAGGGCGGTATGGGGTGGGGGGTTGGGATGCAGAGACAGAACGCAGCCCCTCAGAGCCTCTCACCACCAGTGCTGAGGCTTCCAGGCTCATCACCCAGATCTGGGTGGGCAGGGGGCTGTCCATATTTCCCTGAGGAGAGGGGGATGGCAGGTGAAGGGGAAGGCCCTGGAGAGCCGGGGAGCAGAACTTTTTAAGGAAGGGAGACATTATCAAAGGGGCCAAGGACTGGGGCCTAGAGGATCTAATGCAAGTGGGCCCAGCGTGGAGTGGGCAGCCTGGTCTGTCCAGCTTAGTGCTCGTGGCCCCTCCCGAGCAGCACCACCTGTCCCTGGGAGCCTGAGGAGGACCTCCCCAGCCCTCAGGCAGGTGGGCTGCCGGTGCACAGCAGGTGGGCTGGACTCGCCTTTCACAGATGAGAACACTGAGGTCCCTGCCCAGAACCAAAGGTGGTAGGAGGAGGAGAGAGGAGCAAGGACAAGAGGCTGGGCTGGGGAGAGGCCTCACGTGAGGACTGTCCCTGGCTGCACCCCAGGCCTGGTGCTCAGGTTCCCACACTGACAGGTGAGACCTGGCAGAGCTGTGGGTGTCGCTTGGCCACCATCCCAATGAAGGCCTCTCGGGCACTGCAGCTGAGCTGGACAAGGTCGCAGCCTGGCTCAGGCTGATGTGAGCCCCAAATACATTCCATCGCCACGGGGCCCCCTCCCTGCTTTCAGAGCTCAGGACAGGATGGCTTACAGTGGGGGTCCTCCTCAGAGCCCCCATATGCAGTGGCCAGAACCAGCCTCGCCTCTCCCTCTCCACCACCAACGAGCTCACAGCCCCCCTACCCCCTCTCCACAGGCACTGCCTACAGTCTCTGAGCCTTGCATGGACCCACAAACACAGTACACACATCACATACATACAGACTCAACACGTGCACACCCAAAGTGCATGCAGCACACGCGTATACAACAAACCTGCCATAAACAACATGCGATGCAAAACAACTGACACAAACACAATTACAGGCGCACAGGATACTCTCTGTGCATTTTCACTTTACAACAACACACCGAGAAATGAAAACGGATGCTGAGACTTGAGAGAACTGTCCCCCTGCCCATCGCATCTTCCTCAGTGGCCCTGGCAGCACTTGGGAAGCTGACCCCAGGCCTTTGTGCTGGTCGAAGCCCAGTCAGCTTCCTGCCCTTGTTTTGTGGGCTGGTCATGCCAGGCACCCTCCCTTGCCACCACCCTCATACAGCGTACAGCTGGCTTTGGACTGTCCAGCGCCAGGTCCAAGAGGCCTCCTTAGCCCTCTATCCAGCCTGCCATCCCCAAATGCCGGGCTCCCTGCAGACCCCGCTGCCTGGGGTCACCTGGTACACAGGTCCTGCTATGTGAGCCCTGCCTCTCTGGGCTCCTGGAGTGCGGCATCTGTGGCTCTCTGTATGAGCAATTCAGTGAGCCACACCCTTCGTGGAGCGAGTCATGGAATCCCCCCAAAAGCCCAACAAGGTCAGAGCAGGCCCATTTACAAATAAGGATCTGAGAGACTCTGAGAAGCGGATCCCATCAACGAGGCAGATCTCGGGCTCAGGCGCAAGTCAGCCGACTGAACCTGCGCTCTGAACTGCAGAGCCGAAGCCCCCACCTGCTTCTCTGAGTCATTCTCTTTGAGCCTCATGAGGGCACCAACTGGACGGATGGCCCAGGCTGGTCTCAGCCCGCACCAAGGGTGGATGAGTGGGGTTCTTGCCCCTGCAGGGTGATAGCTCCAGAAGCTTACGGGGCTGAGCTCCTTGTGTGTCAGGATCCCCTTCTACCAACTGGGGAAAATGGGAACACCTTCCCTAGGGGTTGTGACATTGAAAAGAGTTAGTCCACGTAAAGCCTTAGAACTGCGCCCGGCTACTGTGGTGAACTTACTATCCGTCTAACAACCATTGACTCCACCTCAGGACTCTGCTCAGGTGTACCCCCAACCCACCCCTGCCCAGGAAACCCTCCCTAACCCCTGCAGCCTGGCTCAGGCATCCATCCCCGACGCTGGCCCACTCTAGTGCCCATGACCCCAACGGCGGCCCTCACCCAGCACCTACACTGTGCGGTAATCCTGGTGTACACTTCTCGAGGCCGGGCATGAGGGATGAAGGCCTCTGTGTCGTTCTGTGCTATGTATGCTGGGGTCTCCTTGCTTCTTCCTCTGGGCCAGTGTGTCTGCCTGGGAGGAAGCTCATTGCCTAAGGGCATTGCGGGAGGGTAGGAGACTCTCCCCTTCTCAGACCTTGGTCAGGCTCTGGAAGTTACGCTGCTAGGGGGTGGGGGAGGAACACAGGGCACAGCCCCTTCCTCCACTGAGCCCATAGCTGGAGTAAGGGATCAGCAGGAGCTCCAGGACCTGTCCTGTGACTTGTTACAGCCACACAGCTCCTTCAACCCCGCAGACCCCAGGTCCTGCTCACTGCACTTGCATGAGCTGCCCCCCAAGAGGTGGCACAAGTACATCCAGTCCCTCCAGACTCTGAGGTCCTCCTCCTAAAGGGAGACTCTCAGATGTTCCTGACCTCTTGGCAGGTTCTTCAGGATACCTTTCCTCATTGGGAAGGCTGGGCTGAGGCTTTGGCTGCCCCTTTCACGAGTCAGGGCCATGTCCCTCTGCCCCCAGAGGGCTCCTGGTTGGTTAGGGACATTCAAGAGAGGCCAGCCACTCCAGGAACCTATTTAAACCTTGCCACGTGACCCTACTAGCACCCCTCCACCTGGGCAACTGCGTATGGGAGAGGGCTGGGGTATGGTACCCCCTCTGCCACATGTCTCATACCAGTTCTAATCCGACTAGTCAAGCCAGTCCTCCCCCAGGCGTGCATAATGCCTGCCCAGCTAGGACTCTTGGCATAATGAAATGAACCAGGGCAGGGGACTAGATGGATCTGCCCTGGGACAGCCGTTGGGAGTTCTCATGTAAAGGTGCAGGCTAGAGTATGGAGCTGAGCATGAAGTGTGCATGCGTGTGCATGCAATGGGGGCAGGGCTCACAAGAGGTCAGTGGGGGCTGCCCCGAAGGCTTCCTGGAAGAGGGAAGTCCTGGCCAGCAGTGAGAGGGAGGCACAGGCTCTACAGACTAGGAGAGGCAGGCTGAAGTGAGGCCCAGGATGCCACTGGCCACCACTTCCCCCCCTGCCCCCCCCCATGATCCTCCCTGCGGCTCCCTGTGGCCAGCAGCTCTGCAGCGCTCGGCTCTGCTCCACTCTGCTCAGCTCCGCTCCGCTCCAGGAAGGCCACCTCCTCCTTGCCCTCCTCCACCCTCTTCCTGCTGTCACCACTCACCGCTCGTAGCCTTGAGGGGGTGGGGACCCCAGGGCTGGACACGCCCCACTGTGGCCCCAGAGCCTAGCTGGTCGGACGGACGCACGGTCGGACGCAGGACCCCGGAGCCCCGAGGTGGGCAGCGTGCCAGGGTCCCTCACAGCCTCCTCAAGGTCAGTGCCAGCCGGGAATTCAGCCACTCTGGGGTCCTTGAGACCTGTGGAGCCCACCTCAAGCCCCTCATCCCAGACTTCAGGCCCCAAAGTAGTCTTTATCTCAGGTGTACCTGAGGCAGGCAGGACCTGGGGGCAGGGGGAACCGCTGTATCCAATGGGGGCCCAGGTCCGGGGGTCTATCGGAAGAGGTCCCAGGCTGGGGGCCAGACCTGGCCCTGCTCACAGAGGCCTCACTGGGGACACCCCACACCGGCCATGGGGAGCTAAAATTGGAAAGTGGCAAGTGGGAGGCAGCTGACAAAGCTATTTCGCGGGCTCTTCACCATGCTCCGGTTTCAAGCTCCTGCTCCATTAACCCGATCCTCTAGGCCTCCCTCCCCCCACCTGGCCGATGAGGAGGCACCTCAGCCCTCAGGCCAGCAGTGCAGAAGTCAGTCTGGGAAGTCCCTCGGTATGGGTAGGGGCAGCAATGCTCTTCTCTTATCTGGGATTCCAGAGGGCTCACCGAGAACACACAATCCTGTCCCAGGCTCACTGTGTGACCTTGACAGGTCCCTGCCCCTATCTGGTCCATGACCCCTCTGTCTATGTAGTGAGGAGAATGCTGACTATGGGGGCCCTGGGAGAGCTGGTTGCAGTGCTGGTAAGAGAGATTTGGGGGAGGGTCACGGGTGGCAGACAGGGCCATGCCAGCCACTTCTTGGCCCAGCCCGGTCCAAGAAAGCGCCTAGACATGTTCCTCCTTTAATTTGGCCCTGGGTCTGCTAACCATGGCACCCTTGGGAAAGCCCAAGGCCAGGCTGGAGCATAGGAGGGGCATAGGAGGGGGTGGCCCAGCAGGACTCCTGGGGATGAACTAGGCGCTGGAAGAAGGGAGTGGCTAGGCTCACCCTGAGCCTGATACCGGTCAGCACCTTGGACAGAGGCCAGCCCCGTCCCTGGAGCCCGTCTGGCCCTGCCTGGCCCCACACCCACTACCCTAGGGCACCTCTTCAAATAGCACCGCCTCTAGCCCGCATCCAGGGCCTGAATACACAAGCACTGAGAGATTGGGCTGGTGTGGCCACGGACACAAGGCAGGGACAAGGGAAGTGGCAGGCTGGGGCTCAGGGGCTGATTGGGGCAATGGGAATCAGTGAGAGGCTGGAGGCTGAATGAGAGGTAAGGAAACTTAATGCTGGGGAGAGGACTTGGGAGGCCAGGAGATCTCAGGAAGTAAAGGCAGCTCTGGAGGGGTATGGGAATCAGAGAAGGGGGCATTGAGGTGGGGGCAGGAGCATTTTCAGGAGCTGAAGGAGGCTTTACTGACGGGGGTGGGGACACTGGGGGCCAGAAATATGATTGAGGTACCATAGATGGAGTCCCTCCACATGAAGGTTGTCTGGGGCCTAGGCAGGAGCCGTTCGGGCTAAGGGTGGGGACCGGTCCCAAAGGTATGAAAGGGTAAGTGGAGGTGGGGCAGGCAGGCTGAGAGAAAAGATTATGCTTTCAAGAGCCTTCAAAGGGAAGGTGAGAACTAGAGCAGCAGCTAGGAATTGCCCTGGATGTTATGGCATCTGGGTGGAGTGGGGGACGGAGGAGGGTAGGATAATAGCATGCGATCCCTAAAGGGCAGGGGGGGCAATCTCTCTTTAGAATGGGGTCCCCATCACCTCTGTGGGGGACCATCAGGTGGGGCTAGGCAGGGCTGGGGGGCAGCAGTGCTCTCACTCCATCTGTCTCCCCCAGCGCCATCCAGGCTATGGGCATCAAGACAGCACTGCCCGCGGCGGAGCTGGGCTTATACTCCCTGGTGCTGAGTGGGGCTCTGGCCTATGCTGGTCGGGGCCTCCTTGAAGCTTCTCAAGGTAACAGCCGGGCTCTGGAGCAGGAGGTGGGACCCTCCTTCCCCTGCGGCCCTCAGGGTTCCACCCATCAAGGCCGTAAACTTAAAGGCTCCAGACCCAGGATATTCCCTAAGCCCAGGGGTTTGGGCTGAGGTAGGTGCAGTCACAGGAGAGATAGATGCTGAGGTGGTGACAGAGACCTGCACACAGAGCCACAGAGAGACAGAGACTCAGACACTCGGGGGTACAGTCAGAGACCTGGCCCGAGACACACAATGAGACCCAGAGAGAAGCAGAGGCAGAGAGAGAGAGAGACCTAGACCCATTCCCGTCCCCTTAGGGTGGGGGTCAGCCTGGCTGTAGGGGCAGGTGTGGGTATGGGTGTGAAGTCCCCCCAGCCCCCACTGAGGCCACACTCTGTTCTCAGATGGGGCCCACAGGAAGGCCTTCCGGGAGTCTGTGCGACCTGGCTGGGAGTACATTGGCCGGAAGATGGTAGGTCCCCACACCCCAGTGTCCCTGACTGAGGTCCCCGATCCCTGGCATGGCTCCCCCATCCCAGACCCTTTCTGACTCCCCCCATTCCACATGTTCCCATGTAACAGAAGGCTCACAGTGAGGAGGGTCTCTGGCTTGAGCTTCAGAGCCTTCCGTTTCTCCACCGGCCCATCCTGTGTCCTCCTGGGGCCACATCCAGCCTGCCCCCAGACGCTGCTCATTCAGGAATTAAATTGAGACATGCTTCGGCAGGGGCCTCCAGCACCATCCTTCCCAGGAACAGTGCCATTAGTGGAATGTCGGGCAATATGCTGAACAGAGGGGGAGCTCTGAGAGCCAGGGCAGCTCACATGGTGCCCCTTGTTTCTCTCACATGGGCTGGTACTTCCCCCAGAGGGGAAGGCAAGAGCCTCCAGCCATGGCTGTCCTCTAATGCATAAGAATATGGGGGCTGGGGAGGCGATGGGACTCTGCTCAGCCGAAGGGCCAGCCCATCCTGGCCCCTGCCCCTCCTTAACCTGCCCGGGCCTGCCCCAGGACGTGGCTGACTTCGAGTGGGTGATGTGGTTCACCTCCTTCCGCAACATCATCGTCTTCGCCCTCTCTGGACATGTGCTGTTTGCTAAACTCTGCACGATGGTTGCCCCCCAGGTGAGCTGGACCTGAGCCACCCCAGCCTCCCCTGCCAGCTCTCCCTGAGCTACAAGGGTTGGGGTTCCACCTCCACTTGTATGGATAGATAGACCATTCCTTCTCCCTGTCCGCAGCTCCGCTCCTGGATGTATGCCGTGTATGGGGCCCTGGCTGTGCTGGGCACAATGGGCCCTTGGTACCTGCTGCTGCTGCTTGGCCACTGTGTCAGCCTCTATGTGGCCTCACTCTTGGGCCAGCCCTGGCTCTGTCTTGGCCTCGGCCTGGCCAGCCTTGCCTCCTTCAAGCTGGATCCCCTAATCTCCTGGCAGGTGTGCACTGGGGAGGGGCAAGGGTGGAGGGTGCAGGAATAGGACCCCAAACTTCTCACCCTATCCAAAGCCCTTGCTTCCGCGTCTCCCCAAGCATTTCCTTCACTTTCCCACCTGTCTCCAAGCCTTTGATTATGGCACATACCTGCCCACAAAGTGGTCCCCTCTACTGCAGCGGGGACGTGTCCAGCTCGTTCCCTGCTCTATCAAAGCACTCAGCACGGATTAGCCCTCAGTGGCCAGTGCTGACTGACTCTGCAAGAGAGGAAGGGGCAGGACAAGGCCGGGCCCCTGTGGGAAGCTGGGTGGGCTTCCCAGAGACAGGGGCACCTGGTGAGCTGGCGGCCTGTTCTCTCCCATCCAGAGCGGGTTTGTAACAGGCACTTTTGATCTTCAAGAGGTGCTGTTTCACGGGGGAAGCGGTTTCACGGTGCTGCGTTGTACCAGCTTTGCGCTGGAGAGCTGTGCCCACCCTGACCGCCGCTACTCCCTAGCTGACCTGCTCAAGTACAACTTCTACCTGCCTTTCTTCTTCTTCGGGCCCATCATGACCTTTGATCGCTTCCACGCCCAGGTGAGCGGCCACCCTGTGGGCTTCCAGAACAGGGCTGGGTCCCTCTCTTCAGACAGGGGCTCCCATCTCAGCTAAGTCTCCCAGGGCAGGCTGTGTCCTCACCCTCAGGCGTGACTCCAGGATGAAGCCATAATAGGCCACCTCCTCCGACCCAGGGACGGGGCCACATTCCCTGTTCAGACAGGGAGCACAGGCTGGAGAAGTGACTCCACTTTCAGGCAGGGCCACCAGGATGCAGGTGAGCCTCCCCTCACCCTCGGATCCCCGGGCGGTTGGTGGCCCCCCGTTCAGACAGGAGTCCTCCGGCAGGGCTTGCCTCCCCACTCAGACACTTCACATCCCCCAGATGAGCCAGGTGGAGCCGGTGAGGCGCGAGGGCGAGCTGTGGCGCATCCGGACCCAGGCCGGCCTCAGCGTGGCGGCCGTCACGGCCGTGGACGTGGTCTTCCACTTCCTCTACATCCTCAGCATCCCCAGTGACCTGAAGTTTGCCAACCGCCTCCCGGACAGTGCCCTCGGTGGGTGCACGTCCAGGCCAGAACGGGGACTGGGAAAGACAGAAAGACAGACCCTCTGCGCCCCACGGCCTCCCTGCTGGGGAGCTGACACCCTGCGAGGGCACAGCACCTAGGGTGCTCCCAGGTCCAAGGGTGGGGGAGCCGCATTTACTCTTGGAAATGCCTGGGAGTTGGAGTTACCTTTGTTCTGTGAGGCCAGAGTTGTACGGGCAGAGCCCGCCTCGCAAGGGCCTCGGGTTGATCTCCACAGCCCTGGTGGGGTCTCCCTGGGGCGGGCCGGGCCCAGCTCCTCCCCCAGGAAGTGGGGGGTGGGTCTCCGTGGGGCGGTGGGCCAGCTGCCAGCACCTCCCCTAAGACCTGCGGAGAGAGGCCCCGGGTAGGGAAGGGTCCAGTTCTGTGCCTCCCCACCACGATTTGGGGGATCCAGGGAGCAGAGACACGCGCGACGCCCCCCAGGCAGTGACGACACCCTGTCCCCAGCTGGCCTAGCCTACTCAAACCTGGTGTACGACTGGGTGAAGGCGGCCGTCCTCTTTGGCGTGGTCAACACCGTGGCGCGCCTTGACCACTTGGACCCGCCCCAGCCTCCCAAGTGCATCACCATGCTCTACGTCTTCGCGGAAACGTGAGTGCGAGGTTCGGGGGACATGCCGCTGGGATCCCCACCTTCCCATAGCCTCTTTCCCCCATTCCGCCAGAGCGCTGCTCCTGGCTGATTCACACCCATCCGCTCTACTCCCTCAGGCACTTTGACCGTGGCATCAACGACTGGCTTTGCAAGTGAGTTGGGGTGGGGTGGGACAATAGTCACAGTCATCCCACCAGGCGTCTGAGCAGGGCAGTGCAAAATTGGGTCCACATTTTAAAAGACCAGCCCTGGGCCAGAGGAAGCAAGGAGGAGGTCGTCACAGAGGTCCACGTGAAAGAGAGAGGTTAGGACATGGGTGGGGGCGCTGGAGGTGAGAGAAATGGTAGGAGTGGAGACACACAGCAGGGAGTCTGGACAGGACTTGGCCACGGATTGAGGGGATCAAGAAGGAGAGGGAAATGACTCCCAGATTCCTATTTGCCTGGGGAGATGGAGGGGTGGCGTCCAAAGAGGGTTTCTGTGTAAGAAATGGTTGGAATCTGGGAGATATCCTTATGGAGGTTCATGGAGGTGGTTAGGTCTGAAGGTCTGGGGTTCAGAGAAGTCTGGAGGACCTATGCAGCTCTGAGCATTAGGAGGGTGGGAGGGTGGTCTTTAGTGCTTGGGAGTGCATAAGTCCCAAGGAGAGAGAATAAAGAAGAGAAGAGAAGATGTGGCTGAGATTGGAGCTGGGAGGACTCCCACTGGGGGAGAGGGAGAGTGACAGGAGGGACTGAAAGGTGTTGTCAGAGGAGCACAACAGTCAAGACCACATGACAGTCTGGAAACAAGGAAGACCATTCAGGCACGGTGGGGGCAGCTGCGTCAGATGCTGCTGGGGAAGCTAGCTACTGAGTGGGACACAGAGGAGTTGCTGAGGGGAGAAATGAGGTGTCTTTTTTTTTTAAGATTTTATTTATTTATTTGACAGAGAAAGGGAACACAAGCAGAGGGAGCAGGAGAGGGAGAAGCAGGCTTCCCGCTGAGCAGGGAGCCCCACGTGGGGCTCCATCCCAGAACCCTGGGATCATGACCCAAGCTGAAGGCAGATGCCCAACGACTGAGCCACCCAGGCGCCCCAGAAGTGAGGTTTCTTAAGACAGCAAATAGTGGGGCACGCTTGGTTGCTAAGAAGTCTAAGTTTGGGAGGCAGAATAGAGGGGTGATTGATAGAGTGAGGTCCCCAAGGAGGGAGGAGGCGATGGAACCAGTGCGAGGCAGAGGCTTGGCTTCAGGCCAGGGAGGAAGAAGAGAAGCCAGCATGGATGCAGGGTGGCAGGTTAGTGTCAAGAAGTAAGGAATCCGCCTGAAGCCTTCCATTTTCTCCATGAAGTAGGAGGCAAGGTCACCAGCTGAGATTGGCAGGGCTGGGCACTGAGGGAGGCAGCATTTCTGTGCCCGCTTTCCTCTTGCCTAGCTCACCACACCCACTCACAGTCTGGGGAGAGTTAAGGTGGAGTAACCATGGCAGAGCATGGCGGAAGAAGCTGACTAGAGGAACCTAGGCATTGAAAGCCCAGGTGGGGCTGGAGGTAGTGGATTTACGGGCTCTAATATGTGAAGGTGTGAGATTTTCCTTATCAGGGCTTAGCTTCTTGGGTGCAGGTGAGGAGAACAGGGTAACAGGGCTCGCCCAGATGGGTGAGAAGGAAGAAGTGAAGGGTAAGGGGTTTTAGTTTATTTATAATGATGATTCATTGAATTTAAGCCAGTTAAAGAGGGTGGTAAAGATAGGGTCTCAAGGTGAGGAAGAGGGGGAGGGGTCAATGAGATTGAAGAACTGGAGCTGGGGGCCGCGTCAGGAGGGTCTGGGTGGAGAATGGTAACTAGGAAAGAATGAAATTTCAAGTGGTGACAAAGTTGGAGTATGACCATGAGAGTGGGTGGCTGAGATGGTGTGGAGAAGAAACCATTGGAAACGAAAAGGTCAAGGCATGAAGAGACCAGTAACTCAATGGGTCTTCTACTGAATTTATTTGACAAATATTTATTGAGTACCTACTATGTGCCAGGCACTGTTCTAGGCACTGGGGATACAGCAGTGAATATGGCAAAGACCCTGAACTCGTGGAGCTTACAGTCTAGTGGGGAGAAACAGACCATGAACAGGTAAACAAACACATAAATAAGATAATTTCAGAGAGTGGTAAGCATTATGAAAAAAATAAAGCAAGTGTAATGGGATAGAAAGTGACCACAGGATAGAAGCTTCTACAGTTGTGATCTGGGCAGGCCTCTGTGCGATGATATTTGAATTTAGACTTGAGTGATAAGGAAATCTAGGGAAGAGAATTCCAGGGAGAAGGAACAAAGGCATAGGCTTGAGGCAGGAACCAGCTGTGTTTGTCTGAGGGACAAGAAGGCCAGTAAAGCAAGAATGAGGGAGAAATGGTGGGTGATGAGGTCAGAGAGGGAGGCAGAAACCAGACATTGTGGGATCTCCTAGCCTCAGTAGGGAAGTGGTTTATTCTCATTGTAATGGGGAGCCATTGGGGAGGGTTTGATTGTGGAAGTCATGTGATCTGACTCTGGCTGCTGTGTGGAGTCCAAAGACAGAGGCAGGGAAATGACTAAAGAGGCTCTTGCAATAATCTATGAGAGAAGACCTGCTGGACAAGGGTGGTGATAGTGGGGGTGGCAAGCAGCAGTCAGGATTGCGTGGAGCCCATTGAATTTGCTGGCGTGGATGTGGAGAGGGGAGCCGATAGTCCAAGATGGCACCAAGGCTTCTGGATGCTCCTGAATGGATGGAAGTGTCATTATCTGAGATGAGGATGCAGAGGGTTTGGACCGGGATGGGGGACTCAGTCATTCAAGTGAGATGTCTGGTGGCAGTTGGATGTGTGAGTCCAGGGAGCGGGCTAGAGACACAATGTTCGAAGTCTTGGGTCTGGATGAGACCGCTTGGGGCATGGAGGAGGCGATACTGAAGTTCAAAGCTGAGCCTTCCACATTCTGAAGTCGGTTAGGGGAGGAGCAGCCATCTGAGGTCAGGAATGTCGGACGTGCCCGGGATGACGGTGTTGAGGAGGGCTGCGCCTGTCGTATACCCTTTGCCCGTCTCCCACCTGCCCTCCCCCACACCCCCGCCGGTCCTTTCTCCTGCCTTTCTTGCAGGTATGTGTATGACCACATTGGTGGGGAGCACTCCAAGGTGATCCCAGAGCTGGGGGCCACTGTGGCCACATTTGCCATCACCACCCTGTGGCTTGGACCTTGTGATATTGTTTACCTATGGTCATTCCTTAACTGCTTTGGCCTCAACTTTGAGCTCTGGGTGCAGAAGCTGGCAGAATGGGGGCCTCTAGCACAAATTGAGGTGAGTGGGGAAGGTCTGGGACAGGGGTTGGCTGGGTCACTGGAGGGGGTGGCACTGCCGTTCTCTGGAATCTTCCAGCCACACCTGGAGTTGCTGAAGAACCCCCAGTCCAGAACTTTCTCACCACAACTTCCTGGCTGTCAGGACAATGGCTCCCCCTGCGGGTATCTAGCACTCCTTTCTGTGGGGTGTGGACACCTGGGCCAGGCTGTGTTGGTCGTCAGGCCCTCCCCTTTCTCTGGTCCTCAGTATTCCCATCTTTAACAGTGAGGGAGGGCTGCCCCGGGGGCTCTCAGAGACCCACGCACATCCCCAGGACCTGGGGTAGCCATGTAGGCAGGGCCTCTAACCAACCGTGTCCTCTTTCCCCTGGCCCTCTTGCCCCACTGCCAATGCTTCCCTGGACTGGGCAGGCCTCTCTGTCGGAGCAGATGTCTCGCAGGGTCCGGGCCCTCTTTGGGGCCGTGAACTTCTGGGCCATCATCATGTACAACCTTGTAAGCCTGAACAGCCTTGAGTTCACAGAGCTGGTTGCCAGGCGCCTGCTACTCACAGGTGAGGGACGGGGGGGTGTGGATACAGAAAATGCCAGGCATCAACCTTGAGGACTGTGACCTCCTGAAATGCCCCCACCCCGGCCCAACACCCTGGGGACTCAGCAGGGCGGGCCAGTCAAGTGGGGAGAGGCATGAGAAGAAAAGAGGCACTGAGGCTGGGGTCCTGCGCCCAGGCATCGATGACCTCGTCCCCACACAGGGTTCCCCCGGACCACTCTGGCCGTCCTGTTTGTCACCTACTGTGGTGTCCAGCTGGTGAAGGAGCGAGAGCGGACCCTGGCAATGGAGGAGGGGCAGCAGGACAAAGAGAAGCTGGAGTAGATGGAGGAGGGAGAAGAGAGAGGGATGGGCTCTGCTCAGCTCTTCCCGGG
Source organism: Ailuropoda melanoleuca (assembly GCF_002007445.2). Classification (NCBI taxonomy): domain Eukaryota; kingdom Metazoa; phylum Chordata; class Mammalia; order Carnivora; family Ursidae; genus Ailuropoda; species Ailuropoda melanoleuca. The sequence goes on from NC_048223.1 coordinate 33,287,720, forward strand.
CCCAAGCCTAGGCCAGGCCGGATGGGGCCCGACCGCTAGAATAAAAGACTTTTCTACCACAGTTCGGCTGTTCCCTGTCCCTTCCGCCAGCAATCTCCTGGCTCCCTGTCCATGCTGTATGAGGAGGTGGGGGTTCTGGGCCCCGGGAGGGGGGTCAGGCTCTCGGTGCGCACAGAACGCAGAGGAGATACCCACGTGGAGTGCGGAGACCACTGACCTGGGCAACCCGGCAGCTGAACACCGAAGCCTGGAATCTTCCACCACCTGGTCACAGACTCTTGGAGGACCTGACCGGACCCTGAACCACTTGCTCAGAAGGCACTTTATTCCTCTCAAGGAAGGAAGGTGACTTATCCAGGCTGCAGAGTGTGCTTGAGAGGGACACTCCCCGTCTGACAGGCGAGGAGACGGAGTCCTGTGGGTACAATCCCCTGCGCACAGGCGGGCTGGGACCGGCCCAGAATGCATCTTGGGACACCTCCCTGGGGTTCGGGCTCATGGAACAAGAAGACTGGGGATATGGGGACACCAGAGAGCTCTAAAGTTCCCGGTCCCTGCCGACAAGGCTAGGACAGGGCAGCGATTTCCCTCCCCTGCTGCAGAGCACCCCAGGAGGCATGACGGGATCCAGGTGGGCTCTGGCCTCTCCCAGCCTCCTCTCGGGAGCCCCCAGAAGTCCAGGCCTGTGTGGCCGCGGGACGGGCGGGGTGCTTAGCTCAGGCCCTTGGGGCTGGTCACATCTTGGTCAGGCGCAGCACGTTGAGCCGCACAGGTAGGAAGGTGGCTCCAGCTGCGTAGGCTATCTCCCGCAGGACGCCCTCCCACTTCTTCTCGTCCTCATTATATCTGGGGGTGGGAGGGAGGAGTGGGACAGGGACACAGAGCAGGGTCAGCCGAGTGCAGAGTGGGCCCTAGTAGGCCTACCCCTGGGGAGTTTTCCCCAAAGCCCCAGGCCCATCTCCAGAAAGGTCTGGTCCTAGAGAATTCTCATGCCCTGGGAGAGGGGGCCCCCCTACAAGGCCCACCCTCAAAGAACAGCCACCCCACATTCCAGGGAGGGTCACCTCTCAAGGAGTGCCACACTCCTCCAGGAAACCCCGCATCTCCCCAGCCCCTCCTCTGGAGACTTCTGTATTCGGCACTCCAGAAGTCCCCCCAAGACCCACCCGCCCCCATGCCTGTAGCAGCAGGAACGATTGAAGGTTCAGTGGGTGCCCCAGGCTCCGCAACCTCTTCCCTCCACCCCCAGAAAGGGCCAGCATGGAAAGCGATTGCTCTGAGAAGTTGGGGTCCAACTTCTTCTCAATCCTGGCCTCCAGCCAGAGTCCCCAGGACGGAGTGGGGAGGAAAGGCCTGGCTGCTTCTTTAGGGCCCCCTCTACTCTCCGGGGCCTGTTTCCATGGGTCTGGGCCCTAAGCGTGGGCAGCTCCTGAGAGCGGCGGGCTTGAGACTCCACAGTGGGGGTGCAGAGCCCTGTGAGCAAACCGGGACCTTGCCAGCTAAACCAGAAAGAACTGAGCTGTGCAGGGCCTGTCTACTGTCCCTTCCCCACAGGACTCCCTAGGAGAGGGATCACCCCAGCCCCAGATGAGTTTGCTTGGGTTTTCCCTCACCTCCCTGGGCCCGGGCTCACCTCCAGATGTCATTGAGCTCTGTGGGGACCAACTCTCCAGACTCGGTCTCCAGTGTGGCAAAGCCGCCGATGGCATACAGGGTGCCCGCCAGGCTGACCAGGCTGAGCGAGCTGCGTTCCTGCGGGAAGGCCTCAAAGGGTGCCCACCTGGCGGGGAGGAGGGCGTGTGAAGAAGTGTGTCACCCAGGGGCCTCAGCATCCCCAGGGCCCACAGCTTCAGCTACACCCCTTGGAAACCCGAATCCCGGGCACCCATGCTCCCAGCTCCCAGAACAGCTTCCTGTGTCCTGAGCCTCCCAGCACCACCCTCCCGTCTTCCCCGTTCTCCTGCCCCTCCCATTTCCCTTCGTGGTCCCCTGGTCATTGCATCCAGCCTGCCCCGTGCAATCCACCATGGATCTCCCCACTGGCCCTCCTGTGCTCCTGAACTAATTCTCCCTTGCTGGCTACCTCAGTGGCCACTGAGCTGCCCTCTCCTGGTGCCCCTGCCCCATCCTTCTTCCCCTTTTCACTGCCCAATTATTCTCAGGGTATCTTCACTCCCCTCCTCTGGCCCTGAAGTTAGGCCTTCATCCCTACCCTCCAAAACAGCTCTCGGGTTCCCAGCCACCACAGAGCATAAAATCCAGGCATAGCACACGTCTCTGCTGATGCGATGTTCTCACCTCCCACCTGCCCAGCCTCTCATGTCCTCAGCCTCCTTCCTGGATAATGCATCTGCCCCCACAATCCCTCAGGGCTTGGGCCTCAGTTTCCTTCCCTCCTGAAGGAACACATCCCCTCCATTTACTGTTGGCCCCAGATCTCTCCAGCTCAGCATTCTCTCTGCCCTGGCAGGCTTCTCCTGGACACTCCCTGGTCCCTCAAATCCACATGTCCTAACTGGACCTTCACATTTCCGGTCTAACCCCAGTGGTTTTCCAGTAAATGACCTCCCACCCTCTCTCAAAAGCATCCACTTCTCCCTCTTATCCCCATCATCCAATCAATCTCTAAATCTTACTTCTTCTATCTCCTAAACTCCTGCTATTCCTAGTGTGGCCCGTGGACCAGCAGCATCAGCATCACCTTGGGGGTGGCTAGAAATACACACTCAGGCCCTTCCCCGGGCCCGAGAGTGAGAATCTGCATTTTAACATGACCCCCAGGAGATTCGTGTGCACATCACAGTGTGAGAAGCCCTGGCCTACGTCTTTCTCCCCTGCGTCCCCTCTGCCCCATCTCTGCTGTGCCCCCATCTGCAAGCCACCACCCCCTCTTGCTATTGGGCTGTACCCCTGACTCCTGGGAAATCTCTAATCTGTTCTCTACATCAGCTGTCCCCTAATAAAACACAGATGTGAGCCTAAAACCTATCATAGGCATTGCACCACCCTCGGGATTAAGTCCCTCAGCGCTGCTTGCCACCTCTCCAGCCGCAGTGCCCCCTCCCCACCCCTCCACCCCACATCCAACCTTTCCTCCAACAGGCCTGCCTTTTTTCTCCTTACTGCCTTGGTACCAACTTTCTTTGGCCCGGGGCATCCTTCTCCCACCATCCCTTCTGCTGGCGAAGTGCAAGTGGACTGCCAGCTCAGTTGTCTCCTGACCTCCCAGGGCAGGGCAGCTTCTGTCTTGGTCACCACTGTATCGGGAGCACCAGACCACTGCCCGGTATGACTCTCTGAATGAGGAGCCTGGCCTTTCCCGCCCCACGCCTGGGAGCTCTCTCCTGCCGACCAGGCAGGCCCTAACCCTGGCCCCACATTGTGGGGGAAGCTGTGCTGATGTCCAAGCTGTGCGGCAGACACCCAGGGGCAGCGACTATGGCTCCTGGCAGGGCCATCACTGAGAGAACCAGCAGGTCCAAAGGCGCACAGCCAGGCAGTCACAGTGGAGCCCTTGGTCCCTGGCTGGCCAGCGGAAAGGGCCGGAAACAGGCATACTTGTTGTCTGCGATGCTGTACACTTCAGCTGAACTGGTCAGCCCGGTGTCTGTGACCCCGGCGGCTACGAAAATGCGGCCATCGTGGATGGTGGCCCCGAAGAGGGAGCGGGCAGTCTGCATGGGCGCCAGCTCCTTCCACTCGAACTTCTTAGGGTCGTAGACACACATCTTCTTCAGGCACTTCCTGAAGAGTGGGGAACAGTGAGTGCGAGGGCGGAAGCGTGAGTGCGAGGGCGGAAGCCTGAGCACCGCGCCCCTCCTCTGCTTCAGAGGCTGCGGACGCCTTGCCGAGGCAGCCGGCACAAATCCCCGACAGCCTGGGGACCCTGTGCTCCCGAACGACCCTACAACCCTGTTGCCGCATTTGCTCCAGGCCCGAGCCTCACCTGTCACTGCCTTTGCCGCCAATGACGTAGACCAGGTCCATATGGGAGAGCACCGCGTGGCCGTACACGGCGTAAAGCAGCGGATCCGATTCGCCCCATTTGAACGACCTGGAGGAGACCGGAGTAGGGCGAGCGCCCGGTTCAGGAGTGCGCTGGGTCCCTGTCCCTGCATTCACCCACCCCTCCTAACACATGCTCGGGGTGCACCTCTCGGGTCCCGGCTCCCACCCCGCTGCCCACCGCTCCGCCCCTACCCGAGCCCGCCTCCGCCCACCCGCAGCCCGGGGGCTCTGGCCCTGGCTCCCGCCTCGCCCCTCAACCCCCGCCCCC